>NC_140513.1:69309552-69729552 GCF_964339955.1 Pipistrellus hanaki | reverse complement strand
TAAAGAAGGCTTTTCCGGGAGGACGCGCTGGCGCTGTGGCTGGAGACGGGTTTGAATCCCAGCTCAGCCCAGAGCAGCTGGCCACCCGGACACCCCCGCCATCGAGGGGGACACGGCGCTCACTGCCCAGGAGGAAGTGCAGAGCGGACCAGAGCGGCCCACCCACTGACACTGTCACTCTAGCTCTGTACCAGTCCTGCCTCCCCCCACACACTCCGCTCCGGGCCCCTTTCTTGTTTCATGGAACTTTTCATGTCGACATACCTACACTTTTACCTGGTTATAACTAAAGAGTTCCAAAAAATCTAACATATTGTTGCTAAATTCCAAGACCTGCAATTGTACAGAATAACTTGCTGGCCAGAAACTGATAATCCATGGGTAAGTAATCTATCACACACACACACACTCACACACACACACACACACACATGCACGCATGCGCGCGCGCACACACACACTAATAAAAGAAAAACATGCAAATCGACCATACCTTCATGATGCCAATCAGGAGTGAGTATGCAAACTAATCCAACAAGGCTGGTGGTTTAATTTGCATACACAGGCACGGAGCCTCGGGGGGGGGGGGGGGGGGAATGGGGGGCACATTCCACCCCGCCCCAGCAGCTCTGGCCCTTTGGGCAGCATGGGAAGGCAGAAAGGCGGCTCCGGGCCAGAGCAAAGGCAGTACCGCAGCCAGGTGAAAGAAGCCCATTCCTGCAAGAATCTTCATGCATCGGCCTCTAGTGTGTGTGTGTGTGTGTGTGTGTGTGTGTGTGTGTGTGTGTATTTTGCTAATATGCAGTGTACCCACAGGAGTTCGCCCGGGAGACCAGATTTCTATCACCCGCTATGATGTGCGCTGACCACCAGGGGACAGTGTGGAACAAAGAAAGGCCCTGGCCAGCAGCCAGCAGCCAGAAGGCCCCAATCAGCACTGATTGCTGGCCAGGCCTAGGGACCCTACCCATGCACAAATTTTGTGCACCAGGCCTCTTGTATTTTATAAATGTGAGAAATCAACAATTACTGTATTTACATTATGTTTTTAGAAAGGGCGGACTATGGGAGTTTCTTTCTCAACTTTGTTCTGATTACTAAAATAAGTCAGCTTTTATAGAAAATTTGGAAAGAACTAAAAAGCCTAATGAAAGAACAATAACAACAACAAATCACCTGTCATACTTCGACCCAAAAAATAACAGTATTACAATTTGAGTGCATTTCTTTCTGACTTCCCAAACTATATTCCTCCACATGCTGACACAAACACTTCTTGTTACAAGGATAGTCATTTCTTAAATTGAGCTTTAGTCTCGCATCATTATTAATATCACAGTGCCAGTTCCTCCCTGGACTGCGTGCCCTACAGGGAGAGAAGTGTCTTCAGAGTGCACACAGCTCTGGGTCTGGGCACAGCAGCACTGTGTCTCGCTGAATGAGAGGTGAATATTCCATTGTAAAGTCTCCCCATACCATTATAGGTAATACGAAGGTTTTTCTGTATCATTCT
Organism: Pipistrellus hanaki; assembly: GCF_964339955.1. NCBI lineage: Eukaryota > Metazoa > Chordata > Mammalia > Chiroptera > Vespertilionidae > Pipistrellus > Pipistrellus hanaki. Next base: position 69,728,039 of record NC_140513.1, on the reverse strand, counting down.
TTGAAAATGTGATTTTTAAATGTCTATAAAATACTTCGCTATGTAACTTAACTAGTTTTACTAACTACAGTCTTTCCCCTGAACACTCACACTGTTTCCTATGGTTAACTGCACCAAATGAAGCTATGATTAACATTCCTGTCAATCTTTACTTCTCTCCGCATATTCTCAGACGATTCCTAGAAGTGAAAGTGGAGTAAAAAATTGGTCTAACTCACACATCTACCACAGTGTACAGAATATAACTTTTTAAATCTTTGTCCTTAGATAACCAATAAATGACCTACCCTTCTTAGAAATTAATTTCTATTTCTGGATTTTGAAGGATTCTAAGGGCTTCTTAAATGTCTGTACTGCCCATTATCCTCCCCCGGGAATTTACTCATGTCTTTGCCTATTCTGTTAGTCATCATTTGGGCTTGTACCGTATTGTTTTAGCCTTTGCAGCTTTTTAAAATATTTTAAAACACAGCAAAGATCTCCTTTTACCGCTTTTCATACTAAAATTTTTCTCAGCCATTTAACCATTTCTTTATTCTTCCAGCAGGTCAGAGGGTCGTGTCCAGCCCTGCCCAGAAGCCCCAATGGGTTGCGCATTCAGATTATGTTCAAGTTTGCTATGATGGGAAGAACTGACATCTTTAAAACATTTAGTCTTCCAGTATAGGAATAAATTGTTATCCTTTAAAATGTCATCATCCTCACATGCTTTCAACCCTTTGGTGGTTTCCAATAGGACTAACTTTTATGTTGGCATGATGGTGAGTGTATCCGGAATTTTCCCTCCACACAGCTTCTGCTTCTAGTGATAGAACAGGAAGCTTTTCAAATGTACTTTATCTATATAAAAGGCCAATATGCAAAGCATCCCCTCGGGAGCTGGACCAGGAGACCGGGAGTTAGATTGCTCACAGTGACGTGCGCTGACCACCAAGGGGTGGCACGGAACAAAGGAAGGCCCCGGCCGGCCGGCAGCCAGAAGGCTCCGATGAGCCCTGATCGCTGGCTGGGCCTAAGGACCTTACCATGCACGAATTTCATGCACCGGGCCTCTATTACAAATATAATAATGAATTCAAAACTAAGTCTAAAAGTGGTTAGCCTGTTTATTTGGGATTTTAACATACAAAGTCTTATAAAATAATAACTGCATCTTAAATATCTATTAAAGCTCACATGGTTTCCGCTTCATGTCTTTTTTTAAAATATATTTTTATTGATTTCAGAGAGGAAGGGAGAGGGAGAGATAGAAACATCAATGATGCTGAAACCGGTTTGGCTCAGTGGATAGAGCGTCGGCTTGTGGACTGAAAGGTCGCAGGTTCGATTCTGGTCAAGGGCATGTGCCTTGGTTGTGGGCACATCCCCAGTAGGGGGTGTGCAAGAGGCAGCTGATGGATGATTCTCTCTCATCGATGTTTCTAACTCTCTATCCCTCTCTCTTCCTCTCTGTAAAAAAATCAATAAAATATATATATATAAAAGAAACATCAATGATGAGAGAAAATCACTGATCAGCTGCCTCCTGCACACCCCCTACTAGGGATCAAGCCTGCAGCCCAGGTACATGCCCTGAGCTGGAATGAAACTGTGACCTCCTGGTTCGCAGATCGATGCTCAACCCCTGAGCCGCCCCAGCGGGCGGCTTCATGTCTTAATGCCCTGGCAGATCCTGCAGACACTTCACGTAAGGCTTCTTTAACTGGTCCTGGTGTTAATGGAACATATAGGTAATAATGTTAATGTTCATTTCTAGTTTGGTATAGATATTACTATGATAAAAAGTTATCCTTCTATCTCTAGTTCCCTATGTGTTTCTTTAAATAAAAATATGCAATCAATTTTCTCAAACGTCTTTTGGGCATTTCATAGCCTCCCTATTTGTACTGACTAAATGATCACAGACATCAGAAAGTAAACACAGCTGGGTGTGCAGGGGAACTCCGGCCAGGGCCTCCCGTCCAGCTGGCACACACACCACCCGCCATCAGCCAGTGCCCACCTCGACGTAAATCAACTGCACTGCAGTCCCCTCCCTGGACCGCATCTGGGCCGTGCTGATCAGTGTGGCCACGCACGCACGCACGCGCACAGCAGGCGGCGGGCACAGCGTCATCTGAGTGACCCGCGGAGCGGGAGGGGCGAGATGCTCAGTCATTGGAGCCGGTGATGAATGCGGGAGAGCGGACAGCTCCTTCCCAATGTGACTAATGCAGTCCGCCCCACAGAGGGAAGTGATACAAAATACTGCACACCTACAGTAAATATTTTATTTCAACCTAACACAGAGAAATAAACCATCCTTAATCAGTCCACTGGTTTCCGTTTGTGTTAATTTTTTCATAAATCACACACATTATAATGTATCATCTGTTTCCTGGCTTGGTTCTCTTAAAGTGACATGTTTACATATACCTGTGAACCTGAATACAGGACTCGAATCATTTCTCATTATCGCTGATGGAATTCAACAGCAGCTTTTTTTTAAAGGTATTTTTTATTGATTTTGTACAGAGAGGAAGGGAGATAGAGAGTTAGAAACATCGATGAGAGAGTCATCGATCAGCTGCCTCTTGCACACCCCCTACTGGGGATATGCCCGCAACCAAGGTACATGCCCTTGACCGGAATCGAACTCGGGACCCTTCAGTCCCCAAGCCGACGCTCTATCCATTGAGCCAAACCGGTTTCGGCCTCAATGACAGCTCTTAACGGGTTTTCCTCGTCCTATTTTCAAGGCATTGGGCCTGGGCGTTCCCTTCCTTCTCGTACGGAACCCACTGCCCTGCGGGCGGGACGAGGGCGGGCACGGGTCAGCCCACGCAGGCGTGGGAGACACACTGCTAGCAGCCCACGGCAGAGGCCGACACGTGTGAGGGGGCAGCCGTGGGAATGACGCTTCCGGTTTCTTTTGCCGTCATTAACAGAATAAGAAAGTACACATACAGATCTGGAGGTGACCAATGTCTATGATGTCATGTTAAGAGAAAAGAACGAGTTTCAGAAAGTGTTCATGCAAACGCCTTCCGAGCTGGTGTGCGTGTGGCACGAAGAGAGGGGAGGACCGTCAGCCGGGGCCACCGCGCCCGTGTGGCGATCGGGAGGAAGGACTGACATTACACGCTGCTCAGGATGGAAGTTCCACAAAATCCCTACTTTCACTTTTGCAGCCTAAGTGTGCTGTCTTAGGGGACAGGAAACCACGCGTGGGGGACGGACCGAGCTTGGCTGGACAGCAGGGCGGCTGGCGTGCTGCAGCTCAGGCATCTGGCAGGTGCCGGGCGCAGAGCCACCGCTGCTGGCGGGAGGGCCCGCTCCCCCTGAAGACACTTCGTGGGAGCAAGCACACCCCATAATGTCCCTGAGGCTCCCCACACCAAAGAGGCCGATAGCACAGAGTCCTGGCCTGTCCGACGCGCCAGCAGACTGGCCATCTGACCCGCCACCACAGGCCGAGCCTGAGACCAGAGGCCCCGGGGGCCGGGACAGAGGAGGCAGCCTTCCGAGGACTGGGGGGCACGTTTCTTACTTTAAGATCTAAACGTAGTAATTCGCTCCGATTAGATGCTAAATGAAGCACCGAGCTGCAGAAAAGACCCAGCGCCCTGCGATGGCGGTCCAGGTGGTCTGAGGTCACAGCGGAAGGGCCCAGGTCGCGCCTGTGCTGGGCGCCCACGCACAGAGCCCTGTGGGCCTGGCTGGCGAGGGGGCCGAGGGGCGGCCGCCTGCAGAGGAGGAGCGGTGCGCTCAGCCCTCCTCGCGCCCGGGGCAGCGGAGCCCGTCCCGGGACAGGGCCCTTCACACGCAGCTCTCCCCCCGACCCCCCGGCTCCGTGTCCCCTCTGAGCCCTGACTGACCGGTCCCCGAGCCACCACCACAGGGAGCTGCAGGCAGTCCCACCGCGTGGCCAGGAGGGGCCGCCTCGGGTCGGGCCGCACGAGGCTCTCCCGGGGAGCCCCCAGCATCTCTGCACTGGCACAGGCAGGCGGGCTCTCCCCAAACCCGCAGCAGCCCCGAGGGAGCCGGGCGCGGCCCTCACTGAGCCATGTCACAGCTGCCTCCCCACCCCCACCTGCACAGGCGGCCCTCCGTCTGGCTCTCAGACCCGGCGCCCCAGCAGCAGCCACCAGCTCAGGCTTCCTCGCTCCGACAGCCACCCGCACCCTGGGCCCCTGTGACCAGCCACCTCGCTGCCCTGTGCCCCCGCCTCCCCAGGCCACTCCGCTGGGCCCTAGGCAGGAGGAGTGACCTCAGGCCCCTCCTCCCCACACCGACGAGCCAGCTCCTGGGCCAGCCTGACTCACCCGAGAAAACGCAAGCCAGCAGCACGATTTCTCCCCATTGCTGCCCCCATCCCCCTGATGTCAGTCAGGGGGAGGGGCGCAGGGGGCGGCTGAGGTCAGGATGGGGGTGAGAGGGTGCAGGGGGCTGGCTGAGGTCAGGATGGGGGAGAGGGGCGCAGGGGGTGGCTGAGGTCAGCATGGGGGAGGGGCGCAGGGGGTGGCTGAGGTCAGGATGGGGGAGGGGGTGCCTGAGGTCAGGATGGGGGTGAGAGGGTGCAGGGGGTGGCTGAGGTCAGGATGGGAGGGGCGCAGGGGGTGGCTGAGGTCAGGATGGGGGTGAGAGGGTTCAGGGGGTGCCTGAGGTCAGAATGGGGGTGAGAGGGTGCAGGGGGCTGGCTGAGGTCAGGATGGGAGGGGCGCAGGGCTGGCTGAGGTCAGGATGGGAGGGGCGCAGGGCTGGCTGCCTCCCAAGCTGAAGGGCTGTGCAGTGCATACACAGTCCCTCCCAGCTGGTGACAGGAAAATGAAATGCGTCTCAGGTTGCAAATGAATCTCCAAGACGAAGGCTCAAGGGACGAGACTGGGGCCCGAGGGGCGTCCCGCCCGCCGTGGCCCTTCACCCCCTCCCCCACACCGGCTCCTCTGGGCTCCTAAAGGACACTGTCTCCGGCAGTTTACTTTTACGGAGCCCAGCACGGCTCCGGGAGCTGTCCTCTTCGGCCCGGCTCCAGCCGCGGGGAGCGGGGAGGAGCCTCGAGGGGAAGCCTCGGTGTGTCCCCCCACACCACCGCCTCCCGCACGGAAACCGGGGGCCTGCCGCGGTGAGGGTGTGTGCCGCACTGAGCGCGCAGGCCCGCCGGCACAGGGTCACCCCCGGTCCCTCCTGACAGCACCGACCCGGCTGAGGCCGCAGGCTCCGCCGCAGCGAGGCGGACGGCCTGGCCAGCCCTCGCCGGGGGCACCGCCTCACCGGGACGGGAGCACCCTCACCGGGACGGGAGCACCCTCCCCGGGAGGGAGCACCCTCCCCGGGACGGGAGCACCCTCACCGGGACGGAGTACCCTCACCAGGACAGGAACACCCTCACCGGGACGGAGCACCCTCACCGGGACGGGAGCACCCTCACCGGGACGGGAACACCCTCACCGGGACGGGAGCACCCTCACCGGGACGGGAACACCCTCACCGGGACGGGAACACCCTCACCGGGACGGGAACACCCTCACCGGGACGGAGCACCCTCACCGGGACGGAGCACCCCCACCGGGACGGAGCACCCCCACCGGGACGGGAGCACCCTCACCGGGACGGGAGCACCCTCACCGGGACGGGAGCACCCTCACCGGGACAGGAGCACCCTCACGGGGACGGAGCACCCTCACCGGGATGGGAACGCCCTCACCGGGACGGGAGCGCCCTCACCGGGACGGGAACGCCCTCACCGGGACGGAACGCCCTCACCGGGACGGGAGCACCCTCACCGGGACGGGAGCACCCTCACCGGGACGGGAGCACCCTCACCGGGACGGGAGCGCCCTCACCGGGACGGAGCACCCTCACCGGGACGGAACACCCTCACCGGGACGGAACACCCTCACCGGGACGGGAGCACCCTCACCGGGACGGAGCACCCTCACCGGGACGGGAGCACCCTCACCGGGACGGGAGCACCCTCACCGGGACGGGAGCACCCTCACCGGGACGGAGCACCCTCACCGGGACGGGAGCACCCTCACCGGGACGGGAGCACCCTCACCGGGACGGAGCACCCTCACCGGGACGGGAGCACCCTCACCGGGACGGGAGCACCCTCACCGGGACGGAGCACCCTCACCGGGACGGGAGCACCCTCACCGGGACGGGAGCACCCTCACCGGGACGGAGCACCCTCACCGGGACGGGAGCACCCTCACCGGGACGGGAGCACCCTCACCGGGACGGAGCACCCTCACCGGGACGGGAGCACCCTCACCGGGACCGGAGCACCCTCACCGGGACGGGAGCACCCTCACCGGGACGGAGCACCATCACCGGGACGAAGCACCCTCACCGGGACGGGAGCACCCTCACCGGCACCATCACCGGGACGGAGCACCCTCACCGGGACGGAGCACCCTCACCGGGACGGGAGCACCCTCACCGGCACCATCACCGGGACGGAGCACCCTCACCGGGATGGGAGCACCCTCACCGGCACCATCACCGGGACGGAGCACCCTCACCGGGATGGGAGCACCCTCACCGGCACCATCACCGGGACGGAGCACCCTCACCGGGATGGGAGCACCCTCACCGGGACGGAGCACCCTCACCGGCACCATCACCGGGACGGAGCACCCTCACCGGGACGGAGCACCCTCACCGGGACGGAGCACCCTCACCGGGACGGGAGCACCCTCACCGGCACCATCACCGGGACGGAGCACCCTCACCGGGACGGAGCACCCTCACCGGACGGAGCACCCTCACCGGGACGGGAGCACCCTCACCGGCACCATCACCGGGACGGAGCACCCTCACCGGGACGGGAGCACCCTCACCGGCACCATCACCGGGACGGAGCACCCTCACCGGGACGGAGCACCCTCACCGGGACGGGAGCACCCTCACCGGGACGGAGCACCCTCACCGGGACGGAGCACCCTCACCGGGACGGAGCACCCTCACCGGGACGGGAGCACCCTCACCGGCACCATCACCGGGACGGAGCACCCTCACCGGGACGGAGCACCCTCACCGGGACGGGAGCACCACAGTGCCATTGGCACGGCATCCCGCGGACGGCCAGAGGCTGCGGCGTCTGGAACCAGGGGCCGTCAGCACCCCTCCCCGCTGCCTCCAGGAGCCTCAGAAACAGAAGGTGGGGGCCGCCCGGTGCTCGCTCTCCGGCTTCACCTCCCAGTGCCCCTCCCAGCCCGCGGGCAGAGCGCCATCTGCCAATGAGAGCCACGACGTGACCGCGAGCCAAACGTGTTCCCCTTAGCCCAGCTCCTCCCCCGGAACACCCAGCTCCCTGGCGCCTGACCCACACCCTGCGGCCTGCGAGGGCGGCACCGGCCCTGTGTGCCTGTGTGTGTGTCTGTGTCTGTGTGTGTCTATGTATCTGTATATCTATCTGTGTGCCTGTGTGTCTGTGTGTCTGTGTGCCTGTGTGTCTGTGTGTCTGTGTGCCTGTGTGTGTCTGTGTGCCTGTGTGTGTCTGTGTGCCTGTGTGTGTCTGTGTGTCTGTGTGTGTCTGTGTGCCTGTGTGTCTGTGTGTGCCTGTGTGTGTCTGTGTGCCTGTGTGTGTCTGTGTGCCTGTGTGTGTCTGTGTGTCTGTGTGTGTCTGTGTGCCTGTGTGTCTGTGTGTGCCTGTGTGTGTCTGTGTGCCTGTGTGTGTCTGCGCGTCTGTGTGTGTCTGTGTGTGTCTGTGTGCCTGTGTGTCTGTGTGTGCCTGTGTGTCTGTGTGTCTGTGTGTGCCTGTGTGCCTGTGTGTTTCTGTGTGTCTGTATATCTGTGTGCCTGTGTGTGTCTGTGTGTCTGTGTGTGTGTCTGTGTGCCTGTGTGTGTCTGTGTGTGTCTGTGTGCCTGTGTGTGTGTGTGTCTGTGCACCTGTGTGCCTGTGTGCCTGTGTGTGTCTGTCTATGTGTCTGAGTGTCTGTATGTCTGTGTGCCTGTGTGCCTGTGTGTGTCTGCGTGTCTGTCTCTGCATATCTGTGGAGGGTGGCGTATTGGGGAAGCTGACCTGCCACTCACCATAGACCCGCAGGGCGGCTGCCTGGCTCCACACCGGAGGTGGGGAGGGAAGGGTTAGAGGGAAGGCAGAGGGCAGGCCGGGCGGCTGGGGACATGGGTTGCAATAAGATGATACTTGCAGGTGCGGCTTGTGGAATCAGCACATGTGACCACTTGGAGTAAATCTATCAGCTCCATGGCCGTCCCTCATTCAAATGCCAGGCCAGCCAGGGACGCCACTGCCTTCTCTCACTGCCCACGCCTCTCTGAGGGGCAGCCTCAGGCTCTCGGATGGCAGACCCATGACAAGAACCAGCACCTCCAGCACAGGCTCCAGACGCACAGGGCGCGCCTCCGGGGCAGCCATGAGGGCGGCCCAGCCCGGGGCTAAGAAACACCCGCTGTCTTCCCGCTCGGAGGCCAGCATGCAGGCCCGTGGCCCAGCGGGGCCCGGGCCTGAGCACAGACCCACATGCTTATTTCCAAACCACTTAGCTGCACACATGTTGTGTCTTACATGTATGAAAGCATCATAGATGTGCAATAACATGTTGTCACCGCTATTTGGAAGGCCTGCTGCGCAATTGTTGAAGACACGTTGGCACCCTCTTTAACAGAACACAACCACAAACCCGAGGCAGTGCTGCTGACAGGCCTGGCGGGACAGTCCTGAGCCAGCCGGCCCTGCCTCCCGGACCGAACAGGACGCAGCGACGGCACATGGTTCAGTCCCAGAAGGAATCCAGCCCTCCATCCTGGGCCCAGGGGCACGTCCGCATGTTCTGGAACCTGACCAAGAACTCGGGAAACTCAACGCTCTCCTGCGTGAGCTCCGTTTTCCTTTACGCCAAGGACACCTCAGCGGCTCTCCCAGGAGCGGCGTGTCCCAGCCCCAGCCCAGCCCCAGCCCAGCCCCAGCCCAGCCCCAGCCCCAGCCCAGACCCAGTCTAGGGCCTCCCCCCCCCCCCCGCCCGCCCCCCTCCTCCGCCCCAGCCCAGCCCCACCCCAGCCCCAGCCCCAGCCCAGCCCCACCCCAGCCCCACCCCCAGCCCCAGCCCCAGCCCAGCCCCACCCCAGCCCCAGCCCCAGCCCAGCCCCAGCCCCAGCCCCAGCCCCAGCCCAGCCCCAGCCCCAGCCCCAGCCCCAGCCCCAGCCCAGCCCCAGCTCCAGCCCCAGCCCCAGCCCCAGCCCAGCCCCAGCCCCAGCCCAGACCCAGCCCAGACCCAGCCCCAGCCCCAGCAGTAATTTGGAAACTTCCGGCAAACAAAATTCCTGGATTGGATGGATTTACTGGAGAATTTTACCAAACATTCAAAGGAGAACTAACACCCATCCTCCTCAAACTATCCCAAAAAATTCAAAAGGAAGGTACACTTCCAAGCTCTTTTTACAAAGCCAGCATTATCCTAATTCCAAAACAAGACAAAGACACTGCAAAGAAATAAAATTACAGGCCAATATCTCTGATGAACACAGATGCTAAAATCCTCAACAAAATATTAGCAAATCGGATCCAACAATATACTAAAAAGGTTATACACCATGACCAAATGGGATTTATTCCAGAGATGCAAGGCTGGTACAATATTCGCCAGTCAATAAATGTGATACATCACATAAACAAATTGAAAGATAACATGAGCATATCAATAGATGCAGAAAAAGCATTCAGCAATATCCAGCACCATTTTTTTAATTAAAAATTCTCAGTAAAGTGGGAATGGAGTGATCATACCTCAACATAATAAAAGCCATATATGACAAACCTATAGCCAACATAATACTCAATGGGCAAAAACTAAACGTGTTTCCTCTGAGAACAGGGATAAGACAAGGATAGTACTGGAAGTGCTAGCCACAGCAATCTATATGTATAAAACCCTAATATGCAAGAAGACCGAACAGAACAACTGAACAACCGGTCGCTATGATGTGTGCTGACCACCGAGGGGAGGGGGAGGGTGCGCATAACATGGCAGGCGTCGGCAGAGGCCGCAGAGTGCAGAACATGGCAGGTGTCGGCCACAGCGATGGTGGAGCAGGTGAGCGGGGCACCAGACCAAGGCGGGGCACCAGCTGCTGTCAGGGGAAAGCCTCTGATGGTAACGGAGAATTCTTTGCTCCTGCTGCAGGCACCATCCTGCTCGCACACGCTGCTGGTGCCAGAGCTGCCACTTGCACCGCCTCGATCAGCAGGTCCAAGCAGCGGCTGCCTGCCCCAATCGCCCCTCAAGGCTTCTCCACCTCCACCTGCTCGAGGGACGACCAGGGCCAGTAGCCACCTCTCACACCCACTGCCAGCACCAGAGCCACTGCTTGCACCCACTGCTGGCGCCAGCCTGCTCACACCTGCTACCAGCACCTAGCACCGGGGCCGATTGCTCAATGCCATCAGCAGGTGTGAGTAGCAGCTGCCAGCCCTGATGCCCATGAGGACTTCTCCACCTCCCCCTGCTCCTGAGGGGCAAGTAGGGCAGCAGCTGCCGCTTGCACCCACTGCTGGCGCCAGCCCCAATCGTCTCACGCCGTGAGCGATGCTGGTGCCGTCAGCATGTAGGAGTGGCAGCAGCAGGAGTGGGGCTGCCAGCAGACAGGGAGCCGGGGGTCGCAGCGGGAGGTGTCAGGTAGGGGCACAGAGGATGGACCAAGACCCGCCCCTGTGCCCACCGCAGCCTCTTGCCCACAGTTCCCCTCAAGTGCACGAATTCATGTACTAGGTCCCTAGTCCTATATAACCCTATATAATAAAGAGCTAATATGCTAATTAGACCGAATTGCAGAATGACTGTCCAGACGAAGCTGGGGCTGTGAGGGGTCGAGGCAGCCATGGCTGTGAGGGTTGAGCCCCTTGCACTAATTTCAGGCCTCTACTCAGACAAGAAGAAGAAATAAAAGGCATCCAGATTGGAAAGGAAAAAGTAAAACTGTCACTATTTGCAGATGACATGATATTGTACATAGAAAACCGTAAGACTACACCAAGAAACTACTAGACTTAATAAATGAATTTGGCAAGGTGGCAGGATATAAAATCAACATCCAGAAATCAATGGCATTTTTATACACCAATAATGAACTCTCAGAAAGACGAACTAAAAAAACAATCCTATTTACTACTGCAACAACAACAAAAATAAGATACTTAGGAATAAACTTAACCAAGGAGGCAAAAGACCTGTACTTGGAAAACTATAGGACACTGAAAAAAGAAACAGAGGAAGATAGAGATAAATGGAAACATATACCATGTTCATGGTTGGAAGAATTCTCATCAATTGAATGTCTATACTACCCAAAGCAATCTATAGGTTCAACACAATCCATATTAAAATACCAAAAGCATACTTCACAAAGCTAAAACAAATATTCCAAAAATTTATATGGAACCATAAAAGACACCAAAAAGCTATAGCAATCTTGAGAAAGAAGAATGAAGTAGGAGAGATCACAATACAAGATATCAAACTATACTACAAAGCTATAGTAACCAAAACAGCCTGGCACTGGCTCAAGAACACGCATATAGACTAATGGATCAGAACAGAGACCCAGAAACTGACCCTTAGCATTATAGTCAATTAATATTTGACAAAGGAGCATACAATGAAGCAAAGACAGACTCTTCAATAAATGGTGTTGGGAAAACTGGACAGACACATGCAAAAAGATGAAACTAGACCACCAACTTACACCATACACAGGAATAAACTCAAAATGGATAAAAGACTTAAAAGCAAGGCATGAAACCATAAAAATCTTAGAGGAGAACATAGGCAGTAAAATCTCAGACATACATCTCCTAGGGCAAAGGAAACTAAGGAGAAAAATAAACAATGGGACTACATCAAAATAAAAAGCTTCTGCACAGCAAAAGAAACTGCCATCAGAATGAAAAGGAAACCCATTGTATGGAGAACATATTTGCCAATGATACATCAGATCAGGGGTTAATATCCAAAATATACAAAGCACTCATATAACTCAATAGAAGACAGACAAATAATCCAAATTAAAAAATGGGCAGAAGACCTCAATAAACATTTCTCCAAAGAGGACATACATATACCAAGAGACACATGTAAAAATGCTCAAAGTCACTAATCATCAGAGAAATGCAAACTAAAACCACAAAGAGTTATCACCTCTCACCTGTCAGAAGGGCTACATCAACAAATCCACAAACAAGTGCTGGAGAGTGCAGAGAAAAGGGAACCCTGGTTCACTGCTGCTGGGAATGCAGACAGATGCAACCACTATTGAATATGAAACTTCCGTTTGACGCAGCAATCCCACTTCTGGGAATATATCCGAAAAATGCCAATCGGAAAGAATACAGGCAACCCTATGATCATAGCAGTGCTATTTGCAATCGTTAAGATCTGGAAACAGCCCCAGTGCCCAACAGCAGATGAGTGGATAAGAAGCTGTGGGACATTTCCACTATGGAACACGACGCAGCTGTGAAAAAGAGGGATCCCTTACCCTTTGGGACAGCATGGATGGACCTGGGAAATACGCTAAGTGAAATAAGTCAAACGGAGAAATACAAATATCATTCGATCTCACTATTCTGTGGAATCCAATGAACAAGATGAATTGACCAGCAAAATAAAACCCAAAGCAGGGAGACCTGGGACAGACTGACATACCTCCATGTGGGGCTGAAGGGACGAGAAGAGATAAACCAAAGAACTTATATAATGACCAGTGTCTCGGTGCACGAAGTTCATACATTGTATGAACCACCCCACATGCTGACGGAACCCTCAGGGGCTGTCGGACTGCCGGCCTGAGGTGGACGGCCTTCTGTGCTGCAGGGCCTGCTGCTTGAGCTCCAGCAGCTGCTGCACGTGCACGGCTGGGCCACCGCGGTGGGGCCTGGGAGCACTGAGTGGGCGATTGAGCACAGAGGCAGGCTCACCCTGAGTTACTGTGCTTCCCCGAGTCACTGAGCTGTTCTGACTGCCTGCCTTCTACGGAGAACGGCACCAGGATGGGCCTAGGCCAGCAGTCGGACATCCCTCTCGCAGTCTGGGGCCCCTCGGGGGAATATAGCACCAAGGGGCAGGCAGCTAGGGAGGAGCCCACTACACAGATGTCCCCCAGCATGGCCTCTGCTCTGTCTGCTCAGAGGACCAAGGCTCAGGCAGGCCCAGGCCGTGTGCGTGGCTTTAGCGACACTTTCTCCGAGGGGCGATTTAAATGGTCACCTACTTCCCTTCCCGGGATTCCTGTGCAAAACACTCTCCCCCAACAGCCACCCCCAACAGCCATGTCTAGGACTCGGCTCTCGGTGATTTACAAAAATCCCCGGAGAAAGAGCTAAGGCTAGGATCGTTTCACTCCAGTTTTCAAACACAGTCATCCCACATGACAATGAAAAGCTCGGAGCTCTCCACAGCTCCCTCTGGGCCAGCAAAGGAGAGCCGCGTGCCGGCCTCCCAGCCCGAGCCCGCGCAAAGCAAGCCGCCCATTCCCCCAGCACGGCTCCCGCGACAGGGACTCCACGTGCCGCCTCCGTCACCAAACAGTCCCCGCGGAGGCTGCGGCATCAGAGGGCTCAGTGCGAAGCTGCTTCTTTCGCTGAGGAAAAAGTGAGAGTTTGGACACTCTCCTCCTGACGAAGCAGGCGTCAGCGTGCTGACTCCGCAGGACAGCAGGGCGGGAGCATCCTCATGTTTCTAAGACCACAGCGCAGTCACAGCACTTCCTCAGCAGCTAACTCAGCACTCGGCCGCCTTCTGCCCCTCAGGCGTCTGACTTCCCGACCGTCTGACCAGGGCGTGGTAACACTGCAAGCCTCGGACCCAGGACAGTGTTTGAAGGAGCAGCCGGGGGTGTGCAGCAGGCTGCGCTCGGCTGCCGGCGGGCACGCCTGGGGTGGGAAAGCACCCCCGCTTCGGGCTGACCCCGGCCTGGCTCCCGGAGGGGGGCCGGCCTGGCGCTGCCGGCGGTGCTCGGGCGGCCCCCGCGCACAGTGAAGGTGTTTTCCCTAAACTGCTCCAGAAAGCAGGTCTGTCCTGGGACGCTCTCCGATTTAGCAACGTGACAACACAGCACCTCCGGCGCCTCCGGTCACACGCGGGCCGCGCTCAGGGCTGCCGCTGGGCCGGGCGCCGTGCGGGCCTCCTGGGCCGCCCCGCGGTGCAGCCCCGGAGCTTCCCGCTGAGGGGGCGGCAGACACCCCGGATGGCGTCTGAGTTCATTAAGTCAGAGAAGACTCGGCCTGGTACTGAGCCCAGCGGACGCCTCCCCGATGCCACGGCCTTCCCGACCCCGACAGCAGCTGCAGCCGCCCCTGCAGATGGGCCGCTCCCAGCACCCGGCGGCCGCGGGGAGGGCGCGGGGGGCAGCCTGGGCCCCTGTGCAGAGGCTGGGCCTGCGAATACGGAGGAACCCTGACACCTGCAAAGCCTCCCTGCAGCGGCTGCTGTCACTGCTTTAACAAAATAAAAACAGACCCAAACTGAAGCCACCCAGCGTCATCAGAACACTGTGAGCACGTGGCTCTGAGCCAGAAGGTGGCGTGGGACCCTGCCCGCCTCTCCCTGAGCGACCCCGCCGTGACCCCAGGCCTGGAACTCACTGGCCGTGGCACAGAGCACCGCGGAGGAGCCCGCGGAAGAGAAAGAAGCAAACACCTTTCCCTCTGGACAGCGGAGCACCAGTCCTCCATCACCATTTCCTCCTCTGGGCCCGCCCAGCCCCGCCTGGTGTGCAGCGGCTGGCAGCGGGAGCAGCGGTTCTGGGGGACCTCTCGGTTCGGGGGGACCTCCCGGTTCTGGGGGGACCTCCCGGTTCTGGGGGACCTCCCGGTTCTGGGGGGACCTCCCGGTTCTGGGGGACCTCCCGGTTCTGGGGGGACCTCCCGGTTCTGGGGGACCTCCCGGTTCTGGGGGGACCTCCCGGTTCGGGGGGACCTCCCAGTTCGGGGGGACCTCGCGGTTCTGGGGGCCCTCCCGGTTCTGGGGGCCCTCCCGGTTCTGGGGGGACCTCCCGGTTCCGGGGGACCTCCCGGTTCTGGGGGGACCTCCCGGTTCCGGGGGACCTCCCGGTTCTGGGGGACCTCCCGGTTCTGGGGGACCTCCCGCTGCCATCGGAGGGGTTGGCGCCAAAGTGGCCGTGAAGCCTGGTACCTTTGCTCTTCCTGTCCTCCAGCTGCTCGGCCCGCCAGGCAATGGAGGGAGCGCAGGCTGCTGGACAACAGGAAACTGAGGCCAAGATGTGTGCCAAGAGATTGAAAACAGCCTCGAGACACCAACAAATACAGGGGGGTCACAGGAAAGGAGAAACATGGAAAAGTGATCCCTTCAGGTTGTTTATAAACGCCTGAGACCACCCAGGAGCTGAGCATGTGTGGACCTGACCCTAAACAGATGTTGAGAAGAGAACTGAAAAACAGCACCACGCAGTCCACGCGGGACAGAGCCCAAGAGCGCGCTGGGACCACAGACCCCACAGCCCGAACCCCAGGGACCCGCCAGCTGCTCGCGCGGTGTCTACCTCCCCGCGGGGGTGACGGCGCTCGGAGCGTCCAGCAGGATAGAAGACTTTACATCTCACGCAGGTACCAAGCCACTCACCACAGAGAGCGGGAGCATGCCATCAGCAGGCATTGCACACAAGAGGGCAGAGATGCTGAAATCACCTGACAGAAAGGCTCCAGCCAGTAAGGATAAGCACGCTGGAAACCAACAGAAAGATGCAATTTTTATAGCAAAGAATTGGCAGTGAAAAAAACTGCAGAATGAAAACAACAAATGGAAGGAAAACTTCACAGAATGGGATAGGAGAGTAGGATGAAAATGACAGAGATGTCAATAGAAATTATAGAATCTGAACAGAGATTGGAAAACATGGACTCTTATAGGCCTGTGGGACAAAATTCAGTTATATTTATATCACCAGCCCCAGGAGGAGAGGGGAAGAAGTGAAGAAATGAACTTCCTAAATGTGGCAAGAAATATCAACTCACAAAATAAATAAACTCCGGGAAACCCTAAAAAGATAAACCCAAAGAAGTCTACACCCAAACATATAACAATCCAACTACTAACAAACTAAAGACAACAACAAAAAGGAAAAATCTCAACAGCAATCCAGAAAAAGAAATTAAATACAGAGGAAAAACTATTGTGGTGGCTGCGGGTTTCTCAGTAAAAACGGGGCTCAGCAGAATGGAACAGAACGTGAAAGCACGCAAAGAACAAAGTGTCCGCTCAGAAGCCCTGCCCAGCATACCCGTCCTGGCACAGGGAGGGAAACGCAGCCCCAGCCGCCAGCAGACAGCCCGTCAGAAAGCAGGCAGGCACACGGCCGGCAGCTTCTCACAAAGCTGGCACACACTTACCATGTGACAAAGCTATCCTCTCTGCGTCTGCCATAAAGGAGTGAAATTCACGTTCTCACAAAACCAGGACACTCATGAAAGCAGCTCTAGTGGTGATTGTCAAAAACTAGAAATAACCAGGGCCCTTCAACAGGTAAATGGCGAGTAAGTAGCGGTCCATCCATACACTGGACTATACCGTTCAGTGACAACAAGGAATGCACGACTGACACCTGGAACAAGGTGTTACGGGGACTCGGAAGTTAAATGTTTTGTGATTCTATAACATGACTTTTTTTTCAAACAGAGATATGGGGATTTTTGTATTAGTTTCAGGAACATAGCATAGTGCTTCGACAATCGTACTTTACAACGTGTTCCCTGGTACTTCCAGGACCCACCTGGCACCATACATCATTATTACAATACTAGGGGCCCGATGCATGGAAATTCGTGCAAGAATGGGCCTTCCCTCCCCTGGCTGCCGGCACCACCTTCCCTCCAGCCTGCAGCCACCTTTCCGCCTCCCACGCCGCCCAGAGGCCTGGAGCTGCTGGGGCAGTGTGAAACGCCTACCTTGTCGCATGGCAATGACACAAGCATCCCGCCCCGTCACCCAGCTGCTCAGCGCCCCACCATCTTTATTGCCTTAATTTGCATACTCACTCCTGATTGGCTGGTGGGCATCATGAAGGTATGGTCAATTTGCATCTTTCTCTTTTATTAGTGTAGACCAGAGGCCCAGGGCACGAATTCATGCACTAGTGGAGTCCCTTGGCTGGGACTGCGAGATCAAGCTGAAGCCAACTCTCTGACTTCCCCCAAGAAGTCCCAGATTGTGAGAGGGCACAGGTCAGGCCGAGGGACCCCACCAATGCATGAACAGTGCCAGGGAGGGATGCAGGAGTTTGGTCAACTGGGGAGGGACCGCAGGCGGGCTTCAGGACGTGTCCAGCCTGTCTTGTTCAGTCCTGATCGGTCAGACCCCAGCAGCAAGCTAACCTACCAGTAGGAACATCCTTGGTGGTCAGTGGATGTCATAGAGTCTGGTCAACTGTCTGTCCCCTGATGGTCAGTGCACGTCATAGTGAGCGGTTGAGCAGCCTTAGCATATCATTAGCATAATATACTTTGGTTGAAAGGCTGACCAGATGACCAGACACTTAGCATATTAGGCTTTTATTATATAAGATTATTAACTACTAGAGGCTCGGTGCATGAAACTCGTGCACGGATAGGGTCACTAGGCCTGGCAGGTGATCAGGGCCAAAAGGGGACTTCCGGCTGTGCCAGCTGGTGCCTTCCTTAGTTCCGTGCTGCCCCCTGGTGGTCAGCATATCTCACGGCGAGCAATCATTCTCCTGGTCAAACTCCCATGGGGACCATTTGCATAGTTGCTTGGGTCGGCAACTAAGTAATTGCGGATTTTTAAAAGAAAATCAAAGACAATTTTTTCATGGAACTAAATAACTTTATTCTGTAATGTATTGTCCATTTTGATCAATGACCTTTTGCCATCTTTCAGGCAGCATCATAATCCCACGTTCAAAAAACTTCTGGTTTTTATTAGCAAAAAACTGAATCAGGTACAATTTGACATCATCATCATTATTGAAATTTTTACCATTCAAGGAGTTTTGTAAAGATCGAAACAAAAAGTAATCAGATGGTGCAAGGTCAGGACTATATGGTGGATGTGGCAAAACATCCCAACCAAGCTCCATTAATTTTTTCCGAGTGACCAAAGATGTGTGTGGCCTTGCATTGTCATGATGGAATACAACACCTTTTCGATTTGTCAATTCGGGCCGCTTTTCTTCAACTGCATTGTTTAATTTCATTAGTTGTTCAATGTAGACATCAGAATTGATCGCTCGGTTGGGTGGTAAGAGTTCAAAGTAGACAATTCCTTTGTAACCCACCAAACTGATAACAAAACCTTCTTTTGATGAATATCAGCTTTTGATGTTGTTTGAGTTGGTTCACCTGGCCTGCTCCACGATCTTTTCCGCTTGATATTGTTGTAAACAACCCATTTTTCATCGCAAGTTATCAGTCGTTTTAAAAATGGATCATTTTCATTACCTTTCTTTAGCAAATCGCAGCTGCTAATGCGTTGCGTTAACTGTGATTCTTTCAGTTCGTGAGGAACCCATGTATCGAGTTTTTGAACATAGCCAAGTTGTTTTAAGTGATTTTCAATGCATGTATGTGATACATGAAGCTTCTCTGCAATCTCACGTGTTGTACTGTGACAGTCCGAATTGATTATTGCTTTGATTAGGGCGTCATCAACTTCAACTGGACGACCAGAGCGTTTTTCATCTTTGAGTGAAAAATCACCAGAACGAAATTTGGCAAACCAATTTTGACACTGCCGTTCTTTTAAGGCTTCGTCACCATAAACAGCACATAACTTTTTATGAGCTTGCGATGCGTTTTTCCCTTTGCGGAAATAAAAAAGCAAAATATGACGAAAATGTTCCTTTTGATTTTCCATTTTTCAACGAACGCCAAACGAAAACTACAGTACAGATCAAAAAACTTTTTTTACTGATTAACAGCTGAATAGCCAACTATCAAATAACAAAATGTGTTTTACATCTGTACTACGTCTGCAAACCTAAAAATTCAACTGAAGCCATGTGTGAAACCCGCAATTACTTAGTTGCCGACCAAAAAATACAATTGCAATAAACTAGAGGCCTGGAGCACAAAATTCATGCACAGTGCGTGGGGAGTTTGTCCCTCAGCCCGGCCTGCACCCTATCCAATATGGGACCCTTGGGGGATGTCCTACTGCCGGTTTAAGCCCAATCCCTGCCAGCCTGATAGCCCCTAACTGCTCCGCTGCCAGCCTAATGAATGCCTAACTGCTCCCCTGCCAGCCCAATCATCCCCAACTGCCCTCTCCTGCTGCAACCCACCTCCTCCGCTGGGACCAGCCACCTCCATGCCGCATGGAGCTGTGGGAACCCCAGGCCTCACCATGTGGAGTGGCCCTCAGGCCCCACCTCCACTGTGCACATGGCCATCTTGTGGAAGCCATCTTTGTGGCAGCCATCTTGTAATGACATTGCACGTAAGGACCACCTAGGCTTTTATTATAATAGTACAGGTATTTCCGATGCTGTACTGTACATGCCTATGACTGCTTTGTAACTGTCAATGTGTACTTCCTACTCCCTTTACCTTTCTCTCCCAGCCCCCCAGCACCCATCCCCTCTAACAACCATCAGTCTGCTCTCTAAATGCATAAGTTTGCTTCAGTTTTGTTTATTTGTTCCTGCTGTTCTTCAGATACCACATATAAGTGAAACCATATGGTAGTGCCTTTCTCTGACTGACTTAATTAATGGGCACTTGGATTGTTTCCGCATCTTGGGTACTGAAAATAATGCTGCAGTGAACATAGTGGTATGTATAATATGGAAAGACAACTAACTGTATAGGAGAATATATTTGCCAATGATATATCCAAGTAGGAGTTAATATCCAAATTTTATAAAGAACCTGCACAACTCAACACCAAAAAACACACAATCCAATTTAAAAATGGGCAGAGGGCCTGAATAGACACTTCTCCAAAAAGGACATACAGATGCCAGGAGACATATGAAAACATGCTCAGCATCACTTACCATCAGAGATGCAACTTAAAACCACCACGAGGCATCACCTCACACCTGTCAGCTGGCCCAATAAACCGACCAACAGCAGTGCCGGCGAGGCTGCCGAGAGGGGCCTGGGCGCTCCGGGCGGCGCAGCCGGTGCAGCTGCGGACGCAGCACGGAGGCTCCTCCACAAGTTAAAAACGGAGCTGCCTAGGACCCAGCGGGTCCACGTCAGGGTACATCCAAAGAAACCCAAAACGGCATGACGTTCTTGAAAAGACAGAAGACAGGCCAGAGAACAGGGCAGGGGCTGCCAGGGCTTGTGGGTGGGGAAGGCACCTTTCAGGTTCCCTGGGAAGCCCGGGGCTGGGACAGCCCCACCCTGACTTTGGTGGTGGTCACATAAACTGTCTACAGCTGAGATGCTGAAAGCAACCCAGGAGCAAAAGTAACTGTTCAATGTTAACTGGCATCTGAGGGCTGAAGGTGCAGTGACCAGGAAAAACGCCCGCTGTTCCCCGGGTGTGACCACTCGCTGCACCGCCGGCCAGGCCGTGCCGGGTCTGGGACTGGCCTCACGGGCAGCTGAGCGAATGCGGACACAACCGGGAAACACTTACTCTGAGGACACGCACAGGGGCAAGGCGACTCTAGGCGCGACCACCCTTCAGTCCAGAATACCGTTAGCACGAGTTCATGTAAGTAAAAATACAATTGCAAAAAACGGTTAATCCCACTGCTGACATCGCACTGGTCTGCACCTCAGTCAAAGCACCCTCCGGCTCCGACCCGGCTCCGCTGGCGGAAGCGCCGTCTTGTAACCTTGTTGTAGGCTCTTTTCCCAGCCAGGGCACATACCCAAGTTGCTTGCAGATTCGATCCCCAGTCAGGGAGGCAACCGATCAATGATTCTCTCACAAAACCAATCCATATGTCCTCAGTGAGGATAAAAGGGAACTGCCTCTCTCAGAGAGGCACAGACACCCAGGCTTGGGGGCTCCTGACCCACAACCCCCGGCTGTTTGCACTGGCCAGGGGGGCGGGGGGGCTGCCCCTGGCTTCCCAGGAGAAAGGCCGGTCGGGAGGGGGCGGCCCGCGTCTCTCTGGAGGGGCTCCCTCCATGCGTGCAGCTGCCGTCTGTACGGATGTCCCTCTGTGTTCGTCTGTGTCTTTCACTTTCACTTTCTCTATGGTTCCTCCATCACGGCATTTTCTGGCCGTAAGGCAGCACACAACATGTACTAATGTTTGTTGAATGAATCAGTCAACCTGCAGATTGGAAGACCATGTCCACGAGCTAAAACATTCAGAGTGCGGGTGCCTATTGCAAAGGGATTTCATGTTCACTTTCCCTTTTAGAGCTTGTGATGAGGGGCACTGCACAAAGAAGGCTGCAATTGCACACGCTCTTCCAAAATGACTCTGACCGTCTCCCGCAAGAGCCGGGGTCTGTGTCCTTCCGGCGGCACAGTGTGAGCCCTGGGATTGGTCTGACCCACGGAACATACCGAGTGGCCCTGCACCCGTTCCGAATGGAGCCCACTGGTCAGATTCCACATTCCATCCTCAGAACTCTCGTTCTAGGGACAGTCTTTCTGGGAATCCAACCGCGATGCTGTGAGGCCAAGCCACCTGCAGGGGTCGCATATGGATTCTCAGGTGGAGGGACCTGAGCTCTGAGCCAGCAGTCAGATCCACCACCAGCCTTGCCAGTGCACTCTCTGTGCATCCAGCCCAGTCCAGCCTTCGGATGAACCTGCAGCCCCAGCCAACATCTTTGCAGAAGCCCAGAAGCAATACCATTCACACACAGAATTGGGGTGGGAAGGTGGGGGGCAGAATAATAATGATCTAAGTTGTGGGGTGTTCATTGCACAGTGATAATCGAAACAGAGCTACGGAGGAATTTCATTTTCTCTGTGATAATTCTAAATGAGTAAGTTTACACTACTTATTTAACCTCATTGGCCTTTTCTTCTTTCTTTCTCTTCCCGGAAACAGCATAAAAGTTAACTGAGTCTGGAGCATGGAAGGCTTTCTGACCCAGGGCCTCACAGGAATGCATTTGGAGCAACAACCTAAGATTGCGCCACCCTTTGCTCCTTATCGTCATTTCCATGAAAATAGCCGCACCGCCCAAGGGAAGCTATAGATGTCAGTGACCCCCAGGTTCCCACCCTCCGACCACTCCTGTCCCTGCCCAGCCCGCCCTGGGGGCAGCGGGAGCATCACCGCCGGCTGACTCTGCTCCCCGCTGTCAGCACAGAGCACGGTGAGGCTGCTAGTGAGCGACCCTCCCTCCGTCTGGGTATAAGCTGAGTACAACGTGAGACGTGAATGTACTGTTCTCCTGGTGTCCCCACCTCTGAAGACATCGTCTGGTAAGCCCACCCAATAGCGGAGGGTACGCCCAGTACACAAGCTGCCAGGGCCGGCCTGCAGACCTCCCAGCGCCTCCCCGTCATTCTTAACACCCCTTTTTAAGGGGACCAGAATCAGCTCCAACACTGGCAAGGAGGAGTGCGTAGAATCACAGGAGCACTCTCAATGCACTTGCCAAAGAGCAGAGATATAAATGCTTTTAAAAGAATTTCCCAATCCCTTAATAAAGTAACTGGTTAACTTTCTTATTTTAAGAGCCAGCAGAAAATAGAAAAAGGCTCTTCCAGTGCTTCTCGAATTAGTATACCAGCAACGGGGAAATGATGGAGTGACCACCTTTTTCTCTTCTCTCCCTTTCTGAAAGCTCCGCAAAACAATAGGAAAGAAATAAAATGAGGTTCAAACCCACAACCACACGAGAGCAAGATAAGCAAGTCCCACAAGCGTACAGAAGGTGAGACACAGGTCAGAGGCAGCAGGCAGGAGAGCCACAGCCTGGCGTCGGGTGTGCGCAGGACAGAGCAGCACGAAGGGCCCATGGGGCTCACACACAGACTCAGGGCTCAGCGATGTCAGACTCAGCGGAGCCAGGGGGGAGGGGAGCAGTGGGCCCGCAAACACACAGATGGATCCGTAGCAAAACTCCCATCTGCCAGGCCCACCACCTTCCCACCTGGGCAGTGACACCACAGGCCCGTCACTGCAGGATCCATTTGTTTACCTTCCCCTAATCCTAACCCCTCACCCCTAACCCCTAACCTCTAACCCCTAACCCCTGCATGGGGCAAAAACAGAGTGTGGCTGTCATCCAAGAGTGAAATGGAACAGACCACCCCGGAACAGGCCTGTGCACCTGGTGAAGTGCCCACCCCACAGTGAACTTGACGGGAGTCCACGCACCCATTCGGGCAAATGGGCCTCACCGGTCCTAGGCTGTTGTTTCCACCAGAAACCAAACAAGAACCACAGACACCTAAGAGAGCTCCCAAATGTAAAGGAGGTGCCAAGACAGAGAACAAAGGGCCGCAGAGGAAACCAAGAGAACTACAGGAGAAAGAAAATTAGATCTTCAGAGACATTAGAGGTGGTATTGGAGTCCTTAAAAATATCAGAATGTAATGAAAAACAATGATTAGAGAAGGAGCTGTTGTAAATTAAAATATGATGCCAAAATAAAAACAAACTTCAATAGAAAGAGGGGAAGATAAAATCGAAGCATCTCAGGAGAACAAAAAGGAAAAGGGAGCGTTCAGAAAGACGGGACAGAAAAAGTGGGAGGGCGGTATTTACGAGAAGACACAGAGAGCGTTATCAAACTGAGACTCAGCACCACATGAAAGGATCAACCCGCCTCCGAGCAATGACAGGACGGGAGCCTCTGCTCCGCACCACGGGCCATGGCACCAGGTCACCAGAGCCCGGCCGCTCCCACTGCCGCGGAGAGACCGGCTCTGAAGCCGGGGGGCCGCTCAGGGTGGGCGTGGGGGCAGCGACGGGCCTGCGCGGGGTGCCGCCCAGCCACACTGCCCGCCGGAATGGTCCCGGCGTGTGCGGGGGAGCTCTCACACACACACACACACACACACACACACACACACACACACACACGCCGCTTCTCGGAGCGCCGGGCCCGTCCTCAGCTCTCCGCCAGCCTCACACGCACCCCAGCTTCCTCCAGCTTCCTGGGGAGCCGCCCGGACAGGTCATCCTGGCAGCACCCACCCAGGCGGCGGGAGTGGAAGAGGAAGGTGGGTGCGCTCCGCGTGACGCTGTGACGGACGAGGATCGGTCAGACAGCGCCTGGCGCTCAGGGGAAGGGCAGGACCGGGAAGGAGAGGCTCCGCCTCGGTGTGCACACATCTCCAGGGCCGTCCTAAGCGCTGCTGGGGACCCTGCCATCCCCCTGAGAGGGCCTTCTTCCTCCTCTCTGGGAATTCTGAGGAATCGGCAATGACCCGTCACACACCGTAAGGCTGGGGCTTGTCACCCAGCAGCCTTGCGGTGCTGCGATGACAGGCGCACTGGAGGCAGGTCACCGCCCCCTCCCCCAGCAGAGGGCGGGGCCTGGGGCAGGCCCGGCCTCCCCAGGGGAGAGGTGAGTTATAATTAGAACGCATTGCACACTGTTCCGGAGCTCCCCAGAGGGAGGGCTATAAATAACTCAGGGTATTATTATCCCCAAAGATAATCAATTATTTTCTCATCAAAAGGAGCTGAAGAAAGGCTTTGCAAGGGACCCCTCATTTGTGTAAGCCTCCGGCTTTAACAGATTTCCAGCTTAGAACTTCACAGCCCAAGCCAGCCCAGCTTCCTCTGACAAAGGGAATCCGTCCAGTACCTGAAGTCCCTTTGTTGCTGGAAAAATACGAGTAGCACTTTAATTGTGCCTGTTAACTAGCTTCACTTATTCACTGGGGGGGACGGGGGGGGGGGAGAGGGGGACACACGGGGGGCGGGCATCCCCAGGCCTAAGGTCCCTTTCCTCCAGACCTCCAGGCCACCCCTCCTGGGACCAGGCCGTCCCCTCCTGGGAGGGCGGCTCGCCCTCGTCAGCTCCAGAGGCGGTCCTCCCACACAGCCTCCCCCGCACCCGCGGTGTCTCTCCCGGCCCGCGCTGTGCCCTCCCTCCCGGGCGTCCTGAGCGGCGGGAGGACTGTCGTCAGCGGTCCCCTCACCCCTCACCTTCGGTGTGAGCTGGTGGACCCTTTTCTTAATGACTTGACAAAGGACGATAATCGGCCTCTGTGGTGCCCCTCACAGGCCTAAGCCCCACGGTGCTGCCCTCACTCCTAAGATGCACAGCGTGACAAGACACGCTCCGGAGACCACACTTAAAGCAGCGACACTTCCCGAGTCCTCAGCAAAGAGCTCACACAAACCCCTGTTCTCTAAAAAGTCCAATGGGAAAGGCAGTCCTCAAGGCCCTGGCCAGCCACTCTGCCTGGGCGCCCTCTGCCTGGGCGCCCTCTGCCCGGGTGCCAACTGCCCGGGCGCCTCTGCCTGGGCGCCCTCTGCCCCGGTGCCAACTGCCCGAGGGCCCTCTGCCCCGGGGCCCTCTGCCCGGCCCCCCCCCCCCACCCGGGTGCCACTCACAGGAAGGCCCGGCTCCACCCCCGGCTGAGGCGGGACACAGCTCCCTGGCCACTGCACAGGGCGGAGGACAGGGACAGCCCAGGGAGCACTCCCCTTCCCCAGAGAGAAGGCCACCTGTTCTCCGGCCGGAGCACGACTCAGAAGCTGCAGAGGAAGCTCAGCCTCCTCCACCCGATCCCGCCCTGCTCCTGCCTCCCAGCCGCCTCCGGCTGTGACTCCGAGACGCCGGTCCGTGTAAGCCCCTGAGCCACGCCTTCCCCGCAGAACGGCTGGCCCAGCACACGCGTGTGTGTGTGTGTCCCCCCCCCCCCCCCGAGGAAGATCCGTCTGCGGAAGGCAGAGGGGTCCCCTCCTCCCCCCAGAGGAAGAGTCCGTGCTGGGGAAGGCAGAGGGCACCGCCTGGTCCAAGGTGACTGCAGGCAGTAAGGGGCGGAGTGATCAGAGTGCCAACATCTTTCGTTCAAATGACTTTAATTGCTGGAATGCACAGGTTTTTAATATGCAAATAAATTTTAAAATAGGAAAAAATACCCACAAACCCTTGACCTCTTGGGGCGGGCAGCCATGCACTTCCAGGTCAGAGGTGGGAGCCAGCCCCAGCCCTCCGAGCCTCAGCGAGCGGCAGCGGCAGGCGGTCCCACGGGAAACACCCCTAGAAACAGCTGGGGGGAACTGGCCCCACAGCTCACCACGCCTCCCGAGGCCTCCCAGCCTGGACGGAGCGGCGAGGCGTGAGGCCTAGTCCCGCCTGCCCTCCCCTCCTCCACTCAGACGCTGTGCCTCTGCTGCACCTGTCTGAAGATTCTCACAGGATGAAGGTCAAAACTATCACAGCACCCAGGAAGGATGTCAGTGCCGAGAAGCCTCTTGGGCACTGCCACAGCTGCGCTCACAGCTGCACGGGTCCCTGGGAGATCACCCAGGCCCGCACCCAGGACCCTGAGCGCCCTCCTCCGGACATGGGCCCTTCCGGGGAACCGGGTGAAAATGTGGGCGTCAGGGTGGACGCTAATCCAATGTGACTGGTGTCCTCATAACAGGAAACGTGGGCGCAGAAGCAGGCACAGAGCACTCGGGAGACAGCCGCCACCCGCCTGCCCAGCCCTGCCCCGCACTTCAGCCACCACGCTGCAAGCAGAGGGGAGAGGAAGTGAGAGCAGAAGGGAGAGGAAGTGAGAGCAGAAGGGAGAGGAAGTGAGCAGACAGGGAAAGGAAGTGAGAACAGATGGGAAGAGGAAGTGAGAGCAGAGGGGAGAGGAAGTGAGAGCAGAAGAGAAGAGGAAGTGAGAGCAGATGGGTAGAGAAAGTGAGAACGGAGGCAGAGAGGAAGTGAGAGCAGATGGTGAGAGGAAGTGAGAGAGCAAACGGGGAGAGGAAGTGAGAGAGCAGACGGGGAGAGGAAGTGAGAGAGCAGACGGGGAGAGGGATTGAGAGAAGAGGGGGAGAGGAAGTGAGAGCAGATGGAGAGAGGAAGTGAGAGCAGAGGGAAGAGGAAGTGAGAGCAGATGGAGAGAGGAAGTGAGAGCAGACGCGGAGAGGAAGTGAGAGCAGATGGAGAGAAGTGAGAGCAGAGGGAAGAGGAAGTGAGAGCAGACAGGGAGAGGAAGTGAGAGCAGATGGAGAGAGGAAGTGAGAGCAGACAGGGAGAGGAAGTGAGAGCAGACGGGGAGAGGAAGTGAGAGCAGATGGGGAGAGGAAGTGAGAGCAGACAGGGAGAGGAAGTGAGAGCAGACGGGGAGAGGAAGTGAGAGCAGATGGAGAGAGGAAGTGAGAGCAGACAGGGAGAGGAAGTGAGAGCAGACGGGGAGAGGAAGTGAGAGCAGATGGGGAGAGAAAGTGAGAGCAGACAGGGAGAGGAAGTGAGAGCAGACGGGGAGAGGAAGTGAGAGCAGATGGAGAGAGGAAGTGAGAGCAGACAGGGAGAGGAAGTGAGAGCAGACGGGGAGAGGAAGTGAGAGCAGATGGGGAGAGGAAGTGAGAGCAGACAGGGAGAGGAAGTGAGAGCAGACGGGGAGAGGAAGTGAGAGCAGATGGAGAGAAGAAGTGAGAGCAGAGGGAAGAGGAAGTGAGAGAGCAGAGAGGGAGAGGAAGAGAGAGCAGAGGGGAGAGGAAGTGAGCAGACGGGGAGAGAAAGTGAGAGAGCGGAGAGGGAGAGGAAGAGAGAGCAGAGGGGAGAGGAAGTGAGAGAGCGGACAGGGAGAGGAAGAGAGAAGAGACGGGGACAGGGATTGAGAGAAGAGGGGAGAGGAAGTGAGAGCAGAGAGCAGGCCTCCCCGGAAACAAGTCCCAGAGCAGAGCTGATCCAGACTCCTCAGGGACCGTCTGCAGCAGCCAATTCACAGGAAGGTCCGCAGGCTTCCGATGGTGACTGCTCCAGAGGTGGGTCCTCCAAGGAGTTCCGGGTACGCGGACTGGCCGGGGCCTGACGGGACGGGACTGGTGACTGAGACAGGAGAGGCGAGCACACCGTAAGGTGTAAACGTGGAGCCCCAGGATTGTACCCCTGAAGCTAGCGACACGCACCCACTGCGCTTACACTGTGGGACAGGGAGGCGGCCATGAGGAGATCCTGGAGGGGATGGCATCACGGCCGAGAGGCCCAGGGAAACCAGCCCGACACCCACACAGCGACCATGGCGGCAGCCCCTGGGCTGTGTGGCGATCAGTGCTGGCATGGCTTCCTCACAGTCGACCCAGGAAACCAGCCACAGCAGTGTCACCAGTGTCCAACAGCACAGGAGGAGGCACGGGGAGCACAGGAGGAGGCACGGGGGGCACAGGAGGCACGGGGAGCACAGGAGGAGGCACGGGGAGCACAGGAGGAGGCACGGGGAGCACAGGAGGAGGCACGGGAGCACAGGAGGAGGCACGGGGGGCACAGGAGGAGGCACGGGGGGCACAGGAGGCACGGGGAGCACGGGAGGAGGCACGGGGAGCACAGGAGGAGGCACGGGGAGCACAGGAGGAGGCACGGGGAGCATAGGAGGAGGCACGGGGAGCACAGGAGGCACGGGGAGCACAGGAGGAGGCACGGGGAGCATAGGAGGAGGCACGGGGAGCACAGGAGGCACGGGGAGCACAGGAGGAGGCACGGGGAGCACAGGAGGCACGGGGAGCACAGGAGGAGGCACGGGGAGCACTGGAGGAGGCACGGGGAGCACAGGAGGAGGCACGGGGAGCACAGGAGGCGGCACGGGGAGCACAGGAGGAGGCACGGGGAGCACTGGAGGAGGCACGGGGAGCACAGGTGGAGGCACGGGGAGCACAGGAGGAGGCACGGGGAGCACTGGAGGAGGCACAGGGAGCACAGGAGGAGGCACGGGGAGCACAGGAGGAGGCACAGAAGGAGGCACGGGGAGCACAGGAGGAGGCACGGGGAGCACAGGAGGCACGGGGAGCACAGGAGGAGGCACGGGGGGCACAGGAGGCACGGGGAGCACAGGAGGAGGCACGGGGGGCACAGGAGGCACGGGGAGCACAGGAGAAGGCACAGGGAGCACAGGAGGAGGCACGGGGAGCACTGGAGGAGGCACGGGGAGCACAGGTGGAGGCACGGGGAGCACAGGAGGAGGCACGGGGAGCACTGGAGGAGGCACAGGGAGCACAGGAGGAGGCACGGGGAGCACAGGAGGAGGCACAGAAGGAGGCACGGGGAGCACAGGAGGAGGCACGGGGAGCACAGGTGGAGGCACGGGGAGCACTGGAGGAGGCACGGGGAGCACTGGAGGAGGCACGGGGAGCACAGGAGGAGGCGCGGGGAGCACAGGAGGAGGCACGGGGAGCACAGGAGGCACGGGGAGCACTGGAGGAGGCACGGGGAGCACAGGAGGAGGCACGGGGAGCACAGGAGGAGGCACGGGGAGCACAGGAGATTAGCTGTCCTAGGAGCTGAGTGCACCTGAAGATGGAGAACAACTATCAAGTTCTCCAGTTCCCCACTTCATTCCGCACCCAATCCTGTGCCACTGCCTCTCCACGGGTGATGGCAGACCTTGAACGGCAAAAGCCCTCAGGCCCTGCCAAGGTGGTAGCCACCAGCTACATAGGGTCTTTCTGAATCAATTAAAATCCACTCATAAACCAGAACTGTAGTCACAGCGCTCAGTGCAGCCGCCGCATTGGGTGGCGCTGCTCCACGCAGCTCAGCAGCGAGAGGCCCGGGGGGAGGGGGGGGGCATCGCCTGGGTCCACGCCACCTGAGGCCGCGGCCCTGGAGCTCAGGCCGCCCGGGCCGCTCCGGAGGCCCCGCTGCCGGGAGCGCCACTCCTAACAGTCCTGCGGAGCTGAAAGCCACGGGAGCCCCTCCTGAGGCCCGCAGCCTGGCCCGCGCCCTCCAGCCCGGCTCCGCAGGGCTCCCCCCACGGGGCTCTGCTGGGCCCCGCGTCCTGGGCAGGGAAAAGCCACGCGAGGCGCCAGAGGACACGCTCAGCGGGCGGGCAGCGGGTCACGCCGGCCGGCAGCCCGTCCCCCCAGCAGGGCCGCCTCCCCCACGGGGCTTCTCCGGCTTCAGTCCCCACAGGCGGCCG
Organism: Pipistrellus hanaki; assembly: GCF_964339955.1. NCBI lineage: Eukaryota > Metazoa > Chordata > Mammalia > Chiroptera > Vespertilionidae > Pipistrellus > Pipistrellus hanaki. Next base: position 69,698,097 of record NC_140513.1, on the reverse strand, counting down.
GGACACCCTCTCGGGCAGCTCAGATGTCGCCTGCGGCCGCGCTGGCAGGAACCATGTCACAGTCACCCCAAGATCAACGGGAGGACCAGCACAACTACCCCCGTGCCCCACTGAGGGCGCCTGCTCCTCACCCGGCTTCTGGGCAGCCAGGCCCGGACAAAACTCTCCTCCACACCCTGGCCTGTCGGAGTGCCTCACGCTGTCCCCCTCCTGAGTGTCCAGCTGGCCCTCCGCCCGGCGCGCGTGGCCTGGACACTGAGCACGCTTCCATGTCCAGTTTGGCAAAACTTTTTAAGGTTTAAAAAAAAAAAAAAAAAAAAGACGCCAGGATATGATTTGGATAGATATTAGCATGCACTAAATTATGTCCGAGCAGCCTGTGGACCAACTGTTTTTAGTCATAGTTTCTAAACGGAGTCATGGTCTCCCCGTGCCGAGGCGGTTAATCAGGGGGGGACGTTTACTGCCTGAACTCCGCTGCCTGCCGGAGCTGCTGGCGAAGCTCTCACCTCCCTCCAGCGTCAGCCCCAGAACCAGCCCTCCCCGCCGCCCGGGGGCCACCAGCTCGCCCTTTTGTCCTCAGGCCCCAGCAGGCAGCCGGTTCCAAATGGCAGCGTGGCCTGCAGCTGGCCAAGAACAAAGAGAGGGGTGAGCAAAGGGCAAAGGGCAAAGGTGGAGGGAGAGCAGCTACAAAACAAACATCCTGGGCCTCTTCAACTGGGCAAACCAGCCTCAGGGACAGGCTCTCCGAGTCAGGGCGACCACCCGCCTCCTTAAATGGGCTTCCGGCCCCTCCCCGCCCCTCCTCTCTGCAGTGAGACCCAGTGGCTGCATAGCTCATGGTGATCCCTTCAGGGACAGGGCCCAGCAAGGGGGCTGGACCTCCCGAACCGGGCACTACAAGGTTACCGGAGAGAAGCATGGGGCCCGGGCCCCTCCCCGAGGCGGTTTCCTCCGGCCTCAGACTTAATTCACTCCCGTGGGTTTAGGTCCTCATCACCTGCCTGCCTCCCTCAGCCCGGCCGAGGCTGAAAGCAAACCAGTGACCAAACCAGTGACCTTGTGGTGGCAGCCAAGGTGGGTGCGGCCGCACCTTGTGCCCTGTGAGGTGGCTGTCCCGTCTGGGGGACCCCTCCTCCGTCAAGGGAAGGCGTTTCCAGAAGACAGTGGAAAGCTGCTGCTGGAGCCGGAGGCCCAGGACCCTGCCCACCGCCCTCTGCCTCCGAGCAGGACCTCACATGACCCTTCCCCTCCCGCCCTGACGGGCAGCCAGTCTAACGGCGGGGCTGACCACCTGGACGCAGGCCTTCGTCCACACCAGACTGACCCCCTGCGGATCTGGCTGTGGAGCCAGGACCCGGGCAGCCAGCGCCCCCTTCGCTGAGACCAAGGCTCCTGGGCTCCAGGCTGGACGGCCTCCTGGGGCTCGGGGAGACTCAGGAAGTGATCCCTGCCACGGCTTTTCCGAAAATACCAACCGAATTCCTCCAGGCTGCACTTCCTTCTCTCTCCTACAGAAGAGGGCCGAGGGGTAACTGCAGGGTCTGGCAGCCCGCCCCGCCCCGCCCCGCAGGAGCGGGGAGAGGTCAGTGGGGAGAGAGGCTGGCAGAGGAAAGGGAAGCTGGGGGCACTGCTGGGGTGTCTTCCTTCTCAGGGAGGGTGAGGGCCCACGCCTTCCCATGGGAAGCCCGCAGGAGAGGACCCCGTGAACAGAAAAACAGACCCGAGAGGGCTCCCCCACCCACCCTCTGGGCGGGAATCCGGGGACCCCAGCAAGAGGACCTGGAAGGCAGGCTGGGAGGGGCAGGTGGGCTCTGCTCGGTGACAGGTGACAGTCTCCGTCCTGGGCTTGGCGCGTTCGTCAGGGAAAGTAACGTCCCGTATTCAAAGGTTTAAGGATTGTCTGTCCTTCGGGTGGGAAGTATTTTAGTTCGGTGTGCCTGATTTCAGACAGATCCGGGGAAGGGGAAGGCCTGGTCCTCTCAGCCCCCGAGCCCGCGCTCCTGGCTGTATTCCCGCACACAGCTGCGCCTCCCACTTCTGTGTGATCCCACCGCGTCACACACCGCCTGGCACGGTCACCTTCCCCGGCCAGCGTCCGGCTTCTGCGCCCAGGTGTGCTGTGAGAGCCATCACGGGGGAACCCGGGACCCCTGGGCCCAGGCCGCAGCGTAGCCGGAGGTGCCCTGCGGACTCCCGTGGCGCTGACGGCTCCTGGCACGGCCTGGGAGTGGGCGGAGGGCAGAGCGGCAGCTGCCCCAGGCAGGGCTCGTGCCTGAGAACATGGCAGCCCAACCCGCACCCTTCCAGCAGCTCCTCTCTGCAGACCACGTCTGCCAGCACTTGGAATTGTCAGGCACACACTGTGAGCCTGAGAGGCAAGCTCCCCTGGGATTTTCCCTCGTGGTTCCCAGCTCATAAGCCTCCGGCGAAGGTGCCGTTGTATTCTGAGCCCCACGCGTCCACACGGAGGGAAGGTGGTATCACGCTCACAGGGACCAGCAGTGGAGCACAAACCACACTGGTCCATGCAGGACAGCACCACCCGGAGGAGGATGCCCGCGGCACCGCCTCCTCCAGACACGGACGCCATCTGAGGTCCGAGTACCGGCCCTCGGCTCTCGCCAGCTAATGACCAACGCCCTGAGCTCGCCCTCTCAGCCTCACCTCCGCCGGCACAATCACACCTGGGTGGGCCGGCTGGGGTGAACAGTGAACCCCCTCCTGTCCGGCCCGCGTCCTGGACCCTCTGCTCGCAGAGGCCACTGCTCAGACACGACAGAACCAAACACGCATCCAGGCGTGTAACGCTAGCCAGGGAGTGTCCAGACCGAGCTCACCAGGACCGAGTGGACCGGAGAGGAGCCGCGGGCTGGGCTCTGCACAGGAACCGGCCTGCGCTGCCAAGGCAGCCGGCTCCCCGTGGCCTCCGCGGGAGCGGGGACAGCCGGGGGCCCGCGGGAGGAGGGAGAGCCGGGGGCCCCGCGGGAGGAGGGAGAGCCGGGGCTCCCACGGGAGGAGGGAGAGCCGTGGCTCCACGGGAGGAGGGAGAGCCGTGGCTCCCGCGGGAGGAGGGAGAGCTGGGGGCTCCACGGGAGGAGGGAGAGCCGTGGCTCCCTCGGGAGGAGGGAGAGCCGGGGCCCCCACAGGAGGAGGGAGAGCAGGGGCCCCCGCGGGAGGAGGGAGAGCCGGGGCTCCACGGGAGGAGGGAGAGCCGTGGCTCCCTCGGGAGGAGGGAGAGCCGGGGGCCCCGCGGGAGGAGGGAGAGCCGGGGCCCCCACAGGAGGAGGGAGAGCAGGGGCCCCCGCGGGAGGAGGGAGAGCCGGGGCTCCACAAGAGGAGGGAGAGCCGGGCCCCCGCGGGAGGAGGGAGAGCTGTGGCTCCACGGGAGGAGGGAGAGCCAGGGCTACCACAGGAGGAGGGAGAGCCGTGGCTCCCACACGGGGAGGGAGAGCCGGGGGCCCCGCAGGAGGAGGGAGAGTCGTGGCTCCGCGGGAGGAGGGAGAGCCGGGCCCCCGCGGGAGGAGGGAGAGCTGTGGCTCCACAGGAGGAGGGAGAGCCGTGGCTCCCACACAGGGAGGGAGAGCCGGGGGCCCCGCAGGAGGAGGGAGAGTCGTGGCTCCGCGGGAGGAGGGAGAGCAGGGGCCCCCGCGGGAGGAGGGAGAGCAGGGGCCCCCGCGGGAGGAGGGAGAGCCAGGGCTACCACAGGAGGAGGGAGAGCCGGGGCTCCCACACGGGGAGGGAGAGCCGGGGCCCCCGCGAGAGGAGGGAGAGCAGGGGCCCCCGCGGGAGGAGGGTCGTGGCTCCTGCCGGGGCTCGCCTCACCCACAACGGCCCACCCAGCGGCGGGGGGTTCTATGTAACATGTATGGTTTCATTTTTGCTTTCTAACTGGGTCTCAGCAACTCCTGGGAAAAAGTCACAGGTAATTCCAAACTGGAAGAAAAGCTTGTAAAGAGAGACGGGCCTGTTCCCACGCCCGCCAGCACAGGCCCCCTCCCCCACCACCCCCACTGTGCCCTCCTGCCGCCGAGTCAGAGCCCGGCCGGCACTGGGCGCCCGCCTGGCCCACACCTGCGGGGCGGGGCGCCGGGGTGGCACACAGGAGCCGCAGGCTGTGCTGAGAGCCCGGGACACGCCTGTGCGCTCCGGCGGAGGCCTGGGCCCGGGTGCACAGTGCAGGGCGGCCCAGAGGAGCAGAACGCCAGCGTCACCTCACAGTCTCAGCCTGGGACACCCTGACCCCTGACACACGCACGGCCAGGCTTCAGCGAGGCTGGCAGACATGGCTGAGGCCTGAAACCACCGGCTGCCTCTGGTCACACGCTGGCCCTCGCCTCCTCCGGCCCACCGGGAGCCGGGGCCGCTCACCCCGGCGTGGGCCGCACGGGTGGGCGCTCTGCAGCGTGTGTCACGGCCGGTGCGAGCCGCCGGTGCCTGGCCTGGCAGTCAGAGCCCAGCACGGGTCTACCGGCTTCTCTCCTTCGGTCTTCTCCTAGAAAATGGAAACAACCTCGTTTCCTCCATTTCCTGGAAGAAAAACCTGAAGAGACCACGTCTGGGGTGCCCACGCGCGGGCAGGCACGCTCCTCAGGACTGCACTCAGCTCCAGCTTCTGGAAACTTCCAGGGAGACCCAGCAGCCTGTCCTTGCAAGCAGCGGACGCTATGGGAGGTGTCCCCCTTCCGGCTCCTCTGCCTCGGCCCACGCCCGCGGCCCAGACACCGCCAGGCCCCGAACCCGGATCTTCGGACCAACTTCACACCCACCGCTCCTGGACACAGCTGGCCTTACGGCTCCACGCCCAAACGAAGGCTGGAGCCACGGCTCAGAGTCCATTCACGTGACTGATCCCCGCTCTGCCCACAGAAGGGAGCCATCCTTCCTGCCTGTTCGGGATGGCCGTCACCATTCCGAGCCTGCCCGCGGTTTGAAGGAAACGCTGGCCATGGCGGTCCCAGGAGCTGGAACAGGCCGCCCGCCCAGGGCAGGGGCACACACCGTCCCCCGGCACCCCCGCCGTCAGCCGGGCCTCCTTCCTCCAGGACGGCCGTGCGTTTCAAAGTGGACGTTTTCTCGGTAAAAATAGAGAAGAAATCACTCCCGGATCTCTTCCCTGTGGAAGGGCATGCGTCAGTCCAGGAGCAAGGTGCCCCTCGGCGGAGGGGGCGCCCAGGCGGAGGGGGCGCCCAGGCGGAGGGGGCGGCCAGGCGGAGGGGGCGCCCAGGCGGAGGGGGCGCCCAGGCGGAGGGGGCGGCCAGGCGGAGGGGGCGCCCAGGCGGAGGGGGCGCCCAGGCGGAGGGGGCGCCCAGGCGGAGGGGGCGGCCAGGCGGAGGGGGTGCCCCATGGCGGAGGGGGCGGCCAGGCGGAGGGGGCGGCCATGGCGGAGGGGGCGCCCAGGCGGAGGGGGCGCCCAGGCGGAGGGGGCGCCCAGGCGGAGGGGGCGGCCAGGCGGAGGGGGTGCCCCATGGCGGAGGGGGCGGCCAGGCGGCCAGGGGGTGCCCCACGGCGGAGGTGGTGCCCGGCGTCTGGTGGCTGCGCAGGCCGTACACCGAGGTGGTGAGCTGAAACACATGGGCACCTCTCAGAGCAGCACCCGAAAGGGTGTTTTGTGAATGGTGAGGAAAGAGCTATTTTTTCCTAAATGAGCATCTCTCCTGTCCTATCTAATAAAAGAGTAATATGCAAATTGTGCCTCCACTACACCCACAAGCCACACCTACTAGCCAATCAGGAGCAAATAAGCAAATAAACCCAACCAAGATGGCTGCAGCCGCAGAGAGCAGGAGGGGCTTGGGTTTCCCTGGCAATGGAGGAAACCAAGCTTTCTGCCTGCCCTTGCTGGCCCAGGCATCCACTCAAGGCTATAAAGTTTCAATGATAGAAGATAAATAAATCCCAACAAAAATGGCAGCCGCCACAGAGATGGAGAGAGGAGAGAGCCTGAGTTGCCTCCAGTGAAGGAGGAAGCCAAGCTTTCCGCCTGCCCTGCCTGGCCCAGGCCTTCACTCTAGACTACAAAGTTTCTATTATAGAAGATACATAAATTCCAACAGAAATGGCTTCGGCCACTGAGCGAGCAGGAGGCTTGGCTCCACTCAAGGCTACAAAGTTTCAATTATAGACGATAAATAAGTCCCAGATACCAGGGCCTCCACTTGGATCACCAGGGGGTGTGGCTGGCCTGCAAACCATCACAGGCCTCTCGCCCAGGCCGCCTCATGCCCCAAGGGAACCCCCACCCTGATCCGGGACACCCTTCAGGACAAACCAGTTGGTCCCCACACATGCACCAGGCCTCTATCCTATCTAATAAGAGAGTGATATGCAGATTGACCATCACTCCAACACACAAGATGGCTGCCCCCATGTGGTCAAAAGTGACTGCCCACATGTGGACACAAGATGGTCACCACAAGATAGCCAGTGGAGGGCAGTTGGGAGGAACCAGGCCTACAAGGGAGGGCAGGGCAGTTGGAGGTGACCGGGCCTGCAGGGAAGGGCAGTTGAGGGGGACCAGGCCTGCAGGGAAGGGCAGTTGAGGGGGACCAGGCCTGCAGGGGATAGCAGTTGGGGGGGATCAGGCCTGCAGGGAAGGGCAGTTATGGGTGACCAGGCCTGAAGGGGAGGGCAGTTAGGGGCAACCAGGCTGGCAGGGCAGCAGTTAGGCATCAATCAGTCTGGCAGGGGAATGGTTAGGGGGTGATCAGATGGCAGGCAGAAGCGGTTAAGAGCAATCACGAAGGCAGGCAGGAGCAATTGGGAGCCAGCAGTCCTGGATTGTGAGAGGGATCAGGCCTAAACAGGCAGTCAGACATCCCTTGAAGGGTCCCAGATTGAAGAGGGTGCAGGCTGAGCTGAGGGACACCCCCTCACTGAGCCCCACCCCCTGTGCATGAATTTCATGCACCAGGCCTCTAGTCTATCTATAATAATAATAAAAGTGTAGCCGAAGCCGGTTTGGCTCAGCGGTAGAGCATCGGTCTGCGGACTGAGGGGTCCCAGGTTCAATTCCGGTCAAGGGCATGTACATTGGTTGTGGGCACATCCCCAGTAGGGGGTGTGCAGGAGGCAGCTGGTCGATGTTTCTCTCTCATCGACGTTTCTAGCTCTCTAGCTCTCTAGCTCTCTCCCTTCCTCTCTGTAAAAAATCTATAAAATATATATTTTTTAAAAATAATACAAGTGTAACCTGCTGAAGGGAAGCGGGCCACAGGCTGGCAGCCATGGAAGAAAGTCCTGCTCTTGCACCAATTTCGTGCATTGAGCTTCTCGTCCTAAATGTTCACTGCGACCAGGCTTCGTGTCTGGCTTCTCCTGGGCTCTCCCGCTTTCTCACCTGGTGGCTGTCAGTGCTGCTGTACACAGTGCACTCGGGGGCGGCTTACACAGGACCGCACTTCCTCCCGAGCCTGGAGCCCGCGTCCGGGACCCCGTGTGGGGCCGGTTCCCGAGGGCTCTCCCTGCGTCCTCACAGTGTCCGTGAGTGTCCATGTCCTCTCCAAAGACAACACCAGTCATCGACCAGGGCCCCTCCTGACCTCACTTCAGCTGCTGCTGCTGTGAGGACCCACGTCCAAACACAGTCAGATCCTGAGGTCAACGGGTTAGGACTTCGACTCGAGTTTGGTGGGGACACCGTCGGCCTGTGGCGGCCTCTGCTCCTCCATCACGAGTTCAGCAGGAGCAGCGGGGGTCCCTGTGCGGGGCAGCCCCGCCGACGTGCAGGCGGAGGCAGCACCAGGCTGAGGAGTGCTGAGCGAAGGCGGTGCCGAGCCAGCAGAGCAGACATCGGAGCTAAACGGGTCCTCCCGGGGTCAGCCTCCTCCCTCCGCCTCCTCCTCGGGCCTGTTAACCACGATCTGGTTTGCTCCTCGCAGACAGCGCACACCTTCTGCTCGGCTCCACTCCCGGCGTTTTACGGTTTGCCTTTGTGCCGATGTGCCGGTGCTCGGCTCTGTGCAGGGCCATTTCCCGCAGCACCTGCTTGCTCTGGGTCTGTCACCGTGGACATGTCTCGGGTTTAAAGGTCTCACATCACTGTGTGCGTGGCCTCCAGCCAGAGGCCTCCGGTGCTGTCTGTGCTGAAGGACCACAGCCGGCCGCGGGCGCAGGTCTGCCTCTGCCGGTGGCTGTGGGGACCGCCGCCCTAAGGCTCTGATGTTCCCTGAAGGAGGCCCACGTCTCCGCTTTAAACTAAAAGGAGATGACAACGCTCAGGGAGGGAGGCCCGTTTAAGCCAGCCGGACCGAAGCCAGCCTCTGGCACCGCGGGAGCCACGCGTGATGCGAAGGAACGTTCTCCACGGAAGGAACGCACCGCGCCGCGGACCCGGCGACCGCGGCCGCCTCCTGCTCGCGGGGAGGACCCCCACGCACCCCGAGCCGATGGATGCGGTCCCCTAACTCTGTCCCTGAGCCAGGCCCGCCTCCGCTGAGGGCCGCGGGGAGGGGCGGGGGAGGAGAGGCGGGAAGCTGGCGGCGGGCCCCTCAGGGCCAGGGTGGCGGCTCCATCATGGGAGCACAGGAGGAGGTGGCCATGGGGGGCAGGCAGCTGGCTCAGGGAGGTGGCCAAACTCCAGGCTCCGGCGGAGGTGGCAGCTCGGGAGGAAGCCGCCACCGGGGCTCCCGCGGAGAGCAGGCCGGGCGCGGGGCGCTCCCAGGGGGGGCTGGGGTGGGTGTCCCCGCGGCGGTGACTTGGCTGAAGCCCGGGCGCAGGGATGGTCCCAGACCCAGGCTGCAGGGCGGGCGGGGCGGGTCTTCCCTGCGGTGCTCCGAGGAGCGAGCCTGACAGCACACCTGTCAGCGCTGCTGAATATTTCAAGGCCACAGCTGCCACTTCCCCTCAGAGGACAAGCCTCCTTTCACACCTGCTCACCGCAGCCGCCCCGGGCTCCGAGGGAGCAGCCCAGGGCCTCCGTCTGCAGCCGTGATCGGACTGTCCTCCTGCCTTTCCATTCGTATTCACTGAGAAACACTTCACAAGGGTCTGGCCGCCGCGGACAGCGGCTCCTCGGAGGGGCCCGGGCAGAGAGAGGGAAGCCTCCGTGGTTCCTGGGAGCGGCCACAGGCAGCACCGAGGCGGCTGGGAGAGGGGGCGGCGCCTGCGGGCATGGGGGAGGGGAGGGGGTGGTGGCGGGGGAGGGGGCCGGGAGTCCAGCCCCAGGGGAGCCGCGGGGAGCCCTGCGATCTCGTGATGGAACCTAAGGGTGGGGAGCGCAGCCCATGGATGAGCAAAGGAAGTGGTTAGCACGCAGGTGGGCGGGACAGACATTTTCCTCATTATTCTTTTACCATATTGCCAGGGCTTATTTGCTAAATTCTACAGAGGACATTCTGCATGTGTTTCCAGGTGCTCAGTACTTCTCTACGCTCGGTGTATTTCCACTGCCGCGTGACAAATCCCCACAGATCCTGCCTCGCTCGGCAGCTCAGTCCTCCAGCAGGAAGCGGGCACCGGAGCTCGTGGGCAGGGCCTGGCCGAGCTAACACGAAGCCGCCGGGCAGCTGCTCCCTCCCGCCGCTCTGGACTCGGTCTGGTCTGACTGTTTCTGTGCATCCGGAGGACTAAGGCCCGCTCCCGTGCTGCTGTCAGCTTCTCCGCTCTCAGAAGCCGCTTCCACGTGGCCCCTCCGTCTCCAAAGCCAGCAGTGCATGTCAGCCTTCTCACAAATGGACTGACTTCTTGTCTCTGACCTCGAGGCTCAGGTGTGAATCAGGCAACGAGGCTCGGCCAGCGGGGTGAGCTCCTCCCTGACCGTCGCTGTGCCACGCGCCCCAGCCGAACGAAGGGGCTGGTGCCTCCGGGGGCCTCGGCACCCGCCCCTCCGCCCCTTCGAAGGCGCAGAGCAGCTGGCGAGGCCGAGGCCCACACCTGCAGTGCGTTTCCTCTTCTGCCACCTCTGGCTCTCACCACGGGCAGGGTTTTTACAACACGAAATTCCAGATCACAGCATTCCTCTGCTCACATGCTCCCAAAGCCCCTCGGAGCATCCAGAGTAACAACTACACCGGCTGCGGCCCTCTCTGTCAACACTGCAAGCTGCCAGCCTCGCCTGCAGGTCGTTCTCCCAGGAAGCTGTGCCTCAGACAGCCCGGGTCTCCGCCCATTTCCTGCCTTTCACTGTCCGTGTGTCTCATCTGATCTCCCTTCAGACGGCTCTATGTGCATCTGCTCACCAGTGAACACCAGTTCAGACTCATCACCACCGAGCAGATCAGTGAAAACTCCCACTGCGAGCTGCAGGCCCCTCACATGCCCGGAGCCTGCGTGTTAAGCAAGCGTGTGTCCCCTGCTGTTCTTGGGAATCTCGGAGAATTCTGTCCTCTGTGGTCCCTGAGGGGCCGTCTCGCCTGTTAGTTCCTCCCTGACACCACCACACGCTGCGGGCGGGCCGCGAAGGCGCCAGTGCTGCTGGGAACGCAGTGGTGCAGCCGCTTTGGAAACAGTTTGGTGGTTTCTTACAAAACTAAACATGCTCTTACCCTACACCAGTGATCAGTCCTCTGTATTAAACCAAATGAGCTGGATGTACGCTCATAAAAACCTGCCCGGGGACGTTCATTCAGAACTCCCGGACGTGCGGCCAAGACTCCCGGACAGCTGCAGGGGCCGGACCCCAGGCCCCGGCACCGCCCGCGCCCAGAGCGCCGACGGCCCTGGCAGACCCGGAGGAGCCGGACGTGCAGGCGACTGAGTGCATGTGACAGCCTCACTTTTCACAAATGCACAGTTTGGTGTCACAAGCAATAAAGCCCACAGTGTCCGAGAGATATCAGGACTCATTATTGGAAAAGTTTCCCAAAATGCGCCTCCCTCACTCCCTCGCAGGGAAACCATGCCGTCGGCATCCAGCAGCCTGCAAGGAAAAGCCGCAGCAGAGACTGCCCAGCCGTCCTAGCTACTGCCTCTGACTCTGGTGGAATCTTCTAGATGCAGCCCTGGACTCCTGCTTCCCCGCCATGCTGTCCCCACCGAATTCATCCTCAGAAACGTGGCTCCACCAGCAGCACTCCTCCAGCTCTCCCTCCCGAAGGCCGTCAGCGAGGCCCACCGCGGGCCGGGAGCCGCCAGACCCGGGCAGCCTCAGAGCGCGGAGCCTGGCGGCTCTTCCGGCTCAGCCGGACTGTGTCTGTGTGTGTGTGTGTGTGTCCGCTATCCAGGCAGCACCCCGCTTCACTGGAACGAAGAGGACACAGGGCCTGACACTCTGCTGGGGGAAATGCTCCCGTGTGCGGTAACCCCGTCTGAAACGGCTCTAAGTGTCTTTACTGTTCTCGGTGGCTTAGATCTGATTAAACAAAACGACCTTCTGTCCAAACCCATGTTTCTCTTATTACTTCCCGACCACCTCGCCACCACCAACAGGCTGCCTTCTCCAGCTACTGCTCTTCAATGGTGCTCGGCAGGCAGGCCGTTCTGCTCAGCCGCCTGCACACCCGGCGGCTCTGCCGCCTCCTCAGACCCCCTCTCGGGGAGCACAGCTCTTCCCGGGGAGGCTGGGGGAGTCGGGGGGTGAGGAGGGCTGGACAGCCCCCCTCACCAGCTGTCATCCGTGCCATAAAACCATGGTCCCCAAACTGTCACTACAATTATACCCGCTTTGCCCTTCGGTTCTCTGAAAACAGAGGCACCTGAGTCTCCTCTTGGTGGCAAAACACTTTTAAGTCAAGAATGCTCATCTGTTTCTAATCCGGGAATCCATTATTAATGAAAGAGTAACTAAAAAGCAAGCTGCTCAGGGTTAAAAAGCACCGCAGGCACGTGGTGTTTTAAAGCTGCAGGGTTTTCACACGGACAGGAGGAGGCTGCACCCAGCCCCCGCCCGCTGAGCCGTGCCCAGAGCTCACCCATCCCTCAAAAGAAAAACCAAGGACTGTCTCCTCACACTGCTCTACGTCACAGCCCAGCTCCCCTGGAAATTCAGGCTCTGCTGGAGCAGGGACAGCGAAGCGCGCATGCTACACGTGTGTGCACACAGGCAAGCGGTAGCGTGGCTCCAGCGTGAACCACACTCCATCCATGTGCCTGTGGGGGTGGAAAGCACACAGCCACGCCGGTCCCTTACAAAGGCTCCCAAGGTAACCAAGCCCATAATGGCCTCGCTGCTTCGCCTCCCAACCCCCCCCCCCCACACACACACACACACACACACACACTAGAACGAAGCTCTGGGTTCTCCAGAAGAACTCCCTGTGATCTGGAATGTCGGCTGAGCCATCAGACGGAGGCCCATCTCTCTGGCATTAAACCTGGCTCGGCAGGCGGGCGGGCGGGCGCTGTCCTGGGCACCGGAAGGCCGCATGCGGGCTCACGCCCGGGCTGCAGGCTCAATGCCGGGAGGAGTCCCACAACAGATGTTTCTCCCTCCCTCTCCCTTCCTCTTCCTCTCTCTAAAAATCAGTAGAAACATTTTAAATCATTTTTAAAAATATGAAGGTGCTCTGAGGACAGGGGGAGCTTTATTTACTCTCTGCCAGCTCCTGGGCGGCGCGCCTCGCTGCCTGTGCGGCGCCGCGGTCAGACCAGGGCGTCAGGCCACGTGCCCAGCGCCTCAGACGGTGTGCAGTGTCTCCCGAGGGTCACCCAGACGCCCATCTCGATCCACACAATGGAGCTGTCATGCCCGTTTTGCAGATGCAGAAACTGAGGCTCCGGGAGATGAAATAACTTACAAGGGCTCCACCCCACTCAAGGTCCCAGCACAGTTTTGACGTGGCTGACTGGCTAACACACTCTGAAAATAATTAAGAGATTGGGATTCCCGCAAAAAACAGAGAGGAAGAGGTGAGACGCAATTACTCTAAAAGTTTTACTACTCATTTTCTTTATCTAATTCTTTCCTACATGGGAGGAATATCTCACTTTAATCTAAAGCAGAATAATCTATTTTTTATCCTTACGTAGCAAGAAGTACATGAAATAAACCTTCCCTTCCTCTCCCGCCTTTCCTCTCGCTCTGGATTTTTTGAGACTACAAGCCCTTCTGTGAGGCGGAATCCCAGGGGAGCAGCGAAAAGCGGAGCCCCCGGAGTCGCACACATTGCGCGCAGAGGACAGTCTGTTGACTCTGATCCTGGACTCCCCTAGCGGGAAGGAGAAAAAAAGCTCCAGATTGGAGGAACGCGACGAGGAGCAGGAGCCCCTGCCGGACACCGGCCAGCCGGGCACCAACAAGGAGCCGGGCGACGGGGCCCCCGGGGGGGGGGGGGGTGCCCCTGAGCCTTCGACTACTGAGCGTGGGCAACGGAGCCAAGGCCGGGGGCTGCTTCCTGGGCGGTGCCAACCCCGGCAACAGGCTGAAGCAGCGCGGGAGCCCGCGGAGAGCAAAGGGGTGCCACAGGCCAACCTGCTGAGCTCCCAGGACAAGGAGGAAGAAACCAAAGTTCTCAATGTGAAGAAATCAAGTGAGAGCAAAAGATAGTAAAATTACTTAAGAAAGAATACAAAGAAGACCTTGAAAAATCAAAGACTAAGTCAGAACTCAACTCACCAGCCAACATTGCAACATAAATGCGTTTAAAAAAAAGAAAAAAAAAGAAAAAGACTACAAGCCCTGACTCCACGCGGCAGATGACGTAGGAGGAGGTGGGGAGGCAGCCACACCGCACCTTCATTACAGAAAGTGGAAACGAGGCAAACGTAAAGGAATCGGGGAGAAAGCGCGGAGAGCGAGTGGCCGCGCCCTCCTGTCCGGCTGTGCTGCTGTCAGACCGCGGGGAGCCCGTCCTGGAAATCCTAGATCCCAGGGCAAGGTTGCACTTTAAGTAAAAGGCAGAAAATTACAGGCCAGATCTGTGTGCAGCTCTGAATTGCTGGTTTTAAGAAACTATTATTAACAAAGAGGCAAAAGCACTGCTCATCTGAAGAGAATTCTTTAAGGAAAAACACGGTAATAACTGCTGAGCACACACAATGCAGTGAACTCCAGGGGAGGGTCTAAACCACACCGAAACCACCAGGCAGCGGTTACCCCGAGTCCGCTGCCCGGCGTGCCCTCTGCTCCTGGGGGGCTGGGGGAGGGAGGAGGGAGGAACAGCCCTCTGGACTCCCTCTTGGTTCAGGGGGGCCGGTGGCCCCGGCTCCAGGCGGCTCTTCCCGGAAGGAGAGGCCGACATTTCAGAGCTCATCCGGAGCAGACCTGGAGGCTCTCAGTCGCAATCCGCAGCGAACACGGAAAATGACCTCCCAACGGAGCAAGGTCTGCAGAGCAGCTCCGGGAGCCTGGGTCCCGGGGGAGCTCTCCCCGGGCCGGGCCCCAGGTCTGTGCTCCCACAAACGAGCCCTTCCCCACGCCGCACCGGGGCGGGCCACCAAGATGCTCCTCACACGTGCCCAGGCCGGCTCCCGCCAGAGGGCACCTACCCGCAGCCCGGCCGCCTGGTCTCTCCCAGACGCACAGGCCTTCTCCGGGGAGTTTCAGAAAACCCCTTTGGTTGTTTGATTGTTTTAAATCAGTCTTTGCATTACTAAACGGATTTAACCAAGTGTTTTATCTCTACTAATTTTTTTAATGTATTTTTTTAATTGATTTCAGAGAGAAGGGAGAAGGAGAGGTAGAAACATCAATGATAAGAGAATCATGGATCTGCTGCCTCCTGCATGCCCCACATTGGGGATCGAGCCCACAACTCAGGCCTGTCCCCTGACTGGGAATCGAACCGTGACCTCTTGGCTCACAGGTTGATGCTCAGCCACTGAGCCACACAGGCTGGGCACTGACTTTTTATTATATTTCAGAACAGCACCCATTTGCAATGATCCCTGCCAGTCCGAGGCATGCAGAGCGCTGCCGGCGGCTGGTCCAGGCCAGCGCACTCATGTCTGCAGGCCGCCTCCTCAGACTTCCTAACCTGCCATAAACACGTGACATCGCAGGCTCACCTGTGCTCCCTGTGTGCACATCGGACTCCGTCCCTCCCGGAACTCCTTTCATCCTGCAAACCTGAAACTGCCCCACCCGCAGCACTTGCCTGCAGCTCATCATTGTTTACCCCAGGAGATGAACGGATGGCTGTCACAGCAGCACGTGGAGGCCACATGAACGGGAACCCCTTTGGTCCTCACGGGAACCCCTTTGGTCCTTACGGGAAGCCATTTGTCTCCAGCTCCCTCAGAGAACCCCATCAGGCCTCACCCCTCGGGCGGCCTGCGGGCGGCGGCCCACTCCCGGCGGGGCGGTGACCGCGGCACACGGACACACCGGTGAGGTCCTTTCCAAACACAAGTGGATGCAAATTTGTTCAAAACCCACTTAAAAGGCAGAGAAGCGGGGAGTGCCTGGGTGGCCGTCTGACCAGGTTCTTTTAGGATATCACCCCAAAGAGAAGTAGGATGTGAGACTCTGCAGAACGAAAACCCAAAAATAAAGGGCCAGAAACGGTGATTTCAAAACAGAAGAAGTCAAAGCTGAGTCCAATAGCCACCTGAGAACCACGCGCAGAGCCGCTGTGGCCTCTTGGCCAGCACACCACGCCATTCCGCACACTCTGATGCCTAACTTGGGGGGGGGGGGGGGGGGCGGCTTCCATCCCTTAAATAGTAGTCGTCTTCTCAGGATGCGCCTGGGGACTCTTGTAAATAGAACCCAGAATGGCCGACCATCCGAGGAAGTCCTCTGGGGTCCTGAGAAGAGCTGGGAGCCACAGGAATGTGCGTGGCAGCAGTACTCATGGTGGCCAGGAGATGGAGCCACCCACGTGGCCGTGGACTGAAGACTGGACACCCAGAATGCGGACCATGCAGACAATGGGACACCTTCAGCCTCAAGAGGGAGGGAAGGGAACCCTGACACGCTACAACATGGATGAACCCTGAAGACAGGGTGAGTGAAATAAGCCAATTGCTAAAGGACAAAATCTGCAGGATCCCAGCTACACGAGGCCCCTAGTCCTCAGACCCACAGGCAGCGCGGGCCGCGGGGCCGGCGGGAAGCTGGTGCCCCCGGGCAGCCTCCGTGTGGACGGGGACAGTGCCGGTGACGGTGGTGGCTGCACAGCTCGGTGTCACTGATGCCACCGTGAGAAATGGCTCACCTGTCTGAAGTCCAAATGACCCCTGGGAAACAGAAGCATGGCAACAACGAGACTTTTAATAACACTCAACAGCGGGCGTCCCGTGCACAGGAGCACGCGGGGGCGGGGGCACGGCCTGTTAACGTGGCCCCCTCGGCTCCTCGCTGGCTGAGTCCTGTGGTCACCTAAGCCTGGCTGTCCCCCAGTGGGCCATGGGAATACTGGGCCGGGCCTTTCAGGGCGCCTCCGCCGCGCCTGACCTGGGGAATCTTCCTGGAACGTGAAACTGAAAAAATGTGTTTAATTGTTGTTAAACTCAAGACAAATTATTAAGGGTTTTCTGGGACCCAGTGGGGAGCCCGGCACAGGAGCCCAGCAACAGGGAAGGTGCCTCTGCGCTCTGCTCAGGTGAGTCTGCCCCCCACCCCCACCCCCGCCCCGGCTTCCTCATTTCCCCAGAACTGGCCTCCTCCCACCAGTTACAGCTGAAGAGGCTCCCTCCATCTGTGGGCACTGACACTAAGAGCATGAGGTCACAGGGCTGGAAAAGCAGGTGCAAGCTCAGAGCAAGATCCGTGCTCACCTCCCGCACCGCTGCTCATCTGAGCTGTCCCCGAGGGCGGGAGGCAGCTGCGAGGGGCCGCTGGAGAAAGGGTGTGACAAGGGCCACTCGCCGCTTCCAGCAGCCACGTCCGAGTTCCGTGGCCGCCCCTGTGTCCGCTTCGGAAAGGCCCCAGCGCCTGTGAAGGAGCAGTGCCTCTGCCACAGCGCAGCTGTGGGCCCTCTGCACCTCACAAGCAGCAGAGCACAGGATGCGGCCAGCGGAGGGTCCTGAGCAGGTGTGAGTGGGCGGGGGGGTGGGGGGGGGGCGTAGGCGAGAGGGAGGATCCAGTCAGTGTGGAGCTGAGTGGACACTGTTGTGTTGTCAGTGAGGAAGGGGCTGGAGAGGGAGGAGCCGGGGACTGGCCACGAGGGACGTGCGGGGGACACGCCATGCCTTGAAGGACAGGCTGACAGACCCCAAAGGAGGCTGGACACAAGCCTGCTCTGGAGATACAGCCGAGGCCCGAGGCCCGAGGCCCGAGCCCGAGGCAGGTCCAGCCCAGGTCCGCAGCAGTGACTGGCCATGGAGAGCATCACCACACCCCCCGCCTGGGGCTGAGGTGGCGCTGTAATGGAGCATTAAGCTGGGGAAATAGTTTTCATGGATCTGTGGAAGCTATCTTAGCAAACCCTAATCCAGTACTTTCTACACGCCCAGCAGTCCTACGGGCTGCACAGCTATTCAATCCCAACAGGACCGATACCCGTCAGGGGGTCGGAACTGGAACTCGCTGCTGGAAGGTGCTGGCACAGTCATCCAGAGCACACCATCTCCACTGGGGAGCACGCACATCAGTCCCGAGAAAGACGAATGACCTAAACTCAACATCCTCCTCTGCCCCAAACCGGCTGATTGACTGTTAATGGGTATGAGTAACAAATAAAAGTCATGTCATATTTATGAATGATCCAAAAAGGAACGACTGAGATTTTAAAACACTCGAAAGAGTCAAAAGGAACTGCACTGAGATTTTAAGTGGAAGATGCCAATTAACAAAAGTGACTCAAATTCCTAGAAGAAATGCAATCCCTTTATCATCTAATATATATAAAAGTCTAAGTGACCAAACAACCAGTTGACCAGTTGCTATGATGCACACTGACCACCAGGGGGCAGACACTCATAGGAGCTGCACCCTGTTGGTCACTGCACTCCCACAGCCAACCTCCCGCAGCCGGCCAACCTCCCATGGCCGGCCTCGCCTCCCACCCTCCCACCCCCGCCATCGGCCCTAATCAGGTGTGGACTGGCCAGCCAATCTCCTGCAGTCCCTCCCCTGACCTAGCTACCCCCTCCCCCATAGGCCCCGAGCACCAGCCCGGCCGAGGGCCCCTCTCACACACGAATTCGTGCACCGAGCCTGTAGTTTCATTATGAAAACCTATGAAGCTGACATGTTGGACAGTTGGGAGTCTGCTAACCAGGAATTCCCCTCCTCCCCCCAATTACCCCAAATTAGTACATCATGGCCAATCCGGCATCAAGCCAACAAGAAGAATTCAAAAAGAAACCACAATGACCCCAAACCTCTTTAACTGACAGAGCACCAGGGTCTGCGGGGCCTAATGCAACATACCACTTTGCCAAAAACAACCTATAGAATTTCTCTTGGATGAGAAAATTAAAATGGCTTGCTAATTGCTTTTCCTCGCCAGCATGCTGTCCTGGCGTCCCTGGGCCCACGCTGTGACAGCGGACAGCAGGAGCTGCCCCGGGGCAGGGGACCAGCTCTGCGGCCACAACCACCCAAAACCCAGTGCGTTTCTCTCCCGTTACCCCCGACGCCCCGCTCCAGCCCGGCCGTGGCGTCAGCAGTCTTGAGAGCTTTGGAACCTGCCTTCCACAGCGCTTCCCTGGGAGGCACCCGAGCAGTCCCGGCAGCAGAGGCAGCGGCGGGGCCAGGCCGGTGTGGAGAGGGGTGTTTGTGGTCAGTTTCCGTGTGGGAAGGAGAAACAGTCTGCAGGTGGACGGTGGCGATGGTGACCCCGCGGTGTGCATGTGCTCACGGCCACTGAACTGTCCACTCAACAATGGTCAGGAAGGTAAACTTCAGTATGTACGGAACCACCATTCTTTTTAATGTTTGAGAAAGAACTTTCACAGAATAAGATTACACAGTCGCTCTGAAGTTCCTAGCCAGGAACGCTTTGTACCCAAATGAAATACTCAGCCTGTTACTCACCAAAAGCGGCCAGCAGTCTGACTGCCGCGCCAGCCCAGGGCACCGCTGGGCGTCCGGGGGAGGCGCCGTAGGCTCAGCCTCTGCACCGCTGGGTCACCCTCAGGTCCGCAGGCTGAGGCCTCAGGCACACCCCAGCCTCATTTCAGTTCATTAGTCAGCTGGTAACTTGATAAATGTTATTTTTTCTGCCAAACATAAAATGACAATATTGCAAACGTTTTACAGAGAGTTTAAGCCTGCATTACAGTTCAGTGCAATCTTGTCAGCAAACCCGCCACTGGAATGAGACTGAATTCCTGAGAGACACCCACGCAGTCGGTCCTGGTGGGGTCTGGATGGGGAAGCCTGAGCCCCACCCCCCCTGAGAGAGGGCGCAGGGAGCGGTCGGGCAACACTGCAGCCCGAGCGCCCGTCCGCCCGCCCATCAGGAGCTTCCTGCCTTCCTGTGTCACCGCCAGGGATCACACTTTAGTCCTGGGAAAGAAGCTCCTCCCGTCCTCCTTTCTCACTGGCCAGGCCAGGATGAGGACTGGCCCAGCCAATCTCTGGCAAAAAAGGAACGTGACTGCCATGGCAGGAGGCGTGGTCATGGGGCCGAGTGCAGAGCTCTGCCGGCTCGGGGCACCTGGGCACTGGCCGCAGGCCGGGGCACCGAGCGGACGCCTCACCCTTCCCTCCTTTTCACTGTTTCCTGGGGTCTGCCATCTCCGCGCCTGCCTGGGCTCCAGGAACCAGTCACCTGAGGGGCGTGGGGAGCCGCCTGCGTGGGCCCACTGCTCCGCAGGGTACAGGGAGGGCGGGGGCTCTCCCAGGAGCAGCAGGCCCTGCCATGTCATGGGCACTGGTTCCCGCAGCCACCCATCAGTCATGCTGGCACCGGCCCGTAACTCTGGGGTGAACTTGGAATCTCGAAGTCCTGGATCCTGTCCCCTGGATTTCGGTCCTCTGCGTGCCCTTGCTCAGGGCAAGCTCCCAGGACTTCCATCCTGCCAAGCGCCAGCCTCCCCAATGGTGCGGGCACCAGCTCCGTCGCCTCCCCAGAGCTCAACTGGGGCCCTCCCTCCGGCGCAGGAAAGCAGGGACCCTGGCCCCTACCCTCCACCCCTCCTTATCCTCAGGACCCTTCTCTACCCATTGCCAATGTCCGCTGGACTTTAATCCAAAGCCCTCCCTTAACACCAGAAAACCCCCGAGGGGAAGGCAGGCGTGCTGCCCGAGCCAGCCTAGCCCGCCCTCGCTATTATGGCCCAGAGAGATGGCAATCGCTGTGTGGCCCTCTTCTGTCCTGACGCCATTATTACAAAACGGGGCGGGGGGGGGGGGGGGGGGCGTAGAATAGAAGTTTAGCAACACTTTGAGAATGCGAAACATATAAATGATACTGAACTACCGATTTGTTCCAAGAAACAGGCAGAGGAGAAGCAGCCTCTCTGAGCTCGGTACGAAGAGCAGACTTCATGGGCATCAGGCTCACTGAGCCGGGGACGCGCCTGGGCGACGGGAGGCCGGGCCCAGCACCTGCCATCCTCCCACTGCCTCCGCGCGGCACCCTGTCCCCGAACTCTGGCCGCACGGAGACGCAGCACACTGCCCGCAGCTGACACTCAGACCATGGCCAGAGTGATTTCAGTTACACTCATCTCCTAAAACACAGTCTATCAGAAAGACGGGCTGTTTGGACCAGTGCTGGTGAGGACGGGCAGAGGGAGCCCTGGCTCACTGCTGCCGGCGGGAGGTCCCAAACTGAAACACATGACCCCATGGCCCCACAGTCCCACTCAGGGCAGGTGCCCAAGCACAGGAAAACGTGTGTCCCCAAAGGCTGGCCAGTGTCAGGCAGTAAACACAGACGGACAGGGCGAGGGCTGCCGGCCAGGGCCCGGCTCAGGGCTCCTGGGGAGAGAACTGGCCGTGCCCACGAGCCCGCACTCCGCGAACACACAGAACCCTGGCCTGTACACCTCTGCTCGGGCGTTTGTAAACACGGAACTGCCGTCCGACCCAGCGACCCCACTGCTAGGAATATATCCTGAGAACCCCGAAACACCCATCAGGAAGCATGTATGACCCTATGTTCATAGCAGCACAGTTTACAACAGCTAAGATCTGGAAACGGCCCAGGTGCCCGTCAGCAGACAGTGGATAGAAAGCTGTGGGACATTCACACCAGGGAACACTATGCAGCGGTAAAAGAAGAATCTCTTACCCTTTGAGACAGCATGGAGGGACCTGGAGAGCATCATGCTGAGAGAAATAGGCCAGTCAGAGAAAGACAAGTATCCCATGATCTCACTCATATGTGGAATCTAATGAATACAACAGGTCCAGAGACATAGAAACATGGGACAAAATGATGAATCTCAGGGGAAGTGGGGGTGGAAGGAGATTAACCAAAAAACCTGTATGCACGTATGCACGGTTCATGGACACAGACACGTGTGGTGAAGGCCTGGGGCTGGAGGGGGTGGTACAGACTAGAAGGGGTCAACGGGGGGAAAGAAAACATCTGTAAAAAAATAAAATGGTGAATTTCACGGTGTTTGAATCCTATTTTAAAAATCTAACAAGATTGGCTGTCGACGGGAAGGCAGGCTGCAAGACAGAGTGTGAGAGAAGGAAAGGAGAGTGTGTGGACGTACGCGGGGTGTCCATTTGTGGGTGAAGGACAGCTATACTCCAGGGACTGTTGGGGACTGCCGGACCGGGCCCCCTGACCGGGCAGCCTGCACGGCTGCTGACATCCCTCCCGGAGCGGCCGGCTCTGCTGCAGAGACCGCGCCATCTCGAAGGGGAGAGGCTGTGATAGAAGCCCAGCCTCACCTTCAACGGGGGAGAATCGGACACTTCCCGGGACCCCACAACCACAACACCCAGGGACCAGCTGCGAACCCACAAACACCGGGTCGGACGAGCCCTGCACCTGCTCATGGAGAGGTCAGATTTGGCCCGGAGGAAGGTGAGGTCTGCGATCCAGGCTGGAGGAGAAACACGCGCAGCAGGATCTAGAGGCTCAGAGGAAGTCTGCGCCCCACAAAGTCCCCAGACATTGGGGCCAGCGTGATCCGCGAACGTGGAAGAGGGTCCACAGGGCTGCTGACAGGAGGTGATTCTAGAAACCAACCCGCAGCTGGGCTGGGCACAGAAAGGCAGCCTGGAGTTCTGCAGTAAACCGGCTGCGCTGTGCCAGGGAAAGACATGCAGAGACGTGAGCAGGCCCACGCAATGCCGGGGTGAAAAAGGCATGAGTTCGTGCACTTATTCTGGCTCTTTTCTCTCTCTAAATCCTTGGTTTTGATTACTGAGCCCAGCACATAGGATCGATCAGCCATTAAAAACACTCAGAGACGCAGGGGAAAGTTGTTTTTGTGGAACCTGGAGATCAGAGAGGGGAGAAAAGATCAGAGAACCAGCTCTGGGGCAGCCCATACCCCAAACCAGTACTAAGTGCAGCAGGGAAAACAAATTCTAAATACTGGGTACAGGAATTACAGCCCCGATGTCAATACAGAAACACTGCCACCCAGGGATGGAATCACAAACTGGCTCTTGTGTAAATACAACCACAGGCAGGTTGAGAATCAAAGAAATACTGCCTGCTTCAAACAGGATTGTGGCTTACGACACACAGGAGCTGTGGAACGCAGGAAACTTCAATACTGTCCTCACTACCTGGCAGGAAACAGGCATGCCAAACAGAACAATAGAGTGAATGGCCTTCAACACTGCGCATTTTATTTTTTATCTTTTACTTAAGAAACTAATTTTTTTCTTTTGTTCTCACTTGATTTTACCTTTTTAATTATTATATTTTTATTTGTAATCAGTATTATTACTACTATTATTTTACCTTTTTTAAGTTTCATTTTTTTAAATATTTTATTGATTTTTTACAAAGAGGAAGGGAGAGGAATAGAGAGTTAGAAACATCAATAAGAGATAAACATCAATGAGCTGTCTCCTGCAAACCCCCTACTGGGGATGTGCCCGAAACCAAGTACATGCCCTTGACCAGAATCAAACTTGGGACCCCTCAGTCTGCAGGCCAACACTCTATCCACTGAGCCAAACCAGTTATAGCTGAAGTTTCATTTGATTTTCTCTTTTATTTTATTTTGGGATTGTGTTCTACATTCTATTTTCATTTTTCCTTTAGCATCATTTTACTCTATCTCAACTTTACCTTTATGCCAACACTCTCTTCCTCACTTTTCCCTTTTGTTGTCCTGTTTCTCTTACCCTAATCCTGCTTTAGATTTTCCCTATTCCTTCTTTTTACCCCTGTTAAAATTTCACCCTACTTAGGTATCTAATTTCCAGTCCCCTGCTCCAAGTCCATACACAATTTTCTATTCTTTCTTCACCATCCAAATTTTTTTCTCTCTTCACTTTTTTCTTGTTTGTTTTTTGTTGGTTTTTTAAATGTTTTTTAATTTTATTTTGCCTTCCTTTCTATCCTATCATGTTGTTAGTTTGCTTGTTGATTAGATTGGTTTATTTGTTTGTGTGATTGTTTCTCATTTTCTTTTTTTGCTTCTGTTTTTCCTCTCCTCACTTGTTATTAGTTGTCTGTAGTTTGCATTCATATCAGGGTGTTAGTTGTTTGCAATATTTTTTATTAGGTGTTGTTCTATTGGAGTTTTCTCCCCATATAAATAGTTTTCCACCCTTCTTTTTTATTATTTTTTTTTCTCTTACTTTTTTTCCTTCTCTCAATATCATTTTTGCACTTTTTTTTTTATCCCCTAATTCTCTTTTCTCTGGTGGTCACCTCTATTTGGGATTATTAGTATCGTGAATACATTTGTGTTCAGTGACTTGTGCATTGTGCCTTGTTGTGTTGTATTTTGTGCCTGTAAGTCAACACAGGAGAAAGAGAGCTACATAGCCAGACACCCAGAGAGGAGAGATTATGGGAAGACAAAGAAACAGCCCGCATATAAAAGAAAAGAAGACATCACCAGAAAAGGGGGCAAGCAATATGTCAGAGAAAGAATTCAGAGAAAAGGTCATAAGGTCGTTGAAAAGGTTGGAAGACAAACTTAACAATATGCATAAGAACAACAAAGAAATGAAGAAGAACCAAGAAGAAATGAAAAATGACATTGCTACTGTAAAGAATTCAATAGAAAGCATCAACAGTAGACTAGAAGAAGTGAAGGACTGCATCAGTGAGCTAGAAGACAAGGTAGAAAAAAATACCCAAGCAGAGCAGCAACTAGCAAAAAAAACTTAAAAAACAGGAGGAGAGCCTATGGGAACTTTGAGACAACACGAAACAAAACAACATCCGCATAATAAGGGTGCCAAAAAGGAGAGGAATTTGAGCAAGGAATAGAAAACCTGTTTGAAGAAATAATGACAGAAAACTTCCCTGATATAGGGAAGAAAAAACTTATACAAGTCCGAGAAGCTCACAGAGTTCCAAACAAAATGAACCACAAAAGACCGACGCCAAGGCACATTATAATTAAATTGGCAAACACCAACGACAAAGTAAGAATCTTAAAAGTGGCTACAGAGAGACAGAAAGTTACCTACAAAGCATCCCCCATCAGACTAGCAACTGATTTCTCAACAGAAACACATCAGGCCAGAAGGGAATGGAATGAAATATACAAAGTCATGCAAAGGAAGGGTCTGAATCCAAGAATACTGTACCCACCAAGGCTATCAATCAAATTGAAGGTGAAACCAGGAGCTCCACAGACAAAAAAGGACTAAGGGAATTTATCACCACCAAGCCGGCAATGCAAGAAATGCTAAAGGGTCTGCTGTAAAAAAAAGAAATAGGAAGCAAAGAAGGAACACAGGCATAAAATGTAAAAATGGCAACAAACAAGTACCTATCAACAGTAACTTTAAATGTAAATGGATTAAATGCCCCAATCAAAAGATATAATTACCTGAGTGGATAAGAAACCACGACCCATATATCTGCTGTCTACAGGAAACCCACCTCACAGAAAAAGGACTCACACAGACTGATGGGGAAGGGATGGGAAGAGGTATTTCAGGCTAATGGAAAAAAAAAAAAAAAAAAGCTGGGGTAGCAATACTTATATCTGAAAATTTAGATCTCAAAGTGAAGGACATAAAAGATAAGGAAGGCCACTTATAATACTAAAGGGAGCAATTCAACAAGAAGATATAACTCTGGTAAACATATATGCACCCAATACAGGAGCACCCCAATATATAAAAACTCCTGGAGGATATCAAGGGAGAGATTGATAGCGATACAATCATAGTAGGAGATTTTAATACCCCACTATCACCATTGGACAAATCCTCTGAACAAAAAGTCAGCAAAGAAACATCAATCCTAAATGATTCACTAGACCAGATGGAATTAATTGATATCTTCAGAACATTCCACCCCAAAGCCACAGAATATACATTCTTCTCAAGTGCACATGCGTCATTTTCAAAGAGAGACCACATATTGGGGCATAGGCAAAGTCTATTCAAATTCAGGAAGATATAAATCATATCAAGCATCTTCTCAGATCACTATGACATAAAACTAGAAATCAACTACAATAAAAACAATTAAGCCAAAACCGGTTTGGCTCAGTGGATAGAGCGTCGGTCTGTGGACTGAAAGGTCCCGGGTTCGATTCCGGTCAAGGGCATGTATCTTGGTTGCAGGCACATCCCCAGTAGGGGGTGTGCAGGAGGCAGCTGGTTGATGTTTCTCTCTCATTGATGTTTCTGACTTTCTATCCCTCTCCCTTCCTCTCTGTAAATAAATAAATAAATAAATAAATAAATAAATAAATAAAAACAATTTAAAAAATCAAACACCTGGAGGCTAAATAGCATGCTATTAAACAATGACTGGGTTACCAGAGAAATCAAAGAAAAAATTTAAAAAAAAACAAAACAAAAAAAACATCATGGCAACAAATGACAATGAAAACACAACAATCCAAAATCTATGGGACACAGTGCACACACTGTGTCCATCCAAGGGGCTTGCTTCTTTGTCCCAAAACTCTACTGCAAACAACTGTAGTGAAATACCCAGATCAGGCAGAACTCAGCAGTCAGCACCCCGACTTCCTGCTCCAGCTCCTCAGACCCTGTGCCCTGAGGTCAGGTTTCCTGGCTGCCGGGATGTGTTCTCACCTCGTCCGTCTTCCTGAATACGCTGGAAATCTCTGAGTTTTAACGCTGTGCTGTGAACGAACAGCACGAGCTCAGAGCCAGCACCACTGAGCGTGCTCCCCACGGACTCTGCTTTCACAGCCGCTTCTCGGCCCGGAATCCCGCAGCCTCTGCAGCGCTGGTGTGCTGGATGCAAAGAGCCTCTACTCCTTTCACTCCGCTCTCTCGTTAAACACCAAGGTCACTCCTCCGTTCACGTGAAAGCCAAGGCCGGCTGGTGAAAGCAGCAGCTCCGCAGCAGCCAGACCCTCTGCCTGGGAGCGCAGGACGCCTGAGAGCGAACGGGAACTTATGCCCTGCAAACAGGACCCTCCACCCACCTGGCCTCCACCCGCCTCGTCTCCACCCGCCTCGCCTCCACCCCCTCGCCTCCACCCGCCTGGCCTCCACCCGCCTGGCCTCCACCCGCCTGGCCTCCACCCCCTCGCCTCCGCCCACCTCCCTCCACCCGCCTTATGCCTTGCAAACAGGACCCTCCACCACCTCGCCTCCACCCGCCTGGCCTCCACCCCCTCACCTCCGCCTGCCTGGCCTCCACCCCATCGCCTCCGCCCTCCTCGCCTCCTGAGGACCGTTCCTGGTGATCAGCCTCGGCAAACATTTTCCTACCACACACGCCCCCGGTTCCTACTGGCCCCTGCGCTTAAGTCTCTGAAGGGACTTGCTCTTTTGGCGATAGCAGTTCTATTCCAGCCGCTTCTCCCGCGCAGGGGGTGTCCACGCCTGCCGGGGGCGGCGGGCGGCAGGGGAGGCCCGGCCTGCCCACCGGACACTCTGCCTCCCAGGGCCTCCGGGAGGGTCCCCTCGCCTCGGAGCAGACACCAGGGCGCCATCCGGGGAGTCTGACGGAGAAGAACCCACAGCTCACAGTGACTGAGCCGCGTTTCTGAAGCTTTCTTGAACAGAATGGATGAGGCTGCTCTGAGTAGCTCAGGCCCCACCCCATCCACCTGCCCAGCCAGGGCCTCCGACCCCACAAATGTCTGCGAGAGACGGAGGACCCAGCCCCCACAACCCAAATATTAAACAATCTTAATATTAAGATTTCAGGGCTATTTGTTTCTCCTTCTCTCTGAAGAACTGGTAAGAAGTTGAAAGACCGCACAGTGCTGTCATTGGGACAATATTGACATATAATATACTGCCTGACTCAAAAGTTCTGGAACGGTGACGACTTTTCTCTGCGTGATGCCTCGTTTGTATGTGAGAACAAGCCTTGTGCCTGCCCCTCCTGTGCGTGTCAGAGGAGAGGAGAAAGGCGGGCGGTGGGAGAGCACAGACTGACTCCTCCGCTCGCACCTCTTCCCGATCGACTGCCTGCTGCTCCAGGCAGGATCGGCTCTGCCCGGCACTCGACAACGGCCAGCAGCGCGCCAGGCACACACAGGCGCACACAGGCACAAACACAGGACACACATGCACACACATGCACACGTGACACACATGCACACATGCACACACAGGGACACACAGGCACACACGGCACACACAGGCACACACAGGACACACAGGCGCATACACAGGACACACACAGGACACACAGGCACACACATGCACACACACAGGACACACAGGCACACACAGGCACACACACAGGACACACAGGCACACACACAGGACACACAGGACACACAGGCACACACACAGGCACACACAGGCGCACACAGGCACACACACAGGACACACAGGACACACAGGCACACACATGCACACACAGGCGCATACAGGCACACACAGGACACACAGGCACACACAGGCACACACACAGGACACACAGGCGCACACACACAGGCACACACAGGTACACAGGCACACACACGCACACACACAGGACACACCGGCACACACATGCACACACAGGCACACACATGCGCGCACACATGACACACAGGCACACACAGGCACGCACATAGGACACGCAGGCATACACAGGCACACACACAGTACACACATGCACACACATGCACACACAGGCACACACACAGGACACACAGGCACACACAGGACACACAGGCACACACAGGCACACACATGCACACACATGACACACATGCACACACATGCACACACAGGACACACAGGCACACACAGGCACACACATGCACACACAGGTACACACAGGCACACACAGGACACACAGGCGCACACACAGGACACACAGGCACACACACAGGCACACACAGGCACACACAGGCACACAAGGCACACACAGGCACACACAGGACACACAGGCACACACAGGCACACACACAGGACACACAGGCACACACAGGAACGTACCATCCTGAGGAGGGCCAGAGCTGTGTGCAGGCAGGACCGCGAAGGCCCGGGAGCGCTGGAAGTGGCTACGCCAGCCCTGTGCCCAGGCCTTCCGCACTCCTGCCCGGAGGTGTGGCCCTGCTCTTGGGGGGTAAGAGCACCTTCTCTCCATTTGAACCCCACGGGGCAGTCCCTGGCACCTGCACCCGCCGTGGCGTGCCCCCTGGACACCCAGACCCAGGCCCGCCAGCAGGGCCGCCCGCTGCCTCGGTTTCCCTGCCTGTAAAAGGGCAGAGGAACAGCCCCGCTCCTGGGGTTTCCGCAGACGACACCTCAGCGGTGAGGCTGAGGGCGAGCTGGTGAGAGCACCGGCACTGGCACAGGTCCCGCCACTCAAGCCCGTCCGCACCCCGCTTCTGGGTCTGTGGATTCAGAAACAGTAAACCCCCCGAATAAAAGAACTCCATAACCAAGCACGTGTGAGAATCACTGTTAAAACCACAAAACTGGTTCCCAGCCAGAGCCATCCTGTGTGAAGAAACTCCGGGGAGAGTGTCAGGGAACCCACTTTGGGAACGGCTCTTGCAACCCAGAAGAGAATTTGAAAGCACTCAGAGGCCAGGTCAGTGGCCAGCATCGTCCCCGCTTCCAACGGGCATGGCCAGCATCGTCCCCACTACAATGCTCTCTAGTCCGAGGCACTGGGAGGGCTGTGAGGGCGTGGCCAGAGGAGCGCCACCCTCTGCCCCACCCAGCTCTCCCAGGCCTGAAGCAGCCTCCCTGCCAAGTGAGAGGCGTCAGAATACCAAAGAACCAGCACCAGAACTCACCGCTGGTCCCTCAGGAACTGTTTTCAACTCAGCTCACATTCCAAACACATCTGGACTCCAAATAAAGAGGTTTCACCTACCCGCCCTCCATTTTCAAGAAAACCTAAGAACAGCCTCAACGCAAAACACCAGAAAACTAGAAACAAATCCTGGAGCCAGACCTCACCGCCTCCAGTGGCACGGCCCCACCACCCCCCACCCCAGGACCGCTCCCTGCATCGCTGAGCTCTCCCCCACCGCCCGCCCCACCCCCACGGGCTCACCTCCCGAAGACGACCCTCAAGCTGACAAATGTGCTTTGTTTCAGTTCCCAGACTCAGGTCCCACAGGAACAGCTCTCAACCCTGACTGTGCAAAAGCTGGAAACTTAAAAAAATCGCCCATCGATGTTTCCTCTCTCCCTTCTCCCTCTCCCTTCCTCTTGTTTTAAAAAAATAAATTAATGAAAAAATATATTTTAAAAAGATTGCCCTGGCTGGTTTGCTCAATGGTTAGAGATCACCCTGCAGACTGAAGGGTCACAGGTTCAATTCCCAGTCAAGGACACATAAGTCAGTTGCAGGTTCCCCAGCCCCTTATAAGGGGCACATTCGGGAGGCAACCAATTGATGTGTCTCTCTCACACAGATGTTTCTGCCTCTCTCCTCCCTCCCTTCCAACCCTCTCTAGTAATCCATGGGGGGTGGGGAGTGGGGGGGGGGAATATCCTTAAGTGAGGATTAAAAGTAATAATAAATAAAAATAAAAAAGGTTGAAAATCTCTTATCTAGAAAACTAAGTGAGACTAGTCAGGAAAAGTCTGGGGTAAACAGATAAAGAGACAGATTAACCCTACCAAATATTAAACCTTACAAAGCCATGGAATTATAGTCAACAGACACTGACTGATCCAGAAATAACAGCAAGCTAACGTAAAATTTAATACCAAAGGCTGCTTTTCCAATAACAGAAAAGGAATGGCTTTTCAATAAAGGGTTTCGTTCCTCCAAGGTGAATGAAGTTGGATCTAAATTCTATGTGAATGGCTAAAACCGGTTTGGCTTAGTGGTAGAGCGTCGGTCTGCGGACTGAAAGGTCCCGGGTTCGATTCCGGTCAAGGGCATGTACGTTGACTGTGGGCACATCCCCAGTAGGGGATGTGCAAGAGGCGGCTGGTCGATGTTTCTCTCTCATCGACATTTCTGGTTCTCTATCTCTCTCCCTTCCTCTCTGTAAAAAATCAATTATATATATATATATATATATATATATATATATATATATATATATATATATTTAAATTCCATGTGAATGAAAGATCTAACCAGAAGGATAAGTCACAAGAGCCTCCCAAAGGACATTTTTAAAAATAATCTTGGAGTGGCAAAACTCAAAATACATAAAGTAAAAGCTGGTTAGTTTGACTAAAGGAACCTTTCTGTATGGAAACAAATATCCTAAGTAAGTTCAAAGGACAACCTGAGAAAAAATACTTTAGCGACTGGAATAGAGTTAAATATCTTAGAAACTGGTGAAACAACTAGAAACAACTAACAGAAAATAAGGAGAGGGAGCAGAAAAAAGAAACACAACGACTTAAGAAGACATTCAGCCTCACGGGATTTAAATAACGGCAACGCACAGAACCAACATGGCATTCTGTCTTCATACTTACTGAAAGTGAAATGCCTGACAATTTCTAGTGTGAGGGCTTGAAAAATCTGGAAAAGCTCAAACACCCTTGCTGGGAGCATAAATTACTACCACCTTCTGAAGGAGCAATTTTGTAGAATCTATTAAAAGTCCTATCTAATAAAGAAGGAATATGCTAATTGACCCTCACAGCATCATAAATATGGCGGCACCCACAGCCAATAAGAAGAGGATATGCTCATTGAATGCCCCGCCCTCAAAGATGGCAGCGCCCACAGCCACAGGATGGTGGTGCCCAGTCCCCTAAACTCCCCAGCCGCCCAGGGCCAGCTGGAGGCACAGGCAAGCCTTGGATGGCAGCTGCCCAGTCGCCCAGGGCCGCCGAAGGCTCAGGTAACCAGGCCCAGCAGAGGCTAGCGCTGCCGGCAGTGGCAGCAGCAGAGGTGTGATGGGGCGTCGCCTTCCCCAGATTGCCGGGTCAACTCCTGCCCCTGAGGGTTCCCGGACTGTGAGAGGGGCAGGCGGGTTGAGGGACCCCCACTCAGTGCATGAATTTTCACGCACTGGGCCTCTAGTTTAAAAATAAATACCTTGGACAAAAAATTCACTTCTGGAGACTGAAGTACACACACAAGAAAACAAAATATGTACCCACAGATGCTCCCTGAGCTGTTTTATGTCAGACACTAAAATCAGGAGCACCACCCCAGGAGACAAGTGAAATGCCTATCTACAGCCAATGCAGTGTTAGCGAAGATTTTAAAACGGTACCTGGCATGAAAGGGCTGTCAGACTAATGGCTCAGCATGTGTGACACACTCTCACTGCCCTGAAAACAGGTCGGGGACTGACAGCACGGATGAGCCTTGACAGGATGCTCAGTGAAGGAAGCCAGACACACGGCCGCTGGCTGCGTGATGGTTCTATTTATATGAAGCTCCCAGGAGCGGCACCGCTGGAGACAGATCAGTGGGTGTCAGAGGGGGGATGGGCAGCGCCTGCTAATGTAGAGGGTTTACTTGGGGGCAGAATGTTCTGCATCGAGACATAGGGGTTGCAAAAGGGTATGCTAAAATGCCACTACACTGCGCACTTTAAAACGGTCAATTTTACGTCATGTGATTTTTACCAAAACGTTTAAAAATAAACAAATAAAGGAGGTGTACAGACAAGCATGTGTGTCTAGAATGTCTGGAATGAAGCACACAGACTGCCAGCCAGGCTCCCTGGGACCTCCGGGGGAGGCGCAAGGGGCGAGGAGAGCAAGAGGTGCTTTTCATCTCACACCCTTCTGCTTTGCTTTGTTTTTTCAAATCACTGCATGTTACTAGGTTTTTTGGTTTTGTTTTATGTTTCTTGATTTTCATTTAATCAAGTAATAAATACATTAGCCTGATAAAAAGTTAAAATATTACGGACTAAGCTAAATGAAGTCTCTTTGATCACACCTAGCACCAGGTAGGGCCTCTTGGAAGCACTTGCCTACATAAAGAGCAGAGAATATGTAGTATTGTTTTGTGAGGGTTTCCATGTAATAAATTCTAAGTAAATACTTGCACTTATAAATAAATAATTGGGCCCCAGACAAAGCTCCCTCAGTACCATAAGGACCCACCCACCACCCAACACACACCCCCAGCACTCAGGGCGGCCCCAATCCACGGCTGGGGGAAAGCAATCATAAAGAGCATTTTTTAAAAATTAATCCTGGAGAGATCAACATATTCCCACATTTAGCATTCATTCTTTCTTTAGTTTTGTGTTAGCCTGGATTTTAAGAACCCATAAAAATTTTTGCTACTCAACTAAGAAAAAAAAAAAAACTGCACTATTTTGGGTTTTTTTATTATTATTATTTTAAAAGAAAGAAAAAGCTTAGAAAAAAAATAAAATAAGTGAACCTTATTTGAACTTTGGAAACACTTGACTAATTAGAGGTAATTATGCCCGAGTCTGCCTTGTGAAACAATGGATTTCCCTTCTTGCGAAATAAAACGATAACGACATACTGAATTTTGCAAATAATGAAGGAAAATAGTATACCCTGAAACAGCTGGCTGGATCTTACCTACAACACAGCTACGTGCGGGGCCATTACCGGCACAACTGTGTCTGCGGCCCGGGAAGAAGGCATGCTTTAGAAGGGCTCCTGGTGGCTCTGAGCTCACACTGCGCAAACAGCCTGGCGGCCACCCCACACGGCCCTCACAGACCACACCTGAGGAGAGCCACACTGAGCCGCCCCTAGAAAGGAGTTCCTGAAACTACATTCTAACCAAAGGAGCAAAGTTTTCCCTGTCCACAGCTATGCACCTCTCCCCCATCAGCATCTTCACACACCAATCACAGCAGCTCCATTCTGACCAATCAGAACAGGGCTCTTGGACCAATCAAGCTGAGAAGATTAGGAGTCCTCGTTAGCATAGGATGGGCCAATCGGGGCCCAGCCCCTTTGGCTGGGAGACCACACCATCCCTTTCCACCGGACTGAGGACTGAGGACTGAGGCTGCCTGTGCCCTGGGCAGAGGGCACAGCCCACCAGAGCAGGTGGAGGGAGCGGAGTGGTGGCTGGAAGAGAACCTTGCCCTAGGGCTGCCCCACCGCTGTGCTGCTTCATAACTGAGCTGTTTGCACCCCAAACTGCGTTTCCTGTTGGCAGTGAATTGGCACCAACAACCGCTGTTGACATCAGAATCGCCCGTATCGCTGCGATCCAAAGCATCCAGTCAGCTCTATATCCGGGCTGCATGCTGACACCCATATACACACTAGTATACCCTTTCCTAACTCTTCCCTCGGCCCGACCCCATGTCCACCCCTTTCTCCAGCATCCAAAGGTGCCTACACCAGCAGCCTCTCTCTGAGCAGCAGCCATGCCCCGGGCCCCCTCTCCACAAAAGCTCCCAGGCAACCAAGCCCATGCCTTTTCCATCCCTGGAGCCTGCGGCTGGTGGGGAGCCCTCCCCGGCTCGGTAACAGGCAGAAGTGAAGGAGGTGCCGAAGGACAGACAGACACACTCCCCAGCCAGCCCGGGTCCGGGCCCTGCTTCCACCCCAGGTGGCATTTCCCCGCCTCCCACTGGACGGACAGAGGACCCAATGATTGGGCGGAGGTGACAATCCCAGCTCCAGAGACTCCGCTTTCCTGGGGTTTGTTGTTCTGTTCCCCAGGCCCCTGAGGGAAACAGGCCTGGGGGGAGCCGGCACCGTGGAGCTTCCTCACAGAGGGGCCACCTCACTTGCTCCGAGGCTCGCCTCGCCCCTGGAGGCCAGGCCAGCAGCTGGGGAAGGTGGGGGGGCTGACAATGCCCCTTGAAGGGCAGGGCTGGAAAGGGGCCGCGGCACTCAGGTGCCAGAGCCCGCCGGAGCTGGAGCGCGGCTCACAGCAGCAGCGCCAGCACACCAGCTCCCGGAGGAAGGACCTCCGATGCCAAGCTCCAGAATGGACTCGTCATGCCAGACTGTGGTGCACAGAGACCTTGTACCAGGCCTGTGAGCCTGGGCCCAGCCGGCAGCTGCTCCAACCCCGGAGGCTCAGCAGAAGGGTGTTGGTAAGCAGTGGAACCCTTTTTATCAACTTCCTTTGCAGATGCTCCAAAAATAAAACCAACAGAAAACAAAACAAGAAAAAGGAAGAAGGAACAGCAGGCCAGTGAAGAGCACGCTGCCGACAGCGCATATAGAATTCCCGCTGTGGACGTCAACAATCAAGGCCACGGTCAAGACTCCAGCCTGATGCAGTGAGGAGACTCCCCACTGCTTTGGAGAAGCCTCCTGGCCTCCACAGCTGGCGTCCGGAATTGCCCAGATAATCCTTGCTGTGAGGCCTTCTCCGAGGGGAGAGGGCTCTGGTGTGAAAGTTCCTTTTCAGAGTGCAGCGCGGTGGTCTTTTCTCCTACAGATGTCTTAGGAATGAACGCAGTGCCTCTCACCTTCTCTGCCCTGCCTGCCTGCTTAGAATGCTCGTTTTAGCAAAGGCTAAGAAAGGAGCCTCACGTTCCCGCTAACGAAATGGCTGACTGCTCCGAGTTTTTTCATTGTTGCTTTCATTACAAAATGAGTCAATAAAGTTGCCTTGCTCTGGCCGTTTAAAAAAGAAAAGGAAAAGGAATGCCCGATTCACATGCATGTGAGTGCAGACCTGTAAGGATGAGTCAGCCAGGGCTGCCTCCACACAGCACCGCAGCCAAGACAGCGTCGGCAGACACTGGTGCCCTGGCTCTGCGGCTGGGAGACCGCGGGCAGGTGGCTGCTCCTGAGGCTTCTCCTCAGCTGGCAGGCGGCCTTTCTGCACCTCACCGCGTCTTCCCTCTGCGTGTCGGTCTGTGCCCATTTTCCCCTTTTCATAAGGACGCCATCTGAGTGGATTTGGTCCCCAATGGCCTTGTCTGAACGTGCAAGGACGCTCCAAATAAGGTCACATTCTGAAGGCAGGAGTGAGGGCTCCGACTTACCTTTTTTGGAGGAAACACAATTCAATCTATAGCACTGTCACATTCTCTTCATAAGAGGTCCTTACATAAGCCTGGCCTGGTGGCTCAGTGGTGAGCCTCGTCCCAGGCAGGGCCCAGGGACAAGGCTGGATTCCCTGTTTGGTTCCCTGTCAGGGCCCACGCTTGGTGGCAGGCTCGATCCCCCACAAGGAGTGTGCAGGAGGCAGCTGGTCATTGTTTCTCTCACCGCTGAGTTTCTATCTCTCTCTCCCTCCCTCTCCCTTCCTCTCCGAAATCAATAAAAAACATACTTTTTTCAAAGTCATTAAGTAATGACTTAATCCATAAAAACGTGAAACTGTAAATTCAGGATGGTTTTACTGGGATATAATTGATATACATTACTGATAAGCAGTCTGAATTACATATACTGTGAAAGGATGACCAGAGCACATTTACCGGTAGTTAGCGTGCGTCATCCCATAGATGCCATAAAAAGAAAAACCAAAGAAGCCCATTTTCCTGCCATGAGAACTCTTAGGGTTGACTCTGTCCACCATCACAGCAGTGCTAACGACAGTCATCATGCGGTCTAGTACATCGGCAGTGCCTAGCTTATAAATGAACGCTTGTACCTTTTGACCATACCATATTATATTAGTTTCAGGTATATGACATAGTGGTTCAGGGTTTGCATGCCTTATAAAGTGTCACCATCAGTCAACTATGTCTAATACCCAGTTATTATAGACATTATTAACTATACCCCCTGTGCAGTACATTACATGCCGGTGACTTATTTTATAACTGGGAGTGTTCACATCTTAATCTCCTTCCCTTCTCCCCTCCGTTTACCCAAGCCCCGCCCCCCGCACCATCAGTGTCCTCTGTGCCTGTGAGTATGAAACGGCACATCTGAGGGCAGCCCCATCACATGTCCACCACACAGCCCTCACTCTCCCATCCTCTGCGGTAGGTCTCGCCCAGAACTGGCGAGGAGGCGGGACTGTTAGATCAATCACATGCAACGCATTTCCTTCGCACCTTCTCCCACCCTAAACCTCTCTGAAGTTCCCTCTGGGACCCCCAGGTCCACGTCACGTGGCTGCTGGGTAATGATCCATAGTGGAGACAGGGCCCGGTAGGCTCCAGGAGAAGGACTACCAACACTCCCAGTTTCCCGCCGTTAGAAACAGGACAGAGGGAGCAGCATGCCGTCCAGGGCAGGCAGCAGAACGCGTGTTTTTAACGTTGACAGACATGTCCATGGCCCTCAGAGTGCAGCCTCCACCCCACACGCCAAGCCCCCATCACCGCCGACTGGCCTCCTCCTCCCTTCGCTGCAGTCAAGACGCAGAGCCCGTGCTGCTCCGTGACAACCCGCACCTCCTACCCCAACAAGCCCACCCTTCCCTAACCGCCTGCCCTGTGTGCTTCTGTGCTGCGAACCGCCTGCTCTGCCCTGTTCACTGGGCACCATGTCTGTTATCGGACGATGAATTACTTACCAAGCCCCTTCATCGGGCTTGCAGGCTGCATTTCCGAGGGGGACACCAGACCCTCCACGCTGGGAAGACAGACCGTCTTCTGTTATGCAAAGGGGAGGGCAGCCGCACCTGGGCGACCACCGCAGGGCCCGGCCTGGGTTCAGTAAGTCCAGGCCCCAATGGAGTGACCCTCTCGGCGGCCCCTGCAGACACTCTCCGGGGAGAGCAGGAGGGCACACCGCAGCGAGGGGACGCAGCGAGGCGATCGGAGAGAGAGCTGGGAGGAGCTGGGTTAGTTAAGCTCCAAGGGGCCTCGTAGCAGCCCTTCCGCCTCCTTCAGGGCGGGAGGCCCGGGGCTCTGCCGGCTGGGATGGAGAGCCGGCCCAGGCCGCTCGGCAGTCACCCCGAGGCCGTGGGCGCCCTGCCCCCGCTGGGAGGGCCGGGAAGGCCGTTTCCAGAGCCGGGCGGCAGGCTGGGCCGCGGACAGCATCTCGTCTTGTGGAAGCAGCTCTTTCCGCCGCGCTCCCGTGTCCCAGGTAAACATGGCGCTGGCTAGTCTCACAGGGGGCCGGGGTGGTGCCCGCGGAGACGGGACACGCCGCTCCGACGCACAGCTGCTGAGGGCTTCCAGAACAACGAGCCAAGGTTTGTTTCCGCCATCTTTATGACTGAATTTTATTCTGGAACATGTAGAACATTTGCACGTCCCGAAAGTCTGAACTATACAAAAGTACATAAAAATAAGCTAAGACAGAAAGAACTGCCTTAACATAGTAAGGCCACGGACAAGCCCACGAACGATACCCCGATGGGAGCCACGAGAGCACCTCCCGGGGTCAGGAACCAGACCAGGATCCTCCCTCCCCTCCTCACCTGGCCCGGAGCTCCACGCATTTCGGCAGAAACAAAGACAGAGGTTACACCCAAGATTGGAAAGAGGCAAAGCTATCTGTTAACAGACGGCACGGTCTTACTTATAGATCCAACAATTCTATTGAAGATAATAAACGAATTGGGAAAACCTGCATTACACAAAGCCAACTGATTACACAAAGAATCAGCTGCAGTTCGGTGCTCTCCCTCCTGGCACACACCTCCGCCCCGCCCCCTCCCCAATTACCATCAGCTCCTCACTCGCAGGATCCTAGGACCCTTCCTTTACCTCTACGACTTGTTTCCTAAGCCCACTTCTTTTATGAATTACTTTTTATATCTCTGTGATTTACCAATATATGTTCTCTTACAGTTTGGGCCTTGGCTCTGAATTCTTTCCTAGCCAGAACCTGTTCATTAAAAACAAAATAAATCAGTTGCGTTTCTATACAGTAACAAAGAACAACCTGAGAAGGAAACTGAAAAAACACTTCCACTCACACTAGCATCAAAAAGAAAAATATACTAGGGACAAACCCGATGAAGTGGGCGAGAGACTTGTACACTGAAAACTACAAAACACTCTGAGAGAAGTTTCAGATCTAAATGCACAGGCGCATGTTTGTGGACAGAGATCGGCTGGATGCCCATACTACCCAAAGCCATCCACAGATGCAGCGCCTCCTTATCAGAATCCCAGCGGCATTGTCTGCTGATGTAGAAAATCCTCCCTAAGATTCATATGGAGTTTGAAGGGCTCCCAAATAGCCAAACAACCTAGAAAAAGAAACGGTTGAAGGAGTCACACTTCTGATTTCAAAACACACCTCACGAAGCTACAGCAATCAGAGTGGCCGGGCAGACACGCAGACCAGGCCACAGCGAGCCCAGGGAAGAAGGGCAAACACGTGGCAAATGACAACGGTGCCAAAACGATTCAAGGAAGAAAGCACAGTCTTTCCAACAAAGGATGCTGGGAGATGGGTATCCACATGCAAAAGAATGAAGCTGGATCCTTACCTAACACCATATACAAAGATTAACTCAAAATAAACTAGGGACCTAAGCACAAGAGCTAAAACTACAAAACTTTTAGAAGAAAACGGGCGGAGCAGGGGAGAGGAAGGGGCTCAGAACCTCATGAGTTTGGACTTAGTAATTATTTCTTGGCTATGACACCAAAAACACAGATAAAACAAGAAAACAAAAGATAAATAGGGTTCATTAAAAGTAAATGCTTTTTGTGCATCAAAGGACATTATCAAAAGAGTGGAAAGGCAGCCCACAGAAAATATGTACAAATCATTTACCTAATAAGGAGTTAATATCCAGAATACATAGAAGTCCTATACTCAGCCAAAAATATCTGATTTAAAAATGTGCAAAGGGCCAAAACCGGTTTGGCTCAGTGGATAGAGCGTCAGCCTGCGGACTGAGAGGTCCCGGGTTCGATTCCGGTCAAGGGCATGTACCTTGGTGTGGGCACATCCCCAGTGGGGGGTGTGCAAGAGGCAGCTGATCGATGATTCTCTCTCATCAATGTTTCTAGCTCTCTGTCCCTCTCTCTTCCTCTCTGTAAAAAATCAATAAAATATTCTTTTTTTAATGTGTAAAGGGGCTGAAACCGGTTTGGCTCGGTGGATAGAGCATCGGCCTGCGGACTGAAAGGTCCCAGGTTTGATTCCGGTCAAGGGCATGTACATTGGTTTCAGGCACATCCCCGGTGCGGGGGGTGCAGGAGGCAGCTGGTAAATGTTTCTCTCTCACCGACGTTTCTAGCTCTCTATCCCTCTCCCTTCCTCTCTGTGGAAAATCAATAAAATATATATTTTTTAAATGAGCTGGTTTGGCTCTGTGGATAGAGCATCAGCCTGCGTACTGAAGGGTCCCGAATTTGATTCCATCAAGGTCACATGCCTGGATTGCGGGTTTGATCCCCAATAGGGGGTGTGCAGGAGGCAGTCGATCAATAATTCGCTCACATTCTTGAAGTTTCTATCTCTCTCTGCCTGTCCCTTCCTCTCTGAAATCAATAAAAAAAAAAAGTTTAAAAATAAAAACGTCCAAAGGATCTGGAGACACTTCTCCAAGAATATATACAAATGGTCATGAAATGCACACAGCTGATGCAGAAAGATGCTCAGCGTCACTCGTCATTAAAGAAATGAACATCAAAACCACAATGAGACAGCACCTCACTCTCATCATGGCTATTGTCAATAGGACAGAAAATAATAAGTGTTGGCAGTATGGCGGTTCTTCAAAAAATTAAAATTAGAATTACCATATAATCCAGCAATTTTACTTCTGTGTATTTACCCAAAAGACTGAACGCAGGACTCAACGGCATTATTCACAATATCCAGACGGTGGAGCAATCCAAACGCCTAGCGATGGATGGAAACCATGTGCCACATACATGGTGTGTGAGGGATGTGTGCTGCACACAGTGGAATGGTACTCAGCCTTTAGAAAGCCAAGGGCTGACACATGCTACAGCATGGATGGATTCTGAAAACACCATGCTAAGTGAAAGAAGCCAGGCCCAAATGAACAAACAGTGTGATTCCACCTGCATGAGGAACCCAGAGCAGCCACACACATACACACAGAAAGCAGAAGGGTGGGCGCCGTGCCAAGGGGAGGGACTAGGAATGAGTGTTGGATGGGGACAGTTTCGGTTTGGGAAGAAGAAGAACGTTCTGGAGAGGGGTTGTGGTGATGGTAGCAGAACAATGTGAATATGCTGCATGTACACTTAAAAGTGGTTAAAGGGTCTACTTATGCACATACATAAAAATGTATCTCATGCATATGCATTAATGAAGAGGAATATTGATGTACTTTCTGGTTTCTCCTTTATGTTTCTTTTTAAAAAGATAAGCAGATGCACAAGCAGCTGTGCCTCCAATCCCGTCCTCCATCCACCCCTCACACCTCTTTAAGACAAGAGCACACCTGGTCACCATCTCTTCCTACAGAATTATTGTGGTGCTCAATTTTTCACTATTCTAAACTGCTCTGGAAACCAGCCCCATGTTATAAAAGTTGATGACATGGTGGTCTGGGTGTTATTTCACTGTCAGAAAGAAAATTCTCAATTTCCAAATGTTATTTCCCATTCTAAATAATAGAGGAATATGCAAACTAGCTGGGACACCGGAATATCATGACTGAACAGCAGGGACCTGAGGCTGCATGATGCCTGGCAGGGGCGAGGGACCCCAGCCGAGCCCCTCACCCGGCAATGCTTGAGGGAGTACCTCATGCCGATACAGGGGACCTCATGCTGCGTCGTGTGTCTCCCCCCCTCCTCCCCCCCCCCCCCCGCCCGCCCATCAGGGCTTCACAGGAGTGGGGCCAGCCGGGTCTGGGTCTCACCCAATGGGGGTGGGGCCAGCCGGGTCTGGGTCTCACCCAATGGGGGTGGGGACAGCCGGGTCTGGGTCTCACCCAATGGGGGCGGGGCCAGCCGGGTCTGGGTCTCACCCAATGGGATTGGAGCCAGCCGGGTCTGGGTCTCACCCAATGGGGGCGGGGCCAGCCGGGTCTGGGTCTCACCCAATGGGGGCGGGGCCAGCCGGGTCTGGGTCTCACCCAATGGGGGCGGGGCCAGCCGAGTCTGGGTCTCACCCAGTGGGAGCGGGGCCAGCCGGGTCTGGGTCTCACCCAATGGGGGCGGGGCCAGCCGGGTCTGGGTCTCACCCAATGGGGGCCGGGCCAGCCGGGTCTGGGTCTCACCCAATGGGGGCGGGGCCAGCCGGGTCTGGGTCTCACCCAATGGGGCTGGGGCCAGCCGGGTCTGGGTCTCACCCAATGGGGGCGGGGCCAGCCGGGTCTGGGTCTCACCCAATGGGGGCGGGGCCAGCCGGGTCTGGGTCTCACCCAATGGGGGTGGGGCCAGCCGGGTCTGGGTCTCACCCAATGGGGGTGGGGCCAGCCGGGTCTGGGTCTCACCCAATGGGGGCGGGGCCAGCCGGGTCTGGGTCTCCTGCATTTTCGAAGCGCGTGCGGGTGGTGGGCAGGGATTTGACTCTAGGTCCCGCAGCGTGCCCCAGACTCTGACAGGAGGGAGATTTTATATACATTTTACTAATTTTCT
Organism: Pipistrellus hanaki; assembly: GCF_964339955.1. Lineage (NCBI taxonomy): Eukaryota > Metazoa > Chordata > Mammalia > Chiroptera > Vespertilionidae > Pipistrellus > Pipistrellus hanaki. The sequence continues at coordinate 69,656,514 of NC_140513.1, read as the reverse complement.
TTCATCTCTGACACTGCTATTATAGAGAAAGGGCAAATAACAATATTAAAATATTTCCTCTAATTAATTCCCTTTTAATGCGCATGAATTTCAGGCACTAGGCCACTAGTCTTACCTAATAATAGACAAACATGTAAAATTGACTATACCTCCACTACGCCCACAGCAATCAAGTGTGTGTGAGCAAATTAACCCAACAAAGATCGCGGGTTAATTTGCATATGCAGGTGTGGGGCGGCCAGGAGGGGCGGGACATCTGCTGTGAGGGGTGGGGAGCCAGCGCAGGGAGCTACAGAGCAGCACTCCCACAGGGAGCCGGGGCGGCCAGAGCGAAGCCAGGGGAAGGAAGGCTGGTCTAGCACAAATATCGTGCAAGGGGCCTCTAGTGTGCTAGAAGTGTCAAAAACACAAAATAACACTCAATGATTGTAGGGCTGCAAGGCGGACTCTACCAAGGTGGGATATGACCCAGAAGTTGTGCCCAAAGCTTCCTCACTCCCATCCCACCTCCTCTTGCCATCCATTTGTGGTTGCTCACATTCTAGACAGAACTTAGGTCCCCGTCCAGTTCCTCAGGGGCCTAGCCCTACTCATTCCCTATAGCTCAGGTCTCCTGACCTTGTCATCACCGCCAGGGCACTCTGGTTCCACAGATCAAATTTAATCAAGTTCATTTTTCCCTTCGAATCTCCCACAATCAGCAAACAAAACTCTAAGCAAACATCGGGAAGTCCTTTCTTGCTCCCAATTTTCAGAGATGTTCCTGAAGCAACAGTGACAAGCACAGAGTGGTGGCGGACAGAGCTTCTGCAGTGATGTCAGCCAACTGCACAGGCAACTAAGGAAAAGCAGCTGATTCCTTCAGCTTCATCACCTTCCACCTAAACTCCTCCCTGTGCCTCTGGCTGCCACAGTCCACGCACAGTCTGCAGGGAGGACTTCCACAGGCAGCTGCAGGCCGGCTAACGGCCGGCCCTCGGGAGGACGGTGTGGAAACCATTGTGAGGGAGCATCTGAGAGCTGGAGAAACCCTCCCCCACTCGCAGGGACGGGAAGAAGCGGATAGTTCTCCCCAGATAACATCTCAAACGTGACAGGGTGCTTACTGAAGCTCATTCCAACGACAATTAAAGACACACACACCACCTCCCGCTGGAACTTAAGACTTTGTAGAGGATAAGCCACTTATTCCAATTAGGCTAAATTTTTCTGTAATTATTTCCTTCCCTTTGGCTTTGAATTTTTTTATTCTTTCAGAGATAGAACTTACAAAAAAAAAAAAAAAAAAAGCCAGAAATCCCAACAATGGAGCTAACCACACCAACACAATTCCCTATTTTTGAAAAGCTTTCTGAAATTTTGCAACATTGTTCAGCAATTCCTTAGGCACCCTGTTAATATGATTTTAAGCGGATCACACCCCAGACATATTTTATGATAACTGCACATTCAGCCAGCGCCATCCCACCCTTATTTCCAATTTGGCAAACTGCTCCACCAAACCAAACATATGCCCACTGGAAGGAGGGGCCGGTGCAAACCCGGAGTGCAGCCATAATCAATGGGCCCAGCTCCTTGCTTTGCTCTGATTTTCACTTCAAACTGAAGAAGCCCTCCGGGTGCGCTGAGCTGACACCGGCACAGTGCTGCAGCCAGCAGCACCAACCCGAGGACCCCCGGAGCCCTGGGCAGCAGAGCTCAGCGCCAGCCCTGGTAGCGAGAGGCCCTTCCTGAGAATGCTGCGGCCGCACAGGGCCGGACGCCCGCGCTCCCTTCCCCGGAGCCGGCAACGACACCTCCTCCGGAGCTGCTGCAGGTGTCGGCCCAGGCTCAGCCGGCCCTTCTCCACGGGAACCGCCAGATTGGGGGTGGGGCCCCAGCCCCACCAGGTTCCCAGGAGCGGACCAGATAAACACCAAAAGGCCGGGGCATTGGAGGCGGCAATAAGCCCGGGGGAGGGTAACACTTAGCAGCCCACTTTCCTCCGACTACACTCGGAATTGGTGTGATCAGGGTCTGGGCAGGCGTTAGCCACACATTTCCTGGCTCATCAGCCAGACTCTGGGACCGGGAGCCCAGCCCTTCACACCCGTTCATCTCAATGATAATGACGATTTCCTCATCCTGGCCCCCTGGAATGCATCTGAAAGGAGCGCCGCTCCCGCTGAAACCTGGCTTCGGGGGTCCCTCCTCCCTCCCTGGCAGACGGGCTGCTCCCCTTCCCCGCATTTTCATTCCACGGATCTCAGGGAGGAGACTCCCAAAAAGGCCCGGGAAATCCCGGCTCTGCCAGGCTAGCTGTCTCCGAGGGTGAAGCAGGGCACGCCTCACCCTAACACACAATGGCGTGCAGGTCCCCATCACAGCTGCCCTCAGCCACACAGGCCGGGTTACCGACAGCAGGAGTGTTACCTCACAGGCTCTAAGCCAGGGTCACTGTCACCAACCTGCCCCGGACGCCACGCTGAACCATGTTTCTGTTTTGCATGCAAAACGGGCAGAATTGGCGAGGCTCCGACCAGCACGGGACACGGGGAGCTCAGGCACCGCTGCCCGCCAGCCGCCCAGCCGGATGTGGCACAGATGGGCGCAGCTCGGACCCGGCACAGACGGGCGCAGCTCGGACCCGGCACAGATGGGCGCAGCTCGGACCCGGCACAGAGGGCGCAGCCCGGTCCAGGCACAGAGGGCGCAGCCCGGTCCAGGCACAGAGGGCGCAGCCCGGTCCAGGCACAGAGGGCGCAGCTCGGACCCGGCACAGAGGGCGCGGCTCGGACCCGCGGCGTTCTTCCCCAGCAGACGGGAGGGTTAACCCGCTCGCCAGGAACCAGGAAGCATTCCCAGCGCCCAGCCTCCCGCTCGGTACACGGCCGTAATAAGAAAAACATGTTGCCTCGCTCATACATAAAACTGCTTTTCCACAGTCTTCTTCAAGATGTTTTCGTTTACTCCCGAGTGGATCGCTATCATTATTTATTACGGCCATCGCGCCAGGGATCCGGGCCAGAAGTAAACACTGTCAAAGGGGAGAGGGGGGCCGAACCCCACTCCCGGCTCGCCTACGTGCGCGGGCACACAGCCTTCTATGGAAAGGGAGAGAAAGAACTTCCAAATCCTTTAACACAGCCTTCCCATGTTTTCACACAGAAATCTACTTTTCGTGTATAAAACACACTCAATTTATATGGTTTCATCGTCACCGCTGAAGAGATCCAACAACCCAATCTCCTGTGACCGTAAAACGGATTCACATTGGAGTGTGCCCATGTTCTGTGAGTTTCCAGCTCCCTCCCCTAGGGAGACGACTGTTAGATTCCTGGAAAAATAAAATTACTCCACACAGGGTTCAAGCTGGCGGAAATGGCCCGGGACTGCTTCGTTCCTCGGAGGTTTCTGAAATCCAACTGGGAACGAGGAGACCCTGAGCCCGCGAGGCGAGCCACCCTCCGGTTCCTGTGACACCTGGATGTGAGCGACACTCACCCCTCCGCGCCGCCTCCCGCCCCCCAAACCGCCGCCACCGCCGGCCGGACCCCGCGGCGCCCGCGCCCTCCGCCCGCCCCCGGCCCCGCGCCCGGGCCCGCAGCGCAGGGAGCCCTCGCTCCGGGCGCCGGGCGGAGGGCGCTGGGCGGACACGCTCACACCGGCTGGGACGGAGGCCGCCCGCCGGCCCCGCGCCCGGGGCGGTGCTGTGGGCACCCAGCGGCCCCGCCACGCCCGCCGCCAACCGGGGACGGCCGTGCCCGCCGTCACCGCATCGGCTGCAGTCGCGCCCGGGAGGTGCCCGCGCCCCCCCGGAGGCCGGCCCCGGGCGCGCAGGGCGCAGCGGGCAGGGGCGCGGGCCCCCTCCGCCCCGCGGGGAAGGCGCGGGGGGCGGGGGGGGACGGGGGGCCGGGAGACGCCGGAACCCACCGGCGTGTGAGGAGCGGCCCGGGTTTTAGGCTGAAGTCGAACTAAGTTTGCAAACCCCCGACCGGGAGGAACGGCGCCTCCCCAGCCCGGCGGGACACCCCGAGCCCGGCGCGCGGCGCAGAGGCCGGGGCGCTGCGGGGTCTGGACGGCGGGAGCGAGCGCAGCCTCCCCGAACACAGGCCGCCCGGGGACCCCAGCCCTCCCGCCGGCCTCCGGGCAGGGGCGCCCCTCCGCGGCGCGCCCGCCCTGGTGCGGGTGGCCGGAGGCGGTCGGAGACCCCGGGGGCCGGCGGAGCGCAGGGGCCTCGGCCACCGCGGCGGTGGGGGAGGGGAGGGGAGGCCAACAAAAGGGAGGCCGAGGCCCGCTCACCGGGCGCCGGGGGAGCCGCTGCCCGGCCCGGGGCCCGGGGAGGAGCCGCGTCTGAGGACCCACCGGGCGCGCTCCCGCTCCGAACCCGCGGAAGCCGGCGAGGGGTCCCCGGGCCGCCCGCCCGCCCGCCGGCCTCTGGGGACGCTCGGCGGCCGGGGCGCGAGCGGGGGCACCGGCGGCGGGCGCGGGAGAGAGGGAGGGAGGGAGGGGCGGCTCCGGCGGAGCCCGCGCGGTCCGACCCGCGGTCCTACCTGCGGTCCGGGGCGCCAGGAGCAGGAGCAGGAGCGCGGCGGCCGCCCAGACGGCTGGGGCGCCCCGCGGCGGCAGTGCCGGGCCCCGGGCCATGCCGCGGGCGGGGGCCGGGGGCCGGGGGGCCGGGCGGGCGGCGGGAGCCACCACCCTGTGGCCGCGCGGCCGTGGCCTCTCGGGCGCTTCGCAGACGGTCCTTCCGAGGAGCTCGCGGTGCCTCTCCCCGGGCGCGGGCGGCGCGGCGGACGGCGAGGCTCGGGGCGGGCGCGGGAGTCCGGCCCCCGGGACCAGCGCGAGGGGCGGGCCGCGCAGGAGGCAGGGTCCCGCCCGCCCCGATGCAGAGCCAGGCCCGGCGGCGCCCCCTGCCGGAGGGACGCGCGGCCGCCGGCGTGGCGCGCGGGAAGCGTGGCCCGGACCCGGGACCGCGGCTCCGACCGGCCTCCCGCCCCGCCCTGGGCCAGCGCCTCGGGGCGCCCGGCCGCCCACGCTCAGGGGCGGGAGCCCGGGGCCTGGCTGGACGGCCCAGCGCCCGCCAGCCCGGAGCGCCGCCCGGCCCGCCCAGCGCGGGGGCCGCGGGAGCCAGGGCGCCGGACGGGCGTCCGGGGAAGGAGCGGCCCCGCGCCCGGAGAGCTGGCGGGCGCGGGGCGCGGGGCGCGGGGCGCGGGCTGTCCGAAGCCGCCACTGCTGGGGTTACGGTTAAGCCATTGTGTCATTTCACTCGTTAAGGCAGACCCTGCCTGTTCTCCGCGGAGCCCAGAACATGCAGAAGCAATTTGCTTCACTTGTAAAAAAAAAAAAAAAAAAAAAAAAAATTTGAACGCCATTCAAATGGCATATTTTCTTGCTTAATCTTGGTTTTGCTTAACACATGCAAAGGCCTGAAACTGGAGGGCCAGCCCCTCAGTGAGTAACTTAGGAATTTCCTTTGTTTTTCTCTCTCGCAGAAAGGATTTGGACTCAGCGTCTGTTACTTGTTGTGTGAAGTCCATCTTTTAACGGACTGGAAAGCCGTGTGCTGGTGTTTCTGCCCAAATGCCGTTTCCTGGTGGTCGGGTGACTGGGGAGACCCTGCGCCTCCCACACAGGGCTGCGGAGACAGCCTGCGCTGGGGGCTGCGGGCTGCGGGCTGGGGCCAGGCCAGGCGCCCTGGGCCTCTGTCGCTGCTGACTCTGGTGGGGGACACCCGCACCCCCGCTCCTCCTGCAGATCGGAGGCAGGGAGGGGGTCGGAGGAGGGAGAAGATGGTGACACCATTCTCCTGCCACCCTGGCCCCAGCCCACCACAGCCTCCTGGCCTCTGCCGGTGCCTGCCCCCAAGGGGCACGGGGAGGGCGCTCTCCAGTGCTGTTTGCAGACTGGCAGGGGTTTATCTCTGGGTTTTCTCCCCAAGGACGCCTGAAGGGTAAACAGGCTTTAGCAGCCGGTCTTGAAGCACTTAGTTCCGGACTCCTCCATGTTGGATCTGGTGAGACCAGCCGGGAGCAGAGGCCGCCCTCTGAGTCTGCCCGCTGGTCCTCAGCAGCGCTGTGTCCATTCAGCCGTCCAGCCGGGCTGTGCTCTGCTTCCGCTGCCGCAGCTGCAGACGCAGTTCCGGAGCCAGGGCAGCCCTGCCCCCTACGTGGTGGGAACCTGGGGAAACGCTGCGATGGGCTCTGCCCTCATCTGTGTGCAATTTCCATCTGACTGTTCCCGCAAACCCCACCGAAAGTTTAAACAGCGACACGTATTTTGCTGACAGTTTATTGGGTGGGGTCAGAAATGTGGGTTATAACACACATGATTCCTTAAAGCTTCTTAAAAACTATCTTTTCAGCATTTCTCTTTTCCCAGAATCTCCCCTATAACTCCAACCTGTTCTCCCTGTCTCTCCTCACTCCCTCCTTCCTCCCCTGCCTGCAGGTTCAGAACTGAGGGATAAACACAATATATTTAACCTTATAAGTGATAGGCATCAAAGTATGCTCTTTGTAAGTAATCAGGAGAATGTAGCTCAGCCACATGGGAGTACTTACTCCTTCCCACGTGTATCAGTTAGGCATTGCTGCGTAACAAACCTCCTCAAGCTAACACCCAAACAGGAACATTTCTATGTCACATAGGTAGTTTTTGTGGGTCAGGAACTCAGGAGAGGCTTAGCTGGGCACCTCTGGCTCCAGGTCTGCTGGGGCCGGAGGGTCTTCGCACAGCCACCTGTTCACATGCCAGGCAAGTCCATGCTGGGTGTGGGCAGGCCACCCGCACCCCCTGCAGGGCTCCCTGAACTTCCTCACAACAGGCGCTGGCTTCCCGGGGAGAGCCGGGCAGAGGCTGCAGCGTCCTGCCAGGCAGCCTGGGGCATCGGGCAGCGGCCTCTGCAGGGTCCTGCTGGCTCCCCAGGCCGACAGGGAGGGAAGGACACGGGGTGTGTAGGAGGCAGACTCCCTCCCACCCACAGGAAGCACAGCCGTGCTGTCCTGGGACAGGCCAGAGGGGAGACAGGGAGCAGGGTGACGAGCGGCCCCCGGAGGACCCGCCCGGGGCCCTGCGGAGACGGGGGATGGGGGAGGGGAGCGTGGGGGTGCTGAGCGGGCCAGCAGGCAGGGCCCGGTCCCGGCCTCCCCTCCCCGGAGCAGCCCCCCCACCTTTCCCCTTGCTGCTTCGCGGAAACGTCTGCTCCAGGCTTCTGCTCATTCCACTGGCTGCATAGCTTCTTACTTTTGAGCCTTAAGAGTGCATTGTATGTTCTGGATGTAACCCTGGCAACTCCAAACTGTGTCTCCAACCCCACTGTTCCCTGACCTCCAGACCTGTGTTTCAGTCATCTCCGTGGTCCTTCTGCTTGGCTGGCCCACTGGCACCTCAAACTCAAATTGTACAAACTTGATTGGCCGTGAGCCCCGCCTCAAACTTAGTCTTTTCCCTAAGACCCTCCCTCACCCAAAGGCACTGTCACCCCTGTAGCTCCCCAAGTCAGAAGCCCGCTCCCTGTGTCCACTCCAACACCGTGTCCTGTTGGTTTTGCTTTCTGGATGCTTCCTGCTTACTGTTCTCCGTCTCCATGGCCCTGGCCCTGGCCCAGGATAATGCCATCTCTCACCTGGGTAAGGGGTCTACCATCACCAGCTCTACTCGCTTCTCCACGGGTGTCTTTCGAACCCTAGTCCAACTACATTGCTGCCCAGCAACTTGCTAGTATCTTAAGTTAAAGATTAAACCCTGCCCTGGCCTGTTTGGCTCAGTGGATAGAGTGTCAGCCTGTGGACTGAAGGGTCCCATGCTCAGTTCCGGTCAAGGGCATATGCCTGGGTTGCAGGCTCCATCCCCAGTAGGGGGCAGGCAGGAGGCAGCTGATCAGTGATTTTCTCTCATCATTGATGTTTCCCTCTCCCTTCCTCTCTGAAATCAATAAAAATATATTTAAAAACAAAAAAAAAAGAGCCGAAGCCGGTTTGGCTCAGTGGAAGAGCGTTGGCCTGGGGAGTGAAGGGTCCCGGGTTTGATTCCGGTCAAGGGCATGTACATTGGTTGCGGGCACATCCCCAGTGGGGGGTGTGCAGGAGGCAGCTGGTCAATGTTTCTCTCTCATCGACGTTTCTAACTCTCTATCCCTCTCAATTCCTCTCTGCGTAAAATCAATAAAATATATTTAAAAAAAAAAAAAAAGACTGAACCCTAATGTTCCATGGAGCTGCCGTGAGTGAGCTGCGCATGGAGCCGGCAGAGAGGTCCAGCTGGCCCTCCCTCTGCACCAGCCGGCTGTCCTCTCAGCCCTGTGGTCTTTATAGCACCACGCTCCCTGCCCGCCCACCCGGCCTTCCCACGGCCCGTTCTGCTTGGAACATCTCCCTGGCTCCTTCACTGAGGAGCCCTGCTGCTCCTCAGGGTCACTGCTCAGGGCGTCCTCTGTCGCCCTCGCCCCGCAGCAGGTCAGGCTCCCTGCGCCTCTGCCCGGCCGGCACTGGAGGCACACCACCACGCGGCCTTCCCCGTGGAGGCGGGTTGCCGGCTGCGGGTCTGCTCTGCCCACTGACCCGGAGCGCCTTAAGGAAGGGCTGCCGAGTCCACCAGCCTGACCTGCGCGGCAGAATGGCTGCTGGTGAAGGAAGGAAGCAGAGGAGACGAGGCAGGAAACGCTGATGTGCTGAGCTCGGGTTTAGGGCAAACACAGTCAGTCCTGCAGGTACCAGTCGACATAGAAAATCTTCATGAAACAATGCTAGCCAGCTCTCCACTCCATGCTTACGTGGCTGGATGAACTTCATTATAGGCTTATCCTGAAATCACACATCCATTCGATATTTTTATCTCAAACCATTTATGTCTACAAACAGCTGAGAGAGGCTTTCTTGTTTCCATACACTTAGATTCAGGTTTAATGAAACAAAGATTCCAGTTTTCATCAATAACCATGAACTTTAGGCCTCCATAAAGCTTGAGCGCAATCATTATAACAAGGAAACTTATTTTAGCTTTCCAATCCTTATGCCAAGAAATGGGAGCAACAGAGACACTGGCAGACAATAATGTCCTCCCCGCGGTTCACTGTTTGGTGCAAAGATCACCTGGCAGGTGGCCTCGTAGGCCCAGCCCAAAGAGGCTCTGACACTACTCCCCTGACAGCAAATATGTGGTGTCTTCTCAGACAGCACTGGCTGCCCACAATTCAATTCTCTTCTGACACTCACCGCCCAGAGTTAGCCCAGAGTTAGCGTCCGACCCATCGGATTAGCATCCAGTCCCCAAACGCTCACCAGATGCCAGGGGGGATTCCCACAATCCTCCCCTCAAGTTCAGTATTTGTAAGAGCTCAGGACAGCACTTTACTTACTATTATCAGCTTATAAAGAATGCACTTCGGGAGCAGCCAAATAAAAGACGCATGGGGCAAGGTACGGAGAGAGCGTGTGGGGCCACCATCAGGGGGCGTTTATGCACTCACTGCGGAGGCAGGTGACTGAGTTATGGCCATTGGTGACTGAGCTCAGTCCTCAGCCCCTCCCTCTCCCCCGGAGGTCAGGGCTGGGAGGGGGTGGTGGGTGGGGATGGGAGCTGAATGTTGAACTCTCTAATCATGAGTTGGTCTGTGGGTGACCAGTCCACATTCCTAAGTTACCTAGAGCCTCAGGAGTCTCCTCATCAGGTAAACACAGCTGCGGTCCAGAGGAGCTGCTGTGAGGGAAAGCGACATGTCACAGGTTTTAGGAGCTCTGTACCAGGAACCAGGACAAAGATAAAAAAGTTTCCCATGATGCCACACATGTAGTAAGAACATTTTTCCTGACAAGGTGGTTAGAAATAATAGTTGATTCTTTTTTTTGGGGGGGAGGGGGAGAAGATGTATTTATATCACCATGTTTACTACAATAGGATTATTAGATGAAAATACTAATATTGATAAGTATTTTGTTCAACAATATTTCATCCCTACAGTATCTTTCAAATCCCCCCTTTTTAAAATAAATCTTTATTGTTCATATTATTACAAATGTTCCTCATTTTTTCCCCCTCCATTGCTCCCCTCCACCAGGTTCCCACCCCACGCTCTGCCCTTTCCTCACCCCCATTGTCCTCATCCATAGGTGCACAGTTTATGTTCAGTCTCTTCCCACATCCCCCTCTCCCCTTTTCCCCGAGAATCGTCAGTCCACTCTCCTTCCATACCTCTGATTCTATTATATTCACCAGTTAATATTGTTCATCAGGCTTTTTATTTTTTTATTTTTTTTAACTTGGAAAACTTTTTATTGAATTACAAAAATCTTGTAGAAAGAGTTTATAAGTAAATATCCTTTTTTAAAACTCAATCTTTATTGTTCATATTATTACAAAGGTTCCTCATTTCTTCCCCCTTCCACCAGGTTCCCACCTCACCCTCCGCCCCCTCCCCATCCCCCATTGTTCTCATCCATAGGTGCACAGTTTATGTTCAGTCTCTTCCTCCCTCCCTTTCCCCGAGAATGGTCAGTCCACTCCCCTCCCATATCGCCGACTCTACTACAATCAACAGCTAATATTGTTCATCAGGTTTTTCAATCTCCTTTTGTTGTTGTTGTTGTTGTTGTTGTTGTTGTTTTTAATTAATAAACTTTTGCACTTCTAAGAATAAATTTTAAAAATCTAATAATTTTAAACCTTGTTTTTTCTGCCTTGGGAATTGAGAAGCAAACTTGTTTACATGTAAACTTGCCCTTAGGCTATCAAAAGGTGTAGCCATTCAAGTGTAAATGGACACATTGTTTAAAGATAGCTGCTGGTTGGAATTGGATTACCTGTTCTGGGTGGGAAGGGCTTGTCCTCCCCTTTCTCCATTAAAATTAAGGTGTTAGCTTTAAAACCTCTTTTTGGAAAGAGACCTTAAACTTTCAGAACTTTAAATTTTTCAGATAGTAAATCAGTTACTTAGCATTTTCTCATATCAATAATGCCTCCACATGCTCAAGGATACACTTCACACAAAAGACATTTCCAAATAAATCAACCAACCTCTTCCAGGCCCCACACAAGGCACTCACAGATCAACACCCCAGCGCTATACTAACTCAACACATCCAGATCTAAGCCTTCATCACTTGATTCAGCAGACCCTCAAGTTCCCCCAAAAGTTTCCAGCCATGTCTGAGAGGGAGCCGTGGGGCAGGGGCAGGCGAGGAGCGAGCTGTTCCGGGCCTGGCCTCTGATGCTCTGGTCCTCTCCACAACCAGCTGCTCTGGGTCTGGCCACTGCCGCTCCGGGCCTGGTTGCTCCCGACCCGGCTGCTCTGGGCTTGGCTGCTCCGAGCCAGGCTGCTCCGGACCTGGCCGCTCCCAGCCTGGCAGCTGCTGCTTTGGGCCTGACTGCTTCCGACCCGGCTGCTCCGGGCTTGGTTGCTGCTGCTCCAGGCCTGGCTGCTCCCAACCCGGCTGTTCTGGGCCTGGCCGCTCCGGGCCTGGCCACTCCTGGCCTGGCCGCTCCCGGCCTGGCCGCTCCGGGCTTGGTTGCTGCTGCTCTGGGCCTGGCTGTTCCGGGCCTGGCCGTTCCGAGCCTGGCCACTCCCGGCCCGGCCACTCTCTGCCTGGCAGCTGCTGCTCCGGGCCTGGCTGCTCCCCACCCGGCTGCTCTGGACTCGGCTGCTTCAGGCCCGGCAGCTCCGGCCCTGGGTGCTCCTGGCCTGGCCACCCTGGGCTTGGCCGCCTCCGCCCCAGGCCTGGCTGCCACTGCCCCAGGTCTGGCTGCTCCAGGCCTGGCTGCTGCTGCTCTGATTCTGGCTGCTGCTGCTCTGGGGCCTGGCTGCTGCTGCTCCAGGCCCGGCTGCCACTGCCCTGTGCCTGGCCACTCTGGGCCTGGCCGCTGCAGTTCCAACATTCTGTCCTTTTTATAAAAAACGCATTTATGTTGCAATGTTGGCTGCTGAGTTGAGTTCTGAATTAGTCTTCGATTTTTCAAGATCTTCTTTGTATTCTTTCTTAAGTAATTTTACTATCTTTTGCTATAAGTTGATTTCTTCACATTGAAAACTTCTTCGGTTTCTTTCTCCTTGTCCTGGAAGCTCAGCAGGTTGGCCTGTGGCACCCCTTTGTTCTCTGTGGGCTCCTGCGCGGCTTCAGCCTGTTGCCAGGGTCAGTGCAGCCCCGGAAGCAGTCCCCGGCCTTGGCTCCGTGGCCCAAGCTCAGTGGTCGAGGGCCCAGGGGCAAGCCCCCCTGGGGGCCCCGTCGCCAGGCTCCTTGCTAGCGCCCGGCTGGCTGGTGTCAGGCAGCGACTCCTGCTCCTCATCTCGTTCCTCCCAGTCTAGAGCTTTTTTCTCCTTCCCGCTAGGGGCATCTAGCATCAGAGTCAACAGACTGTCCTCTGCGCGCAATGTGTGCGACTCCAGAGGCTCTGCCCCTCTCCGTTCCCCTGGGACTCTGTCTCACAGCCCCTTCTCCCTCTGCTTGAGCCTGGGTCCCCAGGAATTGGCCCAGACCTGGGGTTCAGAGCAGTCTGGAGTGAGGCTCAGCGCCCCCGGAGGTTTTGTTTCTTCCCGCCAGGGCAATCCAGCATCAGAGTCAACATTCCTTCCTCTGCGCGCAATGTGCGCGACTCCGGGGGCTCCGCTTTTCGCCGCTCCCCTGGGATTCCTCCTCACAGCCCCGTCTCCCCCTGCCTGAGCCTGGGTCACCAGGGTCTGGCTCAGAACTGTGGCTCAGTGCTGCCGGTTCTGGGGTTCAGCCCAGTCTGGGGCTTTTATTTCCTTCCTGCTAGGGAACACCAGGCAGGCACCCAGCCTTCTCCTCCTCTCCAGCTTCGTCCTCTCCTTGCGCGCGCATGTGTGCGCGCAGCATGTCTCCGTACCTTAGGCTTTTTCAGCTCCTCTGATTTTCCTTCTGGTTTTCTCTTTCCTTCTTGTTGTAGAATTTTCAGTCAGTCGACTACCTGTAGCTCTGGGCAATGTCCATTTTATATTTTAGTTGTTTTCCATTGAAATTGTTGTGTGCGGCTACGGTTAGGTGTTTACCTGAGCAGCCATCTTGGATCCTCCTCTGTTCATCAGGTTTTTTAATTCCCTTGGCTTTTAGATTCCCTTGTTGATAGTTACATATTTGTTGTTCACAATTTTTATCTTTATTTTCATCCTCTTCCTAAAGATCCCCCTTCAGCAATTCATATAATTCTGGTTTGATGGTGATAAACCCCTTTAGCTTTTTCTGATCTGTGAAGCTCTTTATCTACTCTTCGATTCTGAATGATAGCTTTGCTGAGTAGAGTAATTTTGGCTGTAGGTTCTTGTTATTCATCACCTTGAATATTTCTTGCCATTTCCGTCTGGCCTGCATGGTTTCTGTTGAGAAATCAGTTGAAAATCACATGGATTCTCCTTTATAGCTAACTACCTGTTTTGCTCTTGCTGCTTTTAATATTCTCTCTTTGTCTTTTGCTCTTGGAATTTTAATTATGATGTGTCTTGATGTGGTTCTCTTTGGATTCCTTTTGTTTGGAGTTCTGTGCGCTTCCTGGACTTGTAAGTCTATTTCTTTCACCAAGTGGGGGAAGTTTTCTGTCACTATTTCTTCCAATATGTTTTCGGTATCTAGCTCTCTGTCATCTTCTGGTATCCCCATAATTCTGATGTTGGTTTGTTTGAAGTTGTCCCAGAGGTTTCTTACACTATCTTCAACTTTCTGGATTCTCTTGTCTTCTTGCTTCTGCAGAGGAGTGTCCTCTGGCTCTTTGTGTTCCAAATCTTTGACTTGATTCTTGAAATCTTCCATTCTGTTTTTAGGACTCTGTATAATTTTTATTTTTTATTTCAGACAATGTATTCTTTATTTCTAGTTGATTCCTTTTCATATCCTCAAAGGTCTTGTTTATTTTATTGGCCTTTTCTAGGAAAATCTTGAAAAACCTTATAACTGGGGTTTGAACTCAATGTCCATTCTTTTACTTTCCTCCACTTCCTTCCTTTGTGTCCTGCCTCTTCTCTGCATTTTAGCTGCTTCCCTGATTTGATGGGATAGTTTTGTGTGCTATGTGTCCTGGCAGAGCCCAGTGGCACAGCCTTCCCAGTTACCTGAGGTGGACAGTCTTGGTGTAGCCCTTTGTGGGCTGTGTGTGCAGTCTTGTTGTTAAGCCCTGCTTGTTGTTGGTATCACTGGGAAGTGTTGATCTCCAAGTTGATTGGCTGTGAGGATCAGCAGTGTCTCAGCTAGGAGGGCTTCTGTGCTCTGCTTGGATAGGGCAGAGTCTCGGGGTGGTGCAGACAAACTTTGGTTCCCTGTCAGTCCCGCCTTAGGAAAATCCTCTTAGCGGTGAGTCCCGCAAGATTGGCTGCAGGCGCTCGCACCTCTTAGAGAAATGCTGTTCTCAAGTTTTGCCTGTTCCCTGACAGCCAGTTTTTTCCTGGCTCAGAGTTGTCTCTCAGTGCAGTTGGGAGTTTTTTTTTTCTTCTCACAAACGAGAAAGCTAGCCACTGGAAGAGCTTCTGTGCTCCGATTGGATGGGGCGGAGTCTCAGGGTGGTGCAGACAAGCTTTGGTTTCCCACCAGCCTCTCCCTGAGTCCCACAGTTATGGCTGTTTGCCACACGCACCTCTGAGAGAGCTTTGCCCACTGCCTGACAGTTCAGCCTCTCCCTGACTGGGGCTGTCTATCAGAGCAATAGGGTGGTTCTGTTTTCCTCCCGAACAAGAAAGCCAGCCGCATGTTTGCTGTCCACCCTCTCCTAGCGCCGTGAGTAAGACAGCAGCGAACTCGGTGGCCACCTTTTTCACACACACAGATCTCTGCACCTCCACAGTTCCTGAGGCTCAGCGTCCCCTCTCTTCCCTTCCTAGAAGGTAGAGCTTCCGCTCAGCCAGCCGTCTGGTGTTTCGGGGCAATATTTTCTCTGTTTTCCAGTTGTAAATTTAAAATTGTTGTGGTAGGCTGTATTTAGGTGTCTACCCTATGCTGCCATCTTGGTTTACTCTCCTTCAAATCCCCTTAAACATAATTTATTTCTCAGTCTTAAAAGCAAACGCAGACTCTCCACCTGTATGGATCCACAAGGCCAAGCTTATTGGCAGCCCCTATGCCGCGTGACACAGTCTGAAAGGCAGAGAGAACTCGCCCTGATCCCCAGCATGGTCCCCCGCACGCCCCACCCGCACACTCCCCCAGCTCGCTCCTCCCCTCTTGCTCCCCCCGCCGCACATGCTCCCCCTGCCTTACCCCTGCCCCTCTGCTTGTGATGTCTGTGAGGGGTTGTACTGTGGCCCCCAGAGACATTGAAGTCCTAGCCCCGGTGCCTGTGGGCGTGCCTGTTTGGGAAAAGTCCTGAGATGAGGTCCCCAGGGCGGCCCCCACCCACGGGCGGCCCTGAGGGGGGCAGTGGGCCATGCAGAGGCAAGCACCCAGAGAAGACTGGGTCGTGGAGCCCAAGCCAGCAGCCTGCGGAGCGAGGCCTGGGCAGAGGGCTGGCACCTGAGAGGGCTGGCCTGGCAGCACACGGACTCAGACCCACCGGGCCGAGCCCAGGAATTGCTGTTGGCCACCTGCTGGCGCAGCTGCGGCTGCCCAGGCACTCACAATGAGATCAATGAGCACAGGCCAGAGGGAGCCCGTTCTAACCACTTCCTGTTTATTATAAAATTATCAAGCATCATACCAATTGTCCAACGTAAAAGGCTTTAAAACACACAGAATCACAGCACTCATTCTAGGGGAAGAAGGCCTAGCGGTGGCCCCTGGACCTATCATCCAGTTCTCTCTCTTTCTCTCTCTCTCTCCATCTCTCTCTCTCTCTCTCTCTCTCTCTCTCTCTCTCTCTCTGCAATTTTTTTTAAAAAATATATTTTATTGATTTTTACAGAGAGGAAGGGAGAGAGATAGAGAGCTAGAAACGTCGATGAGAGAGAAACATCAGCCAGCCACCTCCTGCACATCCCCCACTGGGGATGTGCCCGCAGCCAACGTACATGCCCTTGACCAGAATCGAACCTGGGACCTTTCAGTCTGCAGACCGATGCTCTACCACTGAGCCAAACCGGTTTCGGCTCTCTCTGCAATTTTGTTGGAACACCTATTTCTTACTTTATTGATTTGAGAGAGAGAGGAAGAGGGGGACAGGGTGAGAGCAGAGAGAGATTTGTTGTTCCCTTTGTTGTTGTTAATCCTCACCTGAGGATATTTTTTCCATTGCTTTTCAGAGAGAGAGGGAGGAAGGAGGGAGAGACACATCGATTGGTTGCCTCCTGCACATATCCTGACATATGATAGGGAGCGAACCACAACCCAGGAACATGCCCTTGAACTGGAATAGGACCCTAGACCCTTCAGTGTGTTGCGTGTGCTGACACTCTAACCACCTAGCACACCGGCCAGGGCTGTTCTACTTGTATATGCATTCATTGGTTGATTCTAGTCAGCTAAATGTGCGTGCTGACCGGGGGCGGGGGGTGGGGGCGCGCGTTGTGGGGTGTGTGTGAACCTGCAGCCTTGGTGTAAGGGGACAACGTCCTAACCAGGCCGTTCAGTTCTCTGTAGACAGAAAGGGAGGGAGGGAAGTTGCACTGCTCATTACTCACCAGCAGGTATGTGTGGCCACATCGCAAAGCCACCTCTCAGTAGAGTCCAACAACCATGATTCTCCCTCAAGGTTGTGTGGGTTGATGAGGCTTAGCCGACAGCTTTCCGCTCCGCTAGAGAACTGCGCAGCTCAGATGCACATGCGTGGAGCATTCATGCACACGCATGGAGCTGGGCTTCCAGCAGGAGGCCTCTATCCGAGGGCGTGTGGGCATGTCCTTCTACAAGGCTCCCAGTGCGGCCTTTCTTCAGAAGGACTTCCTGCACGATGGCCATCTCCAAAGACCACAGAAGCGAAAGTGCTGGTTCTCCTTAAGCTGGGCCTGGGACTGTGACAGCAGCTCCCTGCTCTCTGCTGGTCACAGTGAGTCGTTGTCAGCCCAGATCAGTGGGGGGTGGACTACGTCAGGACAGAGCCTGGAGGTGGACTTTATTGGGAGCTGACTTCGGAGACGAGGTACAATTACGGACAGTATTACGTTTCATGGCAAAAATTAGAAATCACCTACCTGTCTCTCGATAGGAGACTGCCTACGTGAATACATATGACATGATACAGACACAGCATACACGGTGAGACAGCTATATACACTGACAGAACTCCCGGTCACATTGTTAAGTGAAAAAAGCAAGTCATACAACTATGAAAGCAACAACATTTTTATAAAATAATAGTAATAAAACATCCCATATTTTTAAAAATATATTTTGATTTTTTTCTTACAGAGCAGAAGGGAGAGGGACAGAGAGTTAGAAACATTGATGAGAGAGACGATCAGCTATTGGGGATGTGCCTGCAACGAAGGTACATGCCCTTGACCGGAATTGAACATGGGACTCTTCAGCTGATGCTCTATCCACTGAGCAAAACCAGTCAGGGCAAACCATTCCATATTTAATCTATACCATGTAATTGCACAGAATGAGGACATGAAGGATACGATTGAAGCTGCTGACAGTGCCTGCCCACTGTGAGGAAAGGGAAGGCGATTGGGGTAAAAGTCAAGAGCAACTTGTAGCCATGATTCGTGTTTTCTTTCATTGCTCTCACAATGATGTCCTCAATTCACAGAAAAAGGAAAGTCCAATGCTGAGCTCAGCCCAGGTCTGTGGGATGGTAAGCTCTGTCCTTTCCACATTCCTCAGCTGACCCCATGACCAGGAAGACATGCCAGCCACTCCTTCGCTTGCCCCTCTGCACCCAGGACCAGGGCTTTCTGAAAATAAACTTAATAAATAGATGTTGCCTGAACTGATGAAGCTAACATGCAGTAAAACTGAAATGCGAGATTGATCTTCTGTCAACCATTCTCTGTGGATACGAATGTGAGATTGGTCTTCTACTGCCATTCTCTGTGGATACGAATGTGAGATTGATCTTCTACAGCCATTCTCTGTGGATAGGCATGTGCGGTGCGCCAGCTCCAATCCGGTGTGCACTGGCCGCAGGTGAAGGATGGCCCCTGCGGTCTCCGTGGCGGAGGGGACTCACACTGGGACGGGGCTCCCCCACAGAGATGGCCTGCAGGGGCTGAGCACTTAACAGCCATGGCATCTCAATGGTCTGGATTCAAATCTGCCTCTCCTGTTGATAGGCCCTTGGGTCTTGGACAGGATTAATCGAGTCCTAGACATATGGTAACTCTTGGGAACAAACAATTATCATCTTCTTTGGGTTTAAGTTTGTTGAGATATTATTTCAATCAGTATTACTCAAAGTAGCTGGTCAAAGAAGAAATCTTTACATAGAAGACCAATCACAAAGCAGCTGGTCTGTGAACAGTTTATCCCATCTACGACAAGAGAAGGAGTTTGTACTAGAATATAAACCAGTTAAAAACTTTCTTTCATCAAGAAAGCCTAGTATTTTTTAAATATATTTTATTGATTTCACAGAGAGGAAGGAAGAGTGATAGAAACATCGATGAGAGAGAAACATAGATCAAATGCCTCCTGCACACCCCCCACTGGATGTGCCTGCAACCAAGGTACATGCCCTTGACCAGAATCAAACCTGAGATCCTTGAGTCCGTAGGCTGACGCTCTATCCACTGAGCCAAACCGGTTAGGACTGAAAGAGGCTTGTTTAAAAACTCCCAGAGTGAAAAAGAGGAAGGGAGAAGAAATAGCACAACAACTAAAAGTCAGAACGTACATCATCCAAAACCACAGGAAAGCTGGCAGAGTGGGAAATCTACAACCAGAAAGAAGGAGAGAGGCTCACGGATCGGATTGGGAGCCGCAAAGCACAGAGGTAGGGAGACGCTCGTGCGCAGACAGGAAGGGCGGCCAAATGCCTGGCTGGCGGGAGGGGAAAGGAAGTCCCCGAATGCACTGAACCTTTTCCAACTGCACGGAACCCCAGCCCCGGCCGAAACCCCAGGACCCTGGCTCATATGGGTGGAATCCGGACTGTAGAGAAAGGCACCTGAAGGCTCAGAGACTGTGAGACTGGGGGAGCCAGGAGTTGCAGTGGGCAGGGTCTACAGTCACGCGAGAGTGAGTGAGCGCAGAGAGGTTTGACCGCGGAGGTTGCTGCGGCCTCTCCATAGCAAGAGTCAGAAGCTCCAGGCTACCGAGACCCAACCCAATTGCAGGCGAACCCCTGGGGCATCCACGATCCCTGCATGGGGAATCTGGACAGTCAAGCGGAAACTCGAGGGAGCTGCGGAAGGCAGAGGTCTGAGGCTCGTGTACAAGGGCAGGGCTGATGGGAAGCCAAGACTGTCAGCTCAGCCCTGAGACTCCGCCCCATCCAAGCTGAGCACAGAGGCTTTTGCAATTTTGAAAGTCTATTGCTATAAGACTGTCTCCAACACAGAAGGTATCCCAGAGTAGACACAGCTAATACTCACATCCAATGGGCCTGGAGGTCAATTCCTCCCAGTGATACCAATAACAATCAAGACTTGACTACAACAAGGCTGTACACGCAGTCCACAAAGGGGAGCACCAATAGTGTCTACCTCAGGTAACTGGGGAGGCTGACCCATTGGGTCATATAGGACACCAAACACACAAAGTTATCCTGCCAACTCTGGGAAGTAGCAAAAATGCCAAGACAAGGAAATAGATCTCAAACGAAAGAGATGGAGGATATAGAGTTCAAAACCACGGTTATAAGGTTTTTCAAGAATTTTCTAGAAAAGGCCAATAAATTTAATGAGACCCAACTAGAAATTAAACATACACTGACTGAAATGGAAAATATTATGCAGAGATCCAACAGCAGACTGAAGGATACAAGAATCAGGTCAAAGATCTGGAATACAAAGAGCCAAAGGACTCTCCTCTGGAGAAGCAAGAAGAAAAGAGAATCCAGAAAGTTGAAGACAGTGTAAGGATCCTCTGGGACAACTTCTAGTGTACCATCAGAATTATGGTTCAGAAGAAGAGAGAGTGCAAGATACTGAAAACCTATTTGAAGAAATAATGTCAGAAAACTTCCCCCACCTAGTGAAAGAAATAGACTTATAAGTACAGGAAGAGCACAGAACCCCAAACAAAAGGAACCCAAAGCAGACCACACCAAGACACATCATAATTAAAATGCCAAGGGCAAAAGACAAAGAGAGAATCTTATAAGCAGCAAGAGAAAAGCAGTTAGTTACCTATAAGGGAGCACCCTTAGGACTAGCAGCTGATTTCTCAACAGAAACTATGCAGGCCAGAAGGGAGTGGCAAGAAATAGCAAGAACCGACAACCAAGATTACTGTATCCAGCAAAGTTATCATTCAGAATTGAAGATCAGATAAAGAGCTTCACAGATAAGAAAAAGCTAAAGGAGTTCATCACCACCAAACCAGTATTATATGAAATGCTGAAAGGTATTCTTTTTTTTTTTTTTTTAAATATATTTGTTATTGATTTTTTACAGAGAGGAAGGGAGAGAGATAGAAACGTCGATGAGAGAGAAACATCGACCAGCTGCCTCTTGCACACCCCCTACTGGGGATGTGCCCGCAACCAATGTACATGCCCTTGACCGGAATCGAACCTGGGACCTTTCAGTCCACAGACCGACGCTCTACCGCTGAGCCAAACCGGCTTCGGCTGAAAGGTATTCTTTAAGAAGAGGAAGAAGAAGAAAAAAGATAAAAATTATTATCAACAAATACATATATATCAACAAGTGAATCTAAAAATCAAGTGAGATAAAAATCTGAGGAACAAAATAAACTGGTGAATATAATAGAATCAGGGACAAAGAAAGGGAGTGGATTGATGATTATCAGGGGGAAAGGGGTGTGGGAGGTGCAGGAAGGGACTGGATTAAAATCATACACCTATGGATGAGGACAATTCGGGGGGAGGGGGGGATAATGACGGGGGGGTTGGGAACCGAGTGGAAGGGAGCTATGGGGAGGAAAAGGAGAAACAATTGTAATAATCTGAGCAATAAAAATTTATTTAAAAAAAACCAACAACTCCCTGAGTGACTGTGATTTTGTAAATGTGTTCCTGCAATCATGTTGCATTTCGCCTTTTGTATTTCTCAGCAGTATGTTAGGTGCACATAAGTTGATGGTGATTTTATCGAGTTGGGTTACAGTTGGATTTGGCACTGCAGCTTACCTCACCTATGCTCTCCCCTATTCCTTAGCAACAGGACCCCATTTGGGTTGGAGCAGCAATGGACTCGGGCGGTCGTTTGCAGCTGCTGGTTAGGAAAGGCTGGCTGTGTGTAACTTCTGATGAAGACACCACTGCTTCTTAACAGCTCCTTTTCGTCTTCCTGCCTGCAGTCCAGGAGTGAGGCTGCAGGTAAAGCATTTGTTTTAGGATCACGAGGAGCCATGAGAATGACATAACATAGAGAAAGAAGGAAGTCAGGAGTTGCTGACATCCTGGGTCCCTAAGCAGGCCTGGCTAGCCCGGCAATGAACTACTTATATTGTTAAAATAAACTCTTTCTGTTGAAATCATTTTTGTTGGCTTTGTTATAGACCTATTGGGTCGGCAGCTAAGTAATTGCGGATTTTTTAAAGAAAATCAAAGACAATTTTTTCATGGAACTAAATAACTTTATTCTGTAATGTATTGCCCATTTTGATCAATGACCTTTTGCCATCTTTCAGGCAGCATCATAATCCCACGTTCAAAAAACTTCTGGTTTTTATTAGCAAAAAACTGAATCAGGTACGATTTGACATCATCATCATTATTGAAATTTTTACCATTCAAGGAGTTTTGTAAAGATCGAAACAAAAAGTAATCAGATGGTGCAAGGTCAGGACTATATGGTGGATGTGGCAAAACATCCCAACCAAGCTCCATTAATTTTTTCCGAGTGACCAAAGATGTGTGTGGCCTTGCATTGTCATGATGGAATACAACACCTTTTCGATTTGTCAATTCGGGCCGCTTTTCTTCAACTGCATTGTTTAATTTCATTAGTTGTTCAATGTAGACATCAGAATTGATCGTTCGGTTGGGTGGTAAGAGTTCAAAGTAGACAATTCCTTTGTAATCCCACCAAACTGATAACAAAACCTTCTTTTGATGAATATCAGCTTTTGATGTTGTTTGAGTTGGTTCACCTGGCCTGCTCCACGATCTTTTCCGCTTGATATTGTTGTAAACAACCCATTTTTTATCGCCAGTTATCAGTCGTTTTAAAAATGGATCATTTTCTCTTTGGGACACAGCAAAAGCAGTTTTGAGAGGGAAGTTCATATCCTTACAAGCCTATTGCAAAAAACTAGAAAAAATAGTAACAGATGATCTAACTCTACAACTCAAAGAGTTAGAAAAGGAGCAACAAGAAAAACCCAGTGTAAGCAGAAGGAAGGAAATAACAAAAATCAGAGCAGAGATAAACGACATAGAGAACAAAAAAACAATACATAAGATCAACAAAACCAAGAGCTGGTTCTTTGAAAGAATAAACAAGATAGATGGACCTCTAGCCAGGCTAACCAAGAAACAAAGAGAGAGGACCCAAATAAACAAAATCAGAAATGAAAGAGGTGAAATAACAACAGACCCCACCGAAATACAACGGATTGTTACAAAATACTACGAACAACTCTATTCCAACAAACTGAACAACCTGGAGGAAATGGACATATTCCTAGAAAAATACAAACTTCCAAAACTCAATCAGGAAGAATCTAAAAATCTCAATAGACCAGTGACTTGGGAAGAAATTGAAACAATCATCAAAAAGCTTCCAGCAAACAAAAGCCCAGGGCCAGATGGCTTCACAGGAGAGTTTTACCAAACATTCAAGGAAGAACTAAAACCTATCCTCCTCAGACTATTCCAAAAAATTCAAGAGGAAGGAACACTTCCAAACTCCTTCTATGAAGCCAGCATCACCCTAATACCAAAACCCGATAAAGACAACTCAATGAAAGAGAATTACAGGCCAATATCCCTCATGAACATAGATGCCAAAATCCTCAACAAAATTCTAGCAAATCGGCTCCAGCAGAGCATCACAAAGATCATACACCATGACCAAGTAGGATTTATTCCAGGAATGCAAGGTTGGTACAATATCCGCAAATCAATAAACGTGATACATCACATAAACAAGTTTAAAGATAAAAATCATATAGTCATATCAATTGATGCAGAAAAAGCATTTGATAAAATCCAACACCCTTTCCTGATAAAAACTCTTAACAAGGTGGGAGTACAAGGATCATACCTCAACGTAATAAAAGCTATATATGATAAACCCACAGCCAACATCATACTCAATGGGCAAAAACTAAAACCATTCCCTCTAAGAACAGGAACAAGACAGGGATGCCCACTATCGCCACTCCTCTTTGACATAGTACTGGAAGTACTAGCCATTGCAATTAGACAAGAGGAGGAAATAAAAGGCATCCAAATTGGAAAAGAAGAAGTAAAGTTATCCTTATTTGCAGACGACATGATATTGTATATAAAAAACCCAAAAGGCTCCATTAAAAA
Organism: Pipistrellus hanaki; assembly: GCF_964339955.1. Taxonomy (NCBI): domain Eukaryota; kingdom Metazoa; phylum Chordata; class Mammalia; order Chiroptera; family Vespertilionidae; genus Pipistrellus; species Pipistrellus hanaki. The sequence continues at coordinate 69,633,060 of NC_140513.1, read as the reverse complement.
ACTAATTGGCTTAATAAATGAATTTGGCAATGTAGCAGGATACAAAATTAACACCAAGAAATCTATGGCATTTCTATACACCAACAGTGAGTTTATAGAAACAGAGACTAAAAAAGCAATTCCATTTACGATCGCACCAAAAAAATTAAGATACCTAGGAATAAACTTAACTAAGGAAGTAAAGGACCTATTTGCGGAAAACTACACGACACTGAAAAAAGAAATAGAGGAAGATGTAAACAGATGGAAGAACATACCATGTTCATGGATTGGTAGAATCAACATCATCAAAATGTCCATACTTCCTAAAGCAATCTATAAGTTCAATGCACTCCCCATTAAAATACCAACGGCATATTTCACTGACCTAGAAAGAACTCTCCAAAAGTTCATTTGGAACAATAAAAGACCCCGAATAGCCACAGCAATCCTGAGAAAGAAGAGTAAAGTAGGAGGTATCTCAATACCAGACTTCAAACTGTATTACAAAGCCACTGTTCTCAAAACAGCCTGGTACTGGCACAAAAACAGACATATAGATCAATGGAATCAAATCGAGAACCCAGATATCAACCCAAATCACTATGCTCAATTAATATTTGACAAAGGAGGCACTAATATACAATGGAGTCAAGACAGTCTCTTCAATAAATGGTGTTGGGAAAATTGGACAGATACATGCAAAAGAATGAAACTAGATCACTAACTTACACCATACACAAAAATAAACTCAAAATGGATACAGGACTTAAACATCAGACGGGAAACCATAAAAATACTTGAAGCATCCACAGGCAACAAAATCTCAGACGTATGCCAAAAAAACTTCTTCACTGATACTACCCCTAGTGCAATGGAAGCTAAAGAGAAAATAAACAAATGGGACTACATCAAAATAAAAAGCTTTTTTACAGCAAAAGAAACCATCAACAAAACAACAAGAAAGCCCACTGTGTGGGAGAACATATTTGCAAATGTTACCACTGATAAAGGTTTAATCTCCAACATCTACAAACAGCTTACACAACTAAATAAAAGGAAGATGAATGATCCAATTAAAAAATGGGCAATGGACCTAAATAGAATATTTTCAAAAGAAGACAGAAGGAAGGCCAAAAAGCACATGAAAACATGCTCAAAGTCACTAATTATCCGAGAGATGCAAATCAAAACAACAATGCGGTACCATCTCACACCTGTCAGAATGGCCAACATCAACAAATCAACAAACGACAAGTGTTGGCGAGGTTGCGGAGAAAAAGGAACCCTCGCGCACTGCTGGTGGGAATGTAGACTGGTGCAACCACTGTGGAGAACAGTGTGGAGTTTCCTCAAAAAACTGAAAATTGAACTCCCATTTGACCCAGTAATCCCACTTCTAGGAATATATCCCAAGAAACTTGAAACACCAATCAGAAAGGATATATGCACCCCTATGTTCATAGCAGCACAATCTACAATAGCCAGAATTTGGAAACAGCCTAAGTGTCCGTCAGCAGATGATTGGATCCAAAAACTATGGTACATCTACACAATGGAATACTATGCTGCCATAAAAAAGAAGGATTTCTCATCATTTGCAGCATCCTGGATGGAATTGGAGAACATCATGCTGAGTGAAATAAGCCAATCAATGAAAGAGAAACACCACATGACCTCACTCATTTGTGGATAATAAAGAACATTATAAACTGGTGAACCATAAGATAGATATAGAGACAGTATATCAACAAGTAGACTGTCAAGTTACAGTGGGGACGGGAGGAAGATCTGGGGGAGATAATAGATCAACCGAAGGACTTGTATACATGCATATAAGTGCAACCAATGGACACAAAACTCTGGGGAGGGAGGGGATGTGTGGGATGGAGGGAGGGGGTAAAAAAAAAATCAATAAAATATATTTAAAAAAATAAATAAATAAATAAAAGAAAAAAAAAAAAATAAAATAAAAATGGATCATTTTCATTACGTTTCTTTAGCAAATCGCAGCTGCTAATGCGTTGCGTTAACTGTGATTCTTTAATTTCGTGAGGAACCCATGTATCGAGTTTTTAAACATAGCCAAGTTGTTTTAAGTGATTTTCAATGCATGTATGTGATACATGAAGCTTCTCTGCAATCTCACGTGTTGTACTGTGACAGTCCGAATTGATTATTGCTTTGATTAGGGCGTCATCAACTTCAACTGGACGACCAGAGCGTTTTTCATCTTTGAGTGAAAAATCACCAGAACGAAATTTGGCAAACCAATTTTGACACTGCCGTTCTTTTAAGGCTTCGTCACCATAAACAGCACATAACTTTTTATGAGCTTGCGATGCGTTTTTCCCTTTGAGGAAATAAAAAAGCAAAATATGACGAAAATGTTCCTTTTGATTTTCCATTTTTTAACGAACGCCAAACGAAAACTACAAAACAGATCAAAAAACTTTTTTTACTGATTAACAGCTGAATAGCCAACTATCAAATAACAAAATGTGTTTTACATTTGTACTACGTCTGCAAACCTAAAAATTCAACTGAAGCCATATATGTGTGAAACGCGCAATTACTTAGTTGCCGACCCAATAATTGATACGGTATGAAATTCTCTTTTGTCCATTTTATGCTCTATACATTAACTTATATCTTGCAGAATATTAATATTGCTATGCTAGCTTTGTTTTTATAATACAACAGTGCCCCAGTGCACAGATTCATGAACATTGAAAGGGAATCTGGTGCGGGTGAACCAGATTTGGAGCCGACATGGCCCCAGCAGCAAGCTAACCCACAGCCGATTCTATGTGGAATCGGGGTCCTTCCTCCTTCCTCCCTCTTCCCTCCTTTCTGAGTCCAGGGTGCTGCTGAAAAAGATTCAGAGGCGACAGGGCAGCAATCTAACCTACTGGTTGGAGCATCTGCCCCCTAGTAGTCATTGTGTATCATAGCTACCAATTGAATAGTTGAATTGTCAAATATTGCTTAGGCTTTTATATATATACTAGTGGCCTGATACATAAAATTTGTGCACATTAAAAGGGAATTGATTAGAGGAAATGTTTTAATATTGCTATTTGCCCTTTCTCTATAATAGAAGTATCAGAGATGAAAGAAAATTAGTAAAATGTATATGAAAACCTTCCTCCTGTCAGAGTCTGGGGCGCACCTCAGGACCCAGAATCATGTCTCTGCTCACCTATGCACACCTCAAAATCATGCGACACACAGCCCCAGCCAGCCCCACCCATGTCAAGCCTCACAAGGTCGGGGGGGGGGGTGCCCACAGCCTCAGGTCCGCCAGCCCAGCCTCAGGTCCCCCGGCCTGGCCTCAGGTCCCCGCCCCCGCATGATGGTGTGATGACCATTTGCATATTAGCTCTTTATTATATAGATTACATTCTGTTTTATTAATTTATTTTCAATCTTTTTGTTTTGCTTGAATTATCTTTGTGCCTCACCACCCCAAATATTTGAGGTGTGCCTTTTATGCAGCATATTTTCAATATATAATCCAATTGTCTACAATGCTGTAGATCAGTGTTTTTCAACCTTTTTTGGGCAAAGGCACACTTGTTTCATGAAAAAAATCACGAGGCACACCACCATTAGAAAATGTTAAAAAATTTAACTCTGTGCCTATATTGACTATATATAAAGTAATTCTCTTGAATAGGAATCAAATAAACACAAAGAAGGTATTTTATAATTACTTTATTATGAAATATTAAGTAAACAAAATAGTGAAAAATTATAAAATTCTTGTCTTGTCTGCACCTACGGCACACCAAGCAACATCTCGCGGCACACTAGTGTGCCGCGGAACAGCGGTTGAAAAACGCTGCTGTAGATAAATTTAATCTGTTAATATATATATGAGATTTTGTTTTTAATAACTTATTTTGGGCTTCTAATTTATTATGCTTTCTCTTTTTTTCTATTGTTTTTCATTTTTTGCTCCTGTTGAATTAAATATATTTAATTATCTTTATGTGTGTGAAAGTTATCCATTATAGTTCAACTTTTTGTTGACTATACTTAGCAAATGTACACACTTAAATTTCAATCTGCATTTAATAAGTATCCCGTTCTTCTGAATAACAGTAGAAACATTTTTTTTTAAATATATTTTATTGATTTTGTACAGAGAGGAAGGGAGAGAGATAGAGAGTCAGAAACATGGATGAGAGAGAGTCATCGATCAGCTGCCTCTTGCACACCCCCTACTGGGGATGTGCCCGCAACCAACGTACATGCCCTTGACCGGAATCGAACCTGGGACCTTTCAGTCCTCAGACCGACGCTCTACCTCTGAGCCAAACCGGTTTCGGCAACAGTAGAAACATTTTTAACATACTTTTTTAATTTATTGATTTAAGAAAGAGAGAAGAACACAGATTTGTTATTACACTTAATACATGCCTTCATTGGTAGACTCTTATAGTGCCTGATTGGAGACTGAACCCACAACCTTGGCATATATAGACAACACTCTAACCCAGTGGTCGGCAAATCGTGGCTCACGAGCCACATGTGGCTCTTTGGCCCCTTGAGTGTGGCTCTTCCACAAAATACCACGGCCTGGGTGAGTCTATTTTGAAGAAGTGGCATTAGAAGAAGTTTAAGTTTAAAAAATGTGGCTCCCAAGAGAAATTTCAATCGTTGTACTGTTGATATTTGTCTCTGTTGACTAATGAGTTTGCCGACCACTGCTCTAACCAACTGAGCTACCCGGCCACGGTCAAGACTAGGGACTTGAACTTGCCTCCAAACTAATTATTTTCTTCTTACATGGTATTGTCTGGCATTTTATTTCTAGCTTTTGTGAAACAAATGTTTTCTTTTTATTATTTTTATAATCAGCATTTGATATTTTTGAATGTTATTTTTCAAACATCATACAGTAAAACTGACTTATTTTGGAGGCACAGTTCTATAAATTTTAAAACATTCATAGATTTCTGTAATCACCAGCCCAGTCGGGATACAGATGGTTTCATTATCCCAAAAGCACCCTTGCCCCTGCCCTCAAGCCCTGGAAGCCAATGCTCTGTCCCCATCACTATAGGAAGCGTTTTTATCAATTTACCCCTTGTCATATACTCTTTTGAACCTTTTTCTTTTTTTTGCAGTTTATACTTCTTTATTGCTCTTTATTTGGTAATGTTTCATTCTCATACTTTATTTCTTTAACAAACATACAAACAAACATATTTTATGGATTTTAGAGAGAGGAAGGGAAAGAGCTAGAGTTAGAAACATCAATGAGAGAGAAATCTCAATCAGCTGCCTCCTGCACACTCCCTACTGGGATTGAGCCCACAACCAAGGTACATGTCCTCCCCAGAGCCGAACCTGGACCCTTCAGTCTGCAGGCCGACGCTCTATCCACTGAGCCAACCTGCTTAGGGCTCTTTATTTCTTTAGACATGATTGTCTTTAGTTGTGTGGACCTGGAAAGTCAGCTGCTTTGAAGTCTTTGTCTAGAAGCTCCAGTGTCGAGGCTTCCTCAGGGTCTGTTTCTACTTTTTTCCGGTGTGTGGGCTGCACGTCCTTGTTTCTTTGCATGTCTTATAATTTTTGGTTAAAAACTGGACATTTTAAATGATAAAGTAATGGAGCAGCCCTGGAAATGAGATTTTCCTCTCACAGGGTCTGTTCTTGTTGCTTGTCTTCGTTATTGTGTTTCACGACTTTTCTGAACAAGTTCTGTCTATCGCCTTGGCTGTGCGTGGCCGCTTGGGCCTCTGCTTGATTCACGTACTGGTCAGTTAATGATTAGAGAGAGGTTTCCAGTGAGGAGCCTCCCACCAGGCTCCGCATGCCTATTGGGGCGTGCCTCCCACCCCCAGCCCGGCTGCCAGCCCTCCTTCACCTTCACTTCCTGCCGATGCCTGAATGCAGCCGGAGTGAGAGCCACGTCCTCCCCGAGTGGGCACCAGCCCCGCGCACTGCAGAGCCTTCTAGATCCCCAGGGAAACGTGGAGCTTGTCACAGCCCTATGGGTATCTCATGGTCCAGCTTCCCCCCTTAAACTTTTTGTTAGCCTATAGCTTACCCCAACTTTGTGCAATTGTGACCTTAGAAAATTGGCTCTAAATGTTTTTAACAAGCACCTCTCAGCACCTGCTCTTTTCTCTCGGGCTGAGCTCTGAATCAGGTCAAATGAGGACACCCTTTAATTGGGTCTTCCTGGACCCCAGACAGGTCAACAATGGCAATTCCCTGAGAGGGATCTAACAAAGGGCCCTTTCCATCCGCCCTCCCTGATGGCCCAGGCTGCTGGCTCCAGGGCCTCTGAAAAGCCGGAGAAGGAGATGGGAACAGGGCAGTTCAAGCTGCACAGCGCTTTCTGGCCTTGAGACGTGGCTGCTTTTCTTACATAAATGCCCCGTGGGTGCTACAAGACTTTGGTTAATTCCCAGTTCTTAGGAAGTTGATTCTGACCATTTTACCAGTTTCTCGTTGCTTTTAGAGAGCAGGGAGTTCTCAGAAGTCCTCACTCCACAGTCCTCACTGGCCTTGGGCTCACTGTTACCAGGACGTGACCTCTCACTCTCCACAGAAGCTGCTCTTAGTCACGGGAGCGTGACTCCCATGGTTCTGACCCCTAGGGCCAGCTATAAATTGTAATCTCATTGACATATCAATAGCATTTGACCCTCATCTTATTGGCACACTTTCTCGGCGTGGCAGCCCCGTCTTCTCCTGTCGTCCTGCCATTCTCTCTCCATCCCCTTCCTATGTCCTCGCATTTCCTTCTCTTCTAAAAGCTGGAATGTCTCGTTCTTTTAGGAATGGCGTGCAGTCTTGCTTCTGTGAATGCCAACTGGAGCCCGCTCCCTAATGGGCACTCGGGTGGGCGCTCCCCGAGCCCGGTGACATGGTCGGTGACAGCCTCAGCATTTCCGCCGAAGTGCTGAGGGGCAGAGCCAAGAGAAATGCCCACGCACGGCTGCCGGCCTTCCCCAGCCTCTCCTCCCACAGGCTCTCCGCCTCGGCCAGTCTGCTCAGGCCGGACACTTTGAGGTTACCTGCCGCCTCCTTTTCTCCACCCGCCACGCCAGCCCCCCAGCAAGCACGCCGGCTCCATCTCCAGAGCATTCCCCTAAGCCAACCAGTTTTCATGGCCGCCACCACGGTCCCGGCTCCGTCATCACAAAGCTCAGTCAGTGCTCTTTGCCCCCCTGCTCTCTCTGCTTCTGGCCTTGCCCTGCCAAGTCCACGCTCAGCATGACACGGCAGCCGGGAGGAAGCATTTAGAAGGCAGCGCGTGCCCTGGTCAGGCAGCTGGTTGGTGAGAGCACCGCCCTGATATGCCAAGACTGAGGGCCGCTCCCCAGGCAGGGCACACGAAGCATGAATAACGGAACCACACACCAATGTTTCTCTCTCTCCCTTCCACCTCTCTCTCTCAAATATCTTTAAAAAAATGAAATAAAAATTTAAAAAATCCAACTCACATCTTTTCCTCCTGTCCCATGAACAGTCTCTGCAATTGTCCGAATCTACAGAGAACACACACCTCTTCCCAGGGGCCCCCAGATTCTGCATGACCTGGCCCTCTGCTCCCCACATACCTCCGCTCCCAGGCCCTCTGCTCCCCTCCCCACTCCTTCCTCACTGGCTTCCTCAGCTTCCTCAGCGGGCACGGCCCAGTGCCCGCGGCCTGCCATGCTCTTCCCCAACAGGCAGCCTGGCACGCTTCCCACCGCTCCAGGTTCTCCTCAGACGGCACTTCTCACAGGAGCCCTCCCTGACCACCCTGTCCCCAAAGTTACCCATTCCCACCCCCCTCGCTGCTCTATTTTTTCCTTAGCATGTATCATTAACTGCAATACTATATATTTTACTTACTCTTATTGAGTGTTTAATAAGCTCAATATGAGCTCCAAATGGGTGTGTGTGTGTGTGTGTGTGTGTGTGTTGTTTTCTGTTTTTCAGGTCACCTCTTCCCTAAAACACTGGGAGCATGGGTGTAGCTTAACACATCATGACAGCGAGAAAGAAAAGCCCTCAGACCCATGCAGAGAGCCCAGCAGCCTCCCTGACGGGACGGCGGGGCTGGTCTGTGCCCTGGTCCCATCTGGCCTTTGGAAGCGATGTGCCCCACTTCCTTCGGAGTCTGTGCCCAGCCCTGGGCTGCCACCTCACGTGGCCATCCTCCGGGACCAGGGCTCTGGCCTTCCACAGGCTGCGCAGAGGCCCCGCGCAGTGCGCCTGGAGCTGCTTCTGCGCCGCTGCACGGGACGGGCCATCTGGTCACCTCTCGGGGCACAGGTCATACAAAACTGTGTTGTGCCTGGAATTCCAGCCCTGCTCCTGTCAGCATTTATTTGGGAATCTGATTCCTTATCATAAAATGATTCGAACAGGAACAAGTAAAATTTATCAGAACTAGCTGAAACAATAAAATTGAGAACTTGTTGAAATAATAAAGCACAAATGTTTTTTTTAAGTGAGAAAGAAATTAAGTATTCACCTGAGATGAAAACTAAATTCTCTTTTTATAAACCTGATATAACCAATGCAGCAAAGTAATAGAACAAGACGCATACCATCCTCAAAATTGATTACATTTTCAAGTTAAACAGTTTCTGAATTGCCATATATAGCAATTTCCACTGGTCTGTTGTAAATGGACTACTTTACAACAAAGAAAGTTGAAAAAAGTTATATATATATAAAAATCCATCACTATGGCTGGCATATGTGTAAGCATCATTATTCATCATGGGATGCAAAGCTGTGAGCTACATTAGGCGTTCCGCTTTCCATATGAAAAGTAATTAATAGTGACCTGTAATCATCAGTGTGGTCCTAACAGCTCTGTGAGAACCTTGAGACCTAAGTGAGTGCACATTGCTGAGACCATGAGGAATCAGTAACAAATGCATGCGAGTCTCCTGGGTGAGCTTCATTTCAGCCAGGACCCTCGCCACTTACAGCAAACCTTTCTGAGCTGGGGCTCCCCGGCCCACATGTGAACAGAGGGCATTCATCTTGTTTTGTTGAGCTGAGGGGTTTAACATTGTCTAAGTGGATCAGACAATCGAGGGTCTAAGACCACGTAACCCGAAGAAGTCTTGTGGGTTTATAGCGTAGGTAGAAGAGCACTAGAATAAAGAATAAATATAGACATATGTAACACTTTCAACAATAAAGAATTTTTTTTTTTTTTAATATATTTTATTGATTTTACACAGAGAGGAATTGAGAGGGACAGAGAGTTAGAAACGTCGATGAGAGAGAAACATCAACCAGCTGCCTCTTGCACACCCCCTACTGGGGATGTGCCCGCAACCAAGGTACATGCCCTTGACCGGAATCGAACCCGGGACCCCTCAGTCCGCAGGCCGACGCTCTATCCACTGAGCCAAACCGGTCCCGGCAACAATAAAGAATTTAAAAATAAATAAATATAAACTGAATTAGAAACGGTGGCCGAATAGGCTGACCTGTCCCAGGCCAGACTGGAAATGGAACCAAGAGGGAGAACGTCCACTGGGATTACCACGGAGTTCCTGCCGGAGGGTGAGCACCTGGGCCCGAGGAAGGGCGAGGCTGCGGGAGCTGAGCCAGCTCCGGGCTGGGAGCGGGGAGGCGGGGCTGCGGGAGGGGCTGTTCCCTCCAAGACAGAGGCGGGAGCCCAGGCGTACAGACCAACAGGACGTTTCAGAGATCCCATAAACCCACCCAAGTCATTATGTTCAATTAATATTTAACAAAGGACACAAGACAGCCTCTTCAATAAATGGTGTTGAGAAAATTGGAGAGATACGTGCAAAAAAATAAAACTAGATCACCAACTTACACCATACACAAGAGTAAACTCAACATGGATAAAAGACTTAAATGCAAGTCGTGAAACCACAAAAATCTTAGAAGAAACCAGAGGCAGCAAAATATCAGACAGCTCTGTATGTCTATGGACACAGCTCCCAGGGCAAAGGAAACTAAGGAAAAATAAAGAAATGGGACTATGGTACATCAAAATAAAAAGCTTCTGCCCAGTAAAAGAAACCATCAACAAAATGAAAAGGGAGCCCACTTATGGGAGAACATATTCACCAATGATACATCCGATAAAGGGTTAATTTCCAAAATATATAAGGAACTCATACAAATTAACAAAACAAAGACAAACAATCCAATTAAAAAATGGGCAAAATACTTAAATAAACACTTCTCCAAAGTGGACATACAGATGGCCAAGAGACATGAAAAATTCCTCCAAGTCAGTAATTATCAGAGAGATGCCAATTAAAATGACAATGGGGAAAAAAAAGGAGGATCCAAGATGGCTGCTCGGGTAGACACCTAGCCGCAGCAGCTCACAACAATTTCAATGGAATACAACTAAAATGTAGAGTGGACATTGCCCAGAGCTACAGATGGTCGACTGACTGAAAACTCTACAATAGGAAGGAGGGAGAAAACCAGAAGGAAAATCAGAGGAGCTGAAAAAAAGCCTAAGGTACGGAGATATGCTGTGCGCTCGCACGCACGTGCGCGGAAAGGTCGCAGCCGGAGAGGAGGAGAGGGCTGGGTGCTGCCTGGCATTCCCTAGCAGGAAGGAAATAGAACCCCCAGCCTGGGCTGAACCCCCGAACCGGCAGCGCTGAGCCCCAAGTTATGGGCCAGACCCTGGGGACCCAGGCTCCTGCAGGGGAGAGGGGGCTGAGAGGCGGAATCCCGGGGGACGGCGAAAGGCGGGGCCCCTGGAGTTTCGCGCACATGGTGCGCAGAGGACTGAATGTTGACTCTGATGCTGGATTACCCTAGCCGGAAGAAACAAAGCCTCTGGCGGCGGCACTGAGCCTCAGTCCGGACCGCCCCGAACTCCAGGTCTGGGCCAGTCCCTGGGGACCCAGGCTCGGGCAGAGGGAGACGGGGCTGTGAGGTGGAGTCCTGGGAGCGCGGCGAAAGGCCGAGCCCCCAGAGGCACGCACACTGCTCGCAGAGGACAGTCTGTTGACTCTGATCCTGGACTCCCCTAGTGGGAGGGAGAAAGAAAGCTCCAGACTGGAGGAACGCGATGAGGAGCAGGAGCCTCTGCCGGACACCGGCCAGCTGGGCGCCAGCAAGGAGCCGGGCGACGGGGCCCCCGGGGGGGGGGGGGGTGCCCCTGAGCCTTCAACTGCTGAGCGCGGGCAACGGAGCCAAGGACGGGGGCTGCTTCCTGGGCGGCACCAACCCCGGTAACAGGCTGAAGCAGCGCAGGAGCCTGCGGAGAACAAAGGGGTGCCACAGGCCAACCTGCTGAGCTCCCAGGACAAGGAGGAAGAAACCAAAGAAGTTCTCAATGTGAAGAAATCAAGTGAGAGCAAATGATAGTAAAATTACTTAAGAAAGAATACAAAGAAGATCTTGAAAAATCAAAGACTAAGTCAGAACTCAACTCACCAGCCAACATTGCAACATAAATGCGTTTTTTTAAAAAAGAAAGAAAAGAAAAGAAAAGAAAAAAGGGACAGAATGTTGGAACAGCGGCGACCAGGCCTAGAGTGGCCAGGCACAAGGCAGTGGCAGCTGGGCCCGGAGCAGCAGTGGCCAGGCCCCAGAGCAGCAGCAGCCAGAACAAGAGCATCAACTGCCAGCACTGGAGCAGCCAGACCTGGGGCAGTGGCAGCCAGGCCTGAGGCAGAGGCGGCCAAGCCCAGGGTGGCCAGTCCAGGAACACGCAGACACGGAGTGGCCGGGCCCGGAGAAGCCGGGCCCAGAGCAGCCGGGTTAGGAGCAGCCAGGCCCAGAACAGCAGTAGCCAAGCACAGAGCATCCAGGCTGGGAGTGGCCAGGCTCGGAGCAGCTGGGTTGGGTGCGGCCAGGCCAGGAGCAGCGGCTGCCAGGCTGGGAGCGGCCAGGCCTGGAGCAGCCGGGTCTGGTGCGGCCAGGCCAGGAGCAGCGGCTGCCAGGCTGGGAGCGGCCAGGCCCGGAGCAGCAGCTGCCAGGCGGGGAGCGGCCAGGCCAGGAGCAGCGGCTGCCAGGCTGGGAACGGCCAGGCCCGGAGCAACAGCTGCCAGGCTGGGAGCGGCCAGGCCCGGAGCAGCCGGGTCTGGTGCGGCCAGGCCAGGAGCAGCGGCTGCCAGGCTGGGAGCAGCCAGGCCCGGAGCAGCAGCTGCTGGGCTGTTAGCGGCCAGGTCCGGAGCAGCCGGGTCGGGTGCGGCCAGGCCTGTAGCAGCAACAGCCAAGTCCAGAGCAACTAGGTCGGGAGTGGCAGTAACCAGATCCGGAGCAGCTGGTTGTGGAACGAACCAGAGCAACAGAGGCCAGGCCCGGAGCAGCCAGGCCCAAAACAGCTCGCTCCTTGCCCGTCCCTGCCCACGGCTGCCTCTCAGACATGGCTGGAAACTTTTGCGGGAACTTGAGGGTCTGCTGAATCAAGTGATGAAGGCTTAGATCTGGATGTGTTGAGTTAGTATAGCGCTGAGGTGTTGATCTGAGTGCCTTGGGTGGGGCCTGGATGAGGCTGGTTGACCTATTTGGAAATGTCTTTTGTGTGAAGTGTATCATTGGGCATGTGGAGGTATTATTGATATGAGAAAATGCTAAGTAACAGATTTACTATTTGAAAAGGGATTTACTATCGGGGAAAGGGAGGGAGGAAGAGACTGAACATAAACTGTGCACCTATGGATGAGGACAATGGGGGATGGGGAGAGGGCAGAGGGTGGGGTGGGAACCTGGTGGAGGGGGGAAGAAATGAGGAACCTTTGTAATAATATGAACAATAAAGATTGATTAAAAAAATAAAATTAAAATTAAAATTAAAATAATAAATAAATAAATAAAATGACAATGGGGTACTCACCTCACCTGTCAGATGGCTACCATCAACAAATAACAAGTGCTGGCAAGGATGTGGAGAAAAGGGTGCCCAAGTGCACTGCTGGTGGGAATGCAGACTGGTGCAGCAGCTGTGGAGAAGAGTATGGAGTTTCCTCAAAAAATTAAAAATGGAACGCTCATTTGACCCAGTGATCCCACTTCTAGGAGAATGTCCTAAGAAATCAGAAATACCAATCAGAAAAAATATACGCACCCGTATGTTCATAGCAGCACAATTTACAATAGCTAAGATCTGGAAACATCCCAAGTGCCCATCAGCAGATGAGTGGATAAAAAGCTGTGGTTACATTTACACCATGGAATACTATACCGCAGTAATAAAGAAATAATTCTTACAGTTTGCAACAGCATGGATGGCCCTGGAGAGCATCAAGCCAGCAAGAGATAGATAAGTATCACATGATCTCACTCACATGTGGAATCAAATGAACAAAATAATCTGATGAACAAAATAGATCCAGAGACATGTAAGCATCAAACAGACTGTGAAATCTCAGAGGGAAGGCAGGGTAGGGTGGGTGGGTGGAAGAGACCAACCGAAGAACTGGTTGGCATGTGTGCATAACCCATGGACACAGACAATAGGGTGGTGAAGGCTTGGGGTGGGGAGTGTTGGCGGGCTGGAAGAGGTCAGTGGAGGGAAAAGGGAATATATGTAATACTTTAATCCAGTGTTTTTCAACCTTTTTTGGGCAAAGGCACACTTGTTTCATGAAAAAAATCATGAGGCACACCACCATTAGAAAATGTTAAAAAATTTAACTCTGTGCCTATATTGACTATATATAAAGTAATTCTCTTGAATAGGAATCAAATAAACACAAAGAAAGTATTTTATAATTACTTTATTATGAAATATTAAGTAAACAAAATAGTGAAAAATTATAAAATTCTTGTCTTGTCTGCACCTACGGCACACCAGGCAACATCTCGCGGCACACTAGTGTGCCGCGGAACAGCGGTTGAAAAACGCTGCTTTAATCAACAAGGACTTAAAAAAAGGAATAAACATAATCTATATATATATAAAAGGCCAGCGGCTGGAACACCCGAAGGACTGGAATGACTGCTCACTATGACACTCACTGTGGCTGGCCAGCTGGCCAACCACCCACAGCCCCTCCCGCCACCGGCCTAGCCTGCTCGGCAACTATTGGGGCGGGCCTGCCCACCCCACTCATGCACAAATTCATTCACTGGGGCTCTAGTAATAAAATAAAGAAGGAAAGAAAATGGGAATATAGTATTATAATGTTCTCATACTATCTGTCAAGTGGTATAATATCATTTGTAAGTAAACTGTGATAGATTAGCCGAAACTGGTTTGGCTCAGTGGTAGAGCATCAGTCTGCGGACTGAGGGATCCCGGGTTCGATTCCGGTCAAGGGCATGTGCCTTGGTTGCAGGCACATCCCCAGTGTGGGTGTGCAGGAGGTAGTTGGTCGATGTTTCTCTCATTGACGTTTCTAGCTCTCTATCTCTCTCCCTTCTTCTCTGTAAGAGAAATCAATAAAATATTTTTTAAAATAAAAATAAAAAAATAAATTGTGATAGATTAAATATAATAGAAGCCCTAAAGCAACCACTAAAATTACAAAGCAGAGTTGTAGCTAATCAGTGAATGAAACAAAATTGAAACCCTTAATATCTGGAAAACTGAGTGAGTTTTTCCCCTGAAATAACCCTCCCCATATAAATTACTACCATGTGCCTTAGGTAGATTTACATGCATCAATACAAGAAAAATGGGTTGCTATTAACATGGAGCAATCAGAACAAAAATGACGAGAGAAATCTTAAATTGTATATGTCACATAAAATTTATTAAAACAAAATTCACTTGAAGTTTCAAAGTATTGATCTAGCATAGGTAAACATGGAATTATCTGTGGCCTGTAAGATAAAATAAGAGGAATTAGAAATGAGGGGAAATGGAAGAGATCTAAAAGTATACTTAGAAGTCAAGCAAATCTATGAGATTCTTAGAAGCAGAGAATAAAGTCAACAGGCAGGCAGGGAGATCCCAAGATGGCTGCTTCCAACCCCAGATGGACCTGCAGAGCAATTGGCTGGAAAAGCCAGCTGCAGTGTACCTGGTCTGAAATACTGAGGGCAGGGAGCACAGAGGAAGGACCGGAGGAGCCGTGGAGAGGGTGGGAAGCCAATGGGGTTCTCAGCAGTGGAGACCCCGCCCCCTGAGACTGTGGGGTCTCATCCCCATTCAGAGGTCCCCAATCCAGAGTGATGGGGAAGGGAAGGGAGCCCGGTAGGACTGGGCAGTGGGAATCACTGAGGATTCTGTCCATCAGAAAGACTCAGCCTGCATTAGCCCAGGAGAAAAGCAATTCCTTTGTTACACGAGCCTGGGAAGTTCATCTCGACCTGTGTCTGTGGTGAAGGCCACGTTGCAAAGCTCCAGGCCAGTGCAAGGGTCTGACTGGTGCACCAGCAGAGACTCTGGGGGTCTCCATTATCCGTGCAGCGGTCCGCCCTGGGGGGTCTCCACTGAGGCACAGCGTGGCCCAAATGTCTTTCCCAAGCCGCACTTTCCAGCCCGGAGTGAGGACTTTGGGAAAGGGGATTGATTGGCCTTGCCCACCTGAAGCATAAGAGAAGCATCTAACCCCCTACACGTGGACCTGTCGGCTGTCGCCCTGCTGTGACCTGAGGCACGGGGGAGCGGTGCGGGGCTGGAGGTCTGTCCCCTGTCTCGCTCCCCCAGACATTTGGACCTTGCTGTGCCTCAGTGGAGACCCCCCCAGCGTGGACCCGCTGCCCAGAAAGATTGGAGTGCCAAGTAAGGCTGATTTCTCTCTTTCTTTTCCATCCCCTCCTAGTTGGTGAGGCAGGCAGAGTGCCGGGCACCAGGCAGAGCTGAGACATTGCAGCTGTGTCTCCTGGATGGGCTTCTGTCTGGAGCCCGATGGGCCTGTGCCGGGTGCCCTGTCTGAATCACCGGAACCAGAGCTGAGCTCCCAGTGCGTGCAGCAGAGCAGCCCCAGGAAGGAGAGCCAGCCCTCCTTCGTACAAGCCGTGGGCCTGACCACCCCCAACATGAGTCTGTGTAGACCGCCGTGGCCAGGCTGGAGGTGCCCCCACAAGCGCATTCCCTGGGAAAGGGGAGAACAGATCAGAGCAGGGACATTCATGGTGCCAAACCAAGAACTATAGAGCCCCCACCCTCCATACTTCTTGAGGATCTGCCTGGCAGAGCTGCAGTCAGGCTGCTGAGAGCCAGGCAGGGAAAGCAACTGATTTTAGTTTGTACCAGAGAACCTCCAGGGAGACCCGGAGCAGCACACTGAGTGGCCAGATTCAGAAACCATATGTGCAGAATCCAATGAGTTCCACAGACAGTAAATCCAAAAGTGATTGCAGCAAACATTTGCAGAGGTGAGCTTCATTTTTAAAAAATATTTTCTTTTATATTTCATAATTTTTTTTCATATCTCTTACTTCTCTATTTTCTTTTCTTATTCTACTTTTTCTCTCTTACTCTTTTCTTTTTTATATTTTTCCATGCTTTTCCTATTCGATATTTTATTTTATTTATTATTACTTGTAAAAATTATTATTTCATTTATTATTTTCTTTCCTTTTTATATTTATTCTTTTCTCTTCTTTCATTTTCTGTTGCTTTTTGTTGTTCCTTTTTTATTCTTTTGGTCTCCTTTTTTTCTTTTGTTTCTAAATTTTTGGTCTCTTGTTCTCTTTTTTCCTTATGCTTTTTTGTTGTTCTTTTTGTGTTGTTGTTGGTTGGGTTGTTTTCATGTTGTTTTATGTTTGTTTTGTTTTGTCTAATTTAGTTCTATCAGTGCCAGTATAATAGTGGCATGATGTGGTCAGGGTTCAATCTCAAAGTCAGCCACCCACAAATGAAACAATAGCAATTATAAAGCTAGGGTCCACTAACTCACAAAAGAGACATTCCTAGAGTACTCAGCTCAGATAAAGGAGACTACACCCCAGGGTCTTACAAGACACACACCAAATCTGGGAGCCTACCATCCTATCCAATACATGGAAACAAACACAAAGAAACAGCACATATGGGGAAACAAAGAGACAGGCCCCAAATGAAAGAGCAGGAGGAATCTCCAGAAAGAGTTAAATGAACTAAAGGAAGCAATTTATCAGAAACAAAGTATGAAGTAATGATTTTAAGAGTGCTCAACAGCATGAAAAAGGACAAAAACCATGAAAAACAAACAGTTGAAAATTAAGAATGACATATCTGTAATAAAGAATACACTGGAAAGAATAAACAGTAGATTAGGGGAAGCAGAAGATGAAATCAGTGGATTAGAAAACAGGTAGAAAAAAATCATTTGATCAGAGCAACGAAAGAAAAAATAATAATAAATCATGAGGATACTTCAAGGGAACTTTGAGACAACATGAAACACAACGAAATCTGCATCATAAGTGTAACAGAGAGAAAAGAATGTGAGTAAAGGATGGAGAATCTGTTTGAGGAAAAAATGACAGAGAACTTCCCTAAACTGGTGAGAGAAAAAGGCACACAAGTTCAGGAAGCACAGAAAGTCCTAATCAAGATGTACCTAAAGAAACCCACACCAAGACACATCGTAATTCAAATGCCCAATGTTGTATGTACGGGACGGGGGGGGCAAGGGTATATGTACAAAAATAATGATTTAATAAATTTAAAAAAAGAAAAGAAAAATAAATAAATAAAATGGTCAATGTTAAAGACAAAGAGAACCATAACGGAAGCAAGAGAGAGGCAGTCACTTACCTGCAAGAGAGCTCCAGTAAGGCTGTCAGCTGATTTCTCAACAGAAACACTATAGGCTGAAGGGAATGGCATGAAGTAATGAAAAGCAAGTATCTGAAACCAAGACTATTCTATCCAGAAAGGCTATAATTCAAAATAAAAGGTAAAATAAAGAGCTTTTCAGACAAAAAAAAAAAAAAAAAAAAAAAAGGTTAAATGAGTCTACTATCATTAAACCAGCATTTCAAGACATGTAAGAAGAAAAAGAAAAAAATAGAAAGAGGAATATAGGCATAAAGAATAAAAATGGCAATAAATAAGTATCTATCAATAATGACCTTAAATATTAATGAATTAAATGCTCCAATCAAAAGACATATTGTATCTGAATGGATAAGAAAACATGCTCATATATATGCTGTCTAGAAGAGATCCAATTCAGAACCAAATACTCAAGTAGGATGAACGTGAAGGACTGGAAAACAGTTTTTTTAAATAAATCTTTATTGTTCAGATTATTACAATTGTTCCTTATTTTCTCCCTATAGCTCCCCTCCACCTGGTTCCCACCCCACCCTCTGCCCTTACCACCACCCCCACTATCTCATCCATAGGTGTACAATTTTTAAAAATTTTCACAGAGAGGAAGGGAGAGAGAGAGAGAGTTAGAAACATCGATGAGAGTCATCGATCAGCTGCCTCTTGCATGCCCCCTACTGGGGATGTGCCCGCAACCAAGGTACATGCCCTTGACTGAAATCGAACCCGGGACCCTTTAGTCCCCAGGCCGACGCTCTATCCACTGAGCCAAACCAGTTTCGGCAGGTGTATGATTTTTGTTCAGTCTCTTCCCACAACTCCCACACCCTTTCCCAGAGGATTGTCAGTCTACTCCCTTTCTATGCTCCTGATTCTATTATATTCACCAGTTTATTCTATTCATCAAATTTTTAATTCACTTGATTTTTAGATTCACTTGTTGATATATATGTATTTGTGTTCATAATTTTTATCTTTACCTTTTTCTCCTTCCTCTTCTTAAAGAATACCTTTCAGCATTCCATATAGTACTGATTTGGTGGTGATGAACTCCTTTAGTTTTTTCTTATCTGTGAAGCTCTTTATCTGACCTTCAATTCTGAATGATAAAGTAATCTGGGTAAAGTAATCTTGGTTGTAGATTCTTGCTATTCATCACTTTGAATACTTCTTGCTGCTTCTTTCTGGCATGCATAGTTTCTGTTGAGAAATCAGTTGATAATCGTATGGGTACTCCCTTGTAGGTAACCAACTGCTTTTCTCTTGCTGCTTTTAAGATTCTCTCCTTGTCTTTAACCCTCGGCATTTTAATTATATGTGTCTTGCTGTGGTCCTCTTTGGGTTCCTTTTGTTTGGGGTTCTGTGGACTTCCTGGACTAGTAAGTATTTCTTTCACCAAGTAGGGCAAGTTTTCTGTCATTATTTCTTCAAATAGGTTTTCAGGATCTTGCTGATCTCTCTCTTCTTCTGGCACCCCCATAATTCTGATGTTGGTATGCTAGAAGTTGTCCCA
Organism: Pipistrellus hanaki; assembly: GCF_964339955.1. Taxonomy (NCBI): domain Eukaryota; kingdom Metazoa; phylum Chordata; class Mammalia; order Chiroptera; family Vespertilionidae; genus Pipistrellus; species Pipistrellus hanaki. The sequence continues at coordinate 69,613,939 of NC_140513.1, read as the reverse complement.
GAGGCTCCTTACACTATCTTCATGTTTTTGGATTCTTTTTGTTTTTGTTTTTTTTTTGCTTTTTTGTTTGGGTATTTTTTGCTTCTTCATATTTCAAATCTTTTATTTGATTCTTGGGATCTTCTAGTCTGCTGTTGGATCTCTGAATATTATTCTGCCCTTGAGTTTAGCCCACTGCCAGTGTATGCTTAATTTCTAGTTGGTCCTTTTTCACATCCTCGAGGATCTCACTAAATTTATCAGCAGTTTCTAGAAAATTCTTGAAAAGCCTTATAACCGTGGTTTTGAACTCTATATGCAGTACTTTGCTTTCCTCAATTTCTGTCATTTCTCACCTGTTTCTTGTCTCTGCATTTTGGCTGCTTCCCTGTGTTGTTATAGTGGCTTTGTGTGCTAGGTGCTCTATAGCTCAGCCTCCCCAGTTACCTGAGGTGGACATTCTTAGTGCACCCCTCTGTGGGCTGTGTGCATAATCTTATCATAGTTAAGCCTTGATTGTTGTTGGTACACTGGGAGGAATTGGCCTTCAGGACAACTGACTGTGAGGATCAGCTGTGTCTATGTTAGGAGAACTTCTGTGCTGGAGACACCCTTATGAGACAAGACTTGCTTCAGTGGGGCTTTGGTGCTCACTGAGTCTGCCCCCTGAGTGTGTCCCTTATGGATCTGAGGAGTTGTAATCTGAACGGTCCTACTCTGAGCCCTGGGTACACTGGCTCTTGGATCTCCAAGGAGGTGCTAATTTAGCCTCTGCCTGAGGCCACCCAGCAGGAGCTACGGAGAGATCTGCAGATTCCTCCTCTTTGTTTGGGTTTGGAGGTGTCCAGATAAGGCCCAGCTGTGAAGCAATGCAAGCTTCTGTGGGGACTTGGGCCTTCTTTTGAATGTTCTGGGTCTCTCTGACCCAGCTGCAGTTTGTTAGGTAATTTTAGATTACAAAGGGGCAGGCCATTCATATGCAAAAGCCTCTTTGCTCAGCTTGGATGGGACAGGGTCTCAGGGGTGGAGAAAACAACAGTGGCTTCCCATCAGCCCTGCCCTAAGAGGCCCTTGGGTCTCAGTGTTCCTTGGTAATCACTGCAAGCACCTCTGAGAGATTGCTCTCCTTGAGTTTAGCCCACTGCCAGACAGTCCAGTTTCTCCCCATATGCATCTGGGGCCCCAGAGTCTCACCGGAACTGGAGTTCAGAGCAGTTGGGAGCTTGTATCTCTCTCCAGCTTGAAAAAGCCAGTCACACACTCAGTTGCCAGTCTTCTCCGCATGTGTGCCTCTGTACCTCTGCCTTCTGCAGCTCCTGTGAATCTCAGTGTGCTTTTCTCTTTCCTTCTAATTGTAGAATTTCCAGTCAGCCAGCCTTCCTGTGGTTCTGGATGATGTCCGTTTTGGCTTTTAGTTGTAGTTTTAAAGTGGTTGTGGGAGGCAGGAATTTCAGGTATTTATTTATGCCTCCATCTTGGTTTCTCCCTAAAATATATTTTTATTGATTTCAGAGAGAAAGCAAGAGGGAGAGATATAGAAGCATCAAGGATGAGAGATAATCATTGATTGGCTGTCTCCTCCTTGCCCCTTCCCCCCAGGGATGCTCAATGGCTCCCACAACCCGGACATGTGCCATGACTGGATTTGAACTGTGACCTCCTGGTTCATGGGTCAATGCTCAATCACTGTGCCATGCCAGCTGGGCTCTATGTTATTATTTGTAATGATAATTACATAACTGAGACAACTTGGCAAAACAAACTCCATAGGAAGTGCAGATCTCTTACCACCTATGGGACCCCAAAGGAGGGCACTCAGGACTGTGGCTCGGGATCTGGCTCCCATCCCCCTGTGTGTTTCCCAGACTCCCGGGAAAAGGAGTGTCTGTCCCCTTCACTCACATGCAGCCTTGGAACCAGCCTCTGGTTGTTGTTGAGAATGCATGTCTGCTGGCGGTGAATCCCAAGGTTACCCCCGTGTCCCACAATGACCAAAAGAAAGCAGATGGCCCAAGTGTTCCCTGGAGGCCAGAGTAGCAGATCCCAGGGAGAGGCCTCTGTCCAACCCTGGCAATGCCCTCAGGCACTAGAGTGTCACCAGCAGATGAAAGGGAAAGAAGGAAAAGTGTGCTGTTGACCACTTCCTCAGCTCTTCCCAGTGGCTCAGCACACCAGGTCTGGGAAGGGAGGTGTGGAGGCCAGGATCTGGGAGGCTCCTCCCTGTGACGGGCCTGGGCCCATCAGGGCAGCCCAGCACTGCACAGTGCAGGCCAGATCAGGACCTCCACACCGCACGGGCCAGACCGGGACCTCGACACCCCAGGGGCCAGACCGGGATGACTACACAATGCGACCTAGAATGGGATTGCCAAAGTTTTTTCGCAGCAAGGATTCAGGAATCTGGAGAAGGGCTATGCATAAATGAATAGAGACTAGATAAGAAATATAAATATGGAAGGCATTTTGGGGGAGCCAGACAGAGGACACATCCTCTAGTGAAGTGGGCTCCCGGAATTGTTGGACCCATGGCTTTTTATTCACACATTTTCCCTTTATCAAAGCAGGCACGCATATCAAAGGTAAGGTTTGGTAAACAGTAAAGGATTATCTGGTTAGGAGAATTGTCTACTACTGTTTGGCTAGCAGCAGGGTAATATAATACTGATTTTCAGCCCTGCTGAATATCAGGCCCCTCAGCCTTTTGAGAACTTTTCACATTTATTATAACCTGCTGTTATAACCTAAGTAGCCTCCAGCACAGGATGTCTGCAAAGCACGGCCTAGAACTAGATGACTGCACAGTGCAACCTAGAACGGGATGACTGCACAGCATTACCTAGAACAGGATGACTACACAGTGCGACCTAGAACAGATGAATGACTGCACAGTGCAACCTAGAACAGGATGACTACACAGTGCGACCTAGAACGGATGACTGCACAGTGCCACCTAGAACAGGATGACTGCACAGTGTGACCTAGAACGAGATGACTGCACAGTGCGACCTAGAATGGATGAATGACTGCACAGCGTGACCTAGAACAGGATGACTATACAGTGTGACCTAGAACAGGATGACTGCACAGTGCCACCTAGAACAGGATGACTACACAGTGTGACCTAGAACGGGATGACTGCACAGTGCAACCTAGAATGGATGAATGACTGCACAGTGCGACCTAGAATGGATGACTGCACAATGCAACCTAGAACAGGATGACTATACAGTGTGACCTAGAACAGGATGACTGCACAGTGCCACCTAGAACAGGATGACTACACAGTGTGACCTAGAACGGGATGACTGCACAGTGCAACCTAGAATGGATGAATGACTGCACAGTGCGACCTAGAATGGATGACTGCACAGTGCGACCTAGAACGGGATGACTGCACAGTGTGACCTAGAATGGATGAATGACTGCACAGTGCGACCTAGAATGGATGACTGCACAGTGCGACCTAGAACAGGATGACTGCACAGTGTGACCTAGAATGGATGAATGAGTGCACAATGCGACAAAGAACAGGATGACTGCACAGTGCGACCTAGAATGGATGAATGAGTGCACAATGCGACAAAGAACAGGATGACTGCACAGTGTGACCTAGAATGGATGAATGACTGCACAGTGCGACAAAGAACAGGATGACTGCACAGTGCAACCTAGAATGGATGAATGACTGCACAGTACGACAAAGAACAGGATGACTGCACAGTGCCACCTAGAACAGGATGACTACACAGTGTGACCTAGAACGGGATGACTGCACAGTGCAACCTAGAATGGATGAATGACTGCACGGTGCGACCTAGAATGGATGACTGCACAGTGCGACCTAGAACGGGATGACTGCACAGTGTGACCTAGAATGGATGAATGACTGCACAGCGTGACCTAGAACAGGATGACTGCACAGTGTGACCTAGAATGGATGAATGACTGCACAGTGCGACCTAGAATGGATGAATGAGTGCACAATGCGACAAAGAACAGGATGACTGCACAGTGCAACCTAGAATGGATGAATGACTGCACAGTGCGACCTAGAACAGGATGACTGCACAGTGCAACCTAGAATGGATGAATGACTGCACAGTGCGACCTAGAACAGGATGACTGCACAGTGCAACCTAGAATGGATGAATGACTGCACAGTGCGACAAAGAACAGGATGACTGCACAGTGTGACCTAGAACAGATGAATGACTGCAGAGTGTGACCTAGAACGGGATGACTGCAGTGTGGCCCGGAACGTGACCAAGCCACCTTTGCGGGCCTCAGATCTGTGGGTAAAAAATCGTACCATGGCTGTCACATTGCCACCTTCAAATTCAAGATTTTTATTATTGTTCACATTCGTCCAATGCAGAAGACCCACATCTTTGAGTGAGGGCCTGTGTGTGTCCTCACCCCCTGCAGCCAGTAAGCAGTAGAAGCAACCCACATCCCGGCGTCTGTCCACCACACCACGGGCTTGGGTGCCAGGCACATTGTCACGGTGATTCTCTGCGGACGAGCAGCTGAGAGTTGGGAGGTCATATGCATTGCTCTGGTATACAGCTCTCTCCAAAGTGAGGTGTGTGGAGTGATGCTCATGGAAAGACAATGGAGGTTATTTCCAGGTGCTTGAATTTTGGGAAATGGTAGCTTCTTTATCATTTTCTAACATTACCTGAACATTCATTAAATACTTCAGCTTTAGAAAAATAAAATTCATATTCAAAAGGAAAATGCTTTGGACACTATAAAGTACTTTAGAAATTTAAGCACTCTCACGTTTGCATTTAGTGTCTTGCACTCTCGATCTAATTTTTCTGTTTAATATGGCCTTATATTGTAATCTGCTAAAAATATCTTAGAGTAAAACGAAATATATTTACTTGCTATATGATTTATTAGATCTGTTTCTATTTGTCAAATAAACATTTATCCTTACCTATTGGAATCCTTCTATTTTGTGAATAATATGTTGCCATCAGTTTTTGAATAATATTTTAAAATTTTCATTCTGATGCAACCTTTTTCAGTATGCAATTGACCCTTGAACAACACGGGGTTAGGGGTGCCCACACTCTTGAAGTCTAAAATCCTTGCATAACTACAGCTGGCCCTAATCTGTAGATCCACATCGGAGGATTCCCAACTGCAATGAAATTAGAGTTGTGGCCTTGTAAGTGGACCCTTGCAGTTCAAACCCATGTTGTTCAAGGATCAATTGCAATTATCATTATCTGGGCGACTCAAATTCTTCTAACTTTATGAAAGATAGGGACAAGGCTATTTAACATTAGTGCTTTTTCTTTTAAAATCTAAAAATGTCAGCAAAGTAATATATACAAATAATTTTTAAAAATCAAATTGTGGGGGGGGGAATTTAATGGGGGATTGAAGACAAATATGTGATATCTTAATCAATAAAGAAATTAATTTTAAAAATCAAATTGTATTGAAGGATTTCCACCCCAATTGTTTCCATCTTCAATCACAAACCTCAAGAGGCAACCACAGAAACTGTTTTCTCTGGGTTGTGGGCTCAATCCCCAGTGTGGGGGGTGCAGGAGGTAGCCAATCAATGATTCTCTCTCATCACTGATGTTTCTACCTCTCTCTCCCTTTCCCTTCCTCTCTGAAATCAATAAGTATATATATTTTTAAAAAGTTGACTATGTTGAAGATAGATCACAGAGGCCTATTTGCTACAGGTAGTAGGCATCTTTACCTTGTAAGTAACCATAAAGAAAATCCATCCCAGAAACCAAGGTGGCAGCATAGGTAAACACCTAAACTGAAGCCTCACACAACAATTTCAAAAATACAACTAAAAGACAAAACGGACATCATCCAGAACCACAGGAAATCTGACTTACTGGAAATTCTACAACTAGAAGGAAAGAGAAAACCATAAAGAAAATCAGAAGAGCTGTAAAAGCCTGAGGTACGTAGACACGGTGCGTGTGTGGAGAGGACGAAGCTGGAGAGGACGGGGTGGCTGGGTGGCCTGGCTGACATTCTCTAGCAGGAAGGAGATAAAAGCTCCAGACTATGCTGAACCCCTTTTCTGGGCGAGACCAGGGGGACCCAGGCTCATATGGGGGGAATCTGGGCTGTAAGCAGAAACTCAGGGGAGCAGTGAAAGGCAGAGCTCCAGAGGTGCGCACGTGAATGAGCGCAGAGGGCAGACTGTTGACTGTGCTGCTGGATTGCCCTAGTGGAAAGGAGACAAAAGCTCCAGCCTATGCTGAACCCCAGTTCCGGGTAAGAATCTGGGAATCCAGATTCATGGGGGAAAGACTGTCTGGCAGCGGGTGAAACTCAAGGGCACCTTTCTCTCAGAGGTGCTTGCAGTGAGGACCAAGGTTCACTGAGTGACACTGAGACCCAGGATCCTCATAGGGCGGAGCTGATGGGAAGCCAAGGCTGTAGGCTCCACCCTGAAACTCTGCCCCATCCAAGCTGAGCACAGAGGCTTTTGCAATTTTCTAAGTCCAGTCGAATAAGGTTGTTTCCTAGCATAGACACAGCTGATCCTCACAGCCAATTGGCCTGGAAGTCAACTCCTCCCACTGATGACAACAATCAATACTTAACTACAACAAGGCTGTACACACAGTCCACAAGGGGTGCACCAAGAGTGTCTACCTCAGGTAATTGGGGAGGCTGAGCCACTGGCCCATATAGGACACCTAGTACACAAAGTTACCCTACCAACTCAGGGAAGCAGCAAAAATTCGGAGACAAAGAAACAGATCACAAACGAAAAAAATGGAGGAAAACAAATGGAGATAGAGTTCAAAACAAGGGTTTTAAAGTTTTTCAAGAATTTCCTAGAAAAGGCCAATAAATTCAGCAAGACCCTCGAGGATATGGAAAAGGACCAACTAGAAATTAAACATACACTGACTGAAATTAAAAAATGTTATACACCCAACAGCAAACTAGAAGAATGCAAGAATCAAGTCAAAGATTTGAAATACAAAGAAGCAAAAATCACTCAACTGGAAAAGCTAAAAGAAAAAAGAATAAAAAAAATTTGAAGATAGTGAAGGAGTCTCTGGTTCAACTTCAACAACTACCAACATCAGAATTATGGGGGTCCCAGAAGATGACAGAGAGCAAGATACTGAAAAACTATTTGAAGAAATAATGACAGAAAAATTACCACACCTGTTGAAGGAAATAGACTTACAAGTCCAGGAAGCGCACAGAACCCCAAACAAAAGGAACCCAAAGAGGACCACACCAAGTCACATCATAATTAAAATTCCAAGAGCAAAAGAGAGAATATTAAAATCAGCAAGAGAAAAACAGTTAATTACCTGCAAGAGAGCACCCATATGATTGTCAGCTGATTTCTCAATAGAAATTATGCATGCTAGATGGGAGTAGCAAGAAATAGTCAAAGTGATGAATCGCAAAAACCTACAACCAACAGTACTCTACCCAGCCAAGCTGACATTCAGAACTGAAGGTCAGCTAAAGAGCTTCACAGATAAGAAAAAGCTAAAGGAGTTCATTACCACCAAATCAGTATTATATGAAATGCTAAAAAGTATTCTCGAAGAAGAAGAAGAAGAAGAAGAAGAAGAAGAAGAAGAAGAAGAAGAAGAAGAAGAAAAAGGTAAAGATAAAAATTATAAACAAGAAATACATATCTATCAACAAGTGAATCTAAAAATCAAGTGAATTAAAAATCTGATATACAAAATAAACTGGTGAATATAATAGAATCAGAGGCATAGAAAGGGCATGGACTGACAACTCTCAGGAGGAAAGGGGTGTGGGGTCTGTGGGAAGAGACTGGACAAAAATCGTACACCACCGAAACCGGTTTGGCTCAGTGGTAGAGCGTCGGTCTGCGGACTGAAGGGTCCCAGGTTCGATTCCGGTCAAGGACATGTACATTGGTTGCGGGTGCATTCCCGGTGGGGGGTGTGCAGGAGGCAGCTGGTTGATGATGTTCCTCTTTAATCGACGTTTCTAGCTCTCTATCTCTCTCCCTTCCTCTCTGTAAAAAATCAAAAAAATATATTAAAAAAAAAATTGTACACCTATGGATGAGGACAGTGGGGGGGGGGGGGGGAGGGAGGTAAGGGAAGAGGTGGGATGAGAACCAGGTAGAGAAGAGCTATGGGAGAAAAAAGAGGAACAACTGTAATAATCTAAACAATAAAGATTTTAATAAATTTAAAAAATAATAAAATGAAATGAAACTCCCACCAGGAGTGGACAAAAAAATAAAATAAAATAAAATAAAAAATCCATTCCAAATGTGTCTATTACATTTCTCTAATTAGCTTGCTATGGGATTTTTGGCAGTGGCCATTAGCAAATGAATGAAGTTTGGGTCCAGAAGTCTTTGAGGCAGAAAACAAGCAGAAAAATACTTGCTAGGGATTTGACCTATTGATATGGTGATTACATTGACCATTTTTGAATGGTGAATTACCCTTGCATCCCTGGAATAAGCCCCAGCTCATCTTGATGTATAATTTTATTTTTTTGATAGATTCAATTTGCTAATATTCTGTTGAATATTTTTGCATCTAAGTTCATGCAAGATATCGATGTATAGTTTTGTTGTTGCTTTTTTCATTTACTGTCTTTGTCTGGGTTTGGTATCCAGTAATAATAAAATGGGCTGTAAAATATTCTCTCCTTCAATGGAAGAAATTTTGTAAAGTTAGTGCTAATTCTTTAAATGTTTGGGAAATTTTTCTATTTGAAAACATCAGGAGCCAGGAGATTTTTTTGGGAACATTTAAAAAAAGATTTTTCACTGATTTTTTTAGAGAGAAAGGAAGGGAGAGGGAGAGAGAGAGAAACATCAATTTGAGAATGAAACATAGATCAGTTGCTTCCTGCACGTCACCTTCCACGGAGCCAGCCCACAACCCAGGCATGTGCCCTGACCAGGAATCCAAATAAGCCTCCCATGCACAGGACAGTGCCCACCAACTACACCACAGCCACCAGGGCATTTCAGGAGCATTTTATTTTTTATCGTTTAAGTCTTTATTATTGAGAATATTACAGATGTACCTTCTATTTCCCCTTAATATTCACCTCTACCTGGCTACTGCCCCATCCCAGGCCTTCACCACCCTATTGTCTCTGTCCATAGGTGATGCATATCCTATATAATAAAAGCCTAATATGCTAAAGTGTCCGGTCTTCTGTTCTTCCATTCAACCAATCAAAGAGTAATATGCTAATGACATGCTAAGGCCACTGAACTATGATGTGCACTGACCACCAGCGGGCAGACAGTTGACTGGTTGAGCAGTCGCTATGACATGCACTGACCATCAGGGGGCAGATGCTCTAACCTGTAGGTTAGCTTGCTGCTGGGGTCTGGCCAATCAGGACTGAGTGAGATGCGCCAGACATGTCCTGGAGCCCTCCCACATTCCCTCCCAGGCTGGCCAACCTCCCACGTCCCTCCCCAGCCCTGATTGTGCACCCCTGGAGTCCCTCAGTCTGGCCTGCACCCTCTTGCAATCTGGGCTGAGGGATCCCCTCCTGAGTGCATGAATTTTGTGTACCAGGCCTCTAGCACGAATATAAGATCTTTGGTTAATCTTTTTCCTTTCCTCTGAGATTTGTCATTCTGTTCCATGTTTCCATGCTAGTTCTATTTTATTCATAAGTTTATTAGATTCCTTGTTCATTTATTTTGATTTGTAGAGACAATTGTAGATAGATACATTGTTCATATTTTTTCTCCTCTTCCTCCTCCTCCTTCTCTTCTTAAAGAATACCCTTCAACATTTCATATAATACTGATTTGGTGGTTAGCTTTTTCTTGTCTGTGAAGCTCTTTATCTGACCTTCAATTCTAAATGATAGCTTTTCTGGGTAGAGTAATCTTGGTTGTAGGCCCTTGCTATTCATCACTTTAGATATTTCTTGCCACTCCCTCTGGCCTGCAAAGTTTCAGTTGAGAAATCAGCTGACAGTGTTTTGGGAGTTCCCTTGTAGGTAACTAACTGCTTTTCTCTTGCTGCTTTTAAGATTCTCTCTTTGTCTTTAACCCTTGGCATTTTAATTACAATGTGTCTTGGTGTGGGCCTCTTTAGATTCCTCTTGTTTGAGACTCTCTGTACTTCCTGGATTGTAAGTCTATTTCCTTTGCCATGTAGGGGAAGTTTTCAGTCATTATTGCTTCAAATGGGTTTTCAATAACTTGTTCTCTCTCTCCTACTTCTGACACCCCAATAATGCGAATGCTGGTACGCTTGAAGTTGTCCCAGAGGCTCCTAACATTATCTTCATACTTTTGGATTATTTTTTCTTTCTTCTCTTCGGATTGGTTGTTTTTTGCTTCCATATATTCCAAATTGTTGATTTGATTCTCAGGATACTCTACTGTAAATTATTCTTTATTTCAGTTAGTGTATGCTTCATTTCTGACTGGGCCTTTCTCATGATGTTGATGTTCTCACTAATTTCCTTGAAATTCTCACTAAAATCCTTGAAAGTCTAACCAAGTCTCTTGAAGCTCTTATTAAGATCTTAGAGCATCCTTATAACCTTTAACTTTGTATCTAGTAGTTTGCTTGCTTTCATATCGTTTTTTGTATTTTTTCTCTGGAGATTTCTTCTGTTCTTTCATTTGTGACATGTTTCTTTGTCTCCACATTTTGGCTGCTTCCCTGTGTTTGTTTCTATGTATTAGGTAGAGCTGCTATGTCTCCTGGAATTGGTAGAGTGGCCTTGTGTAGTAGGTGTCCTGTAGGGCCCAGTGGCTCAGCCTCCCCAGTCACCTGAGCTGGGCACTCCAGGTGTACCCCTGTGTGGGCTCTGTGCACAGTCTTGTAGTTGAGCCTTGATTGCTATTGACATCATTGGAAGGAATGGACCTCCAGACCAATTGTCTATGAACACCAGCTGCAACTACACCCCTATAGAGCATGACTTGCTTCAGTGGGGCTTTGGTGCTCACTGAGTCTTCCCCTTGAAAGTTTCACTTGTGGATGTGCTGTAATCTGGTGTGGCCTGAAGATGCCCACTGGGTGCACTGGCTCTGGGGCCTCCAGGAGATACAAAGTCAGCTTCAGCCTGGGCCACCCAGCAGGAGCTACCAAGAATCTGCAGATGTCTTCTGTTTGTATTGGGCTTGGAAGTGCCCATTCAAGACCAAACTGTGAAGTGAGGCAGACTGGTGCTAATGCCAGAAACAATAGGTGTGGGGCACACTGACACCAGCTGCTACTTGTTGAAGAGATTTTAGGAAAGTCTGAAGCCTGAGCCAGGGCAGGCCATTCATATGGAAAACCTGCTGCAAACAGCTTGGGTGGGGCTGCAAGTGGAGGGAGTGGGGTGTCAGGGGGTCACCAGGGTGGAGCAAACAGTGTGAGCCAGGCTGATGGAAACTCAGATATGGTGCCTGCTAGCAGCCTTGTGACAGGGGAGGTCCAGCACAGGAACAATGACCCCTGCAAGCACCCCTGTCTGGGAGAAAGCTGCCCCCAAGTTCTTGCCCTGATGCCAGACAATTCAGTTCCTCCCCGTATGTCTCTGGTTCCCGAAATGCCACCAACCAGTGCTGAGTTCAGAGGCATCATGTCTGAGTACATCCATGTGCCAGCCCTTGAAGAGGGACTGCCTGGGACTCCAGCAGCCTCCGTGTCACTCAGCCACAATCCTCACTGGTTTTTATAGCCTGAAGTTATGGGGACTTCTCTTCCCAGCTCTGGAACCCTGAATTAGGGGTCTGGTGTGGCGGTGGGACCCCTCACAGCAGAGATATTCCTCCTGTTTAAAAACACATCACACATGGGTATCAGACCATCCTGTTCCCCACCTCCTCCCTCCTATCGGTCTCCATGTGCTTTCTTCTTTAATCCTCTAGTTGTAGGACTTCCACTCAGCCAGCTTTCAGGTGGTTCTGAATGATGGTGGTTCTGTATTTTAGTTGTGATTTTGATGTGGTTGTGAGAGGCAGCAAGTACTGGCATTTACCCGTGCCGCCATCTTGGTTCTCCACATTTCAGGAAGATTCTTAAACACAAAGTCTATTTGTTTAATGTTATAGGACTGTTTATGGATCTATTTTCTTATTGACTTGTGCTAGTTTGTGATTTTAAAGAAACTGGCTTATTTCTTCTAAGTTGTCAAATGTATGAGCATGGTGTTTTTTGTAGTATTTACCTGTTATTTTAATGGGCGAGGGATCCATTGTGATCCCCGTCTTTTAATTTGACATTTATTTATATCTTCTCTCTTTTTATCTTTGTAGTAATCATTTGTCAAATTTATTGACCTTTTTGTCAAATTTTTGTTTTATCAATATTTTCTTTCTTGTTTTCATTTTCATTGATTTCCGCTTTTATTTATTTATTTTTTTCATCAATTCTGCTTGCTTCATTGTTGTAGAAACCTTACTTCCATTTAGATCCCTTTTCCAGTCTTTTGAGCCGGGAAATTAGATGATGATTGATCTATTTCTCCTTCTAACATAAGCATTTAGTGCTGTGACTGTCCCCTCAGCACTTTGTTAGCTGAACACCACTATGATGTGTTGGCTTTTCCATTTCATTCATGCAATTTTTTTATTCTTTAATTTCCTTTGAGACTTCTTCTTTGACCTATGAATCATTTAGAAGCATATTGTTTAATTTCCAATTATTTGGAGATTTTTCTGTTATCTTGAAGTTACTGATTTTTAACTTGATTCTCTATTTGATTTCAGTTGTTTTGAATTGGTTGAGTTTGTTGCATGACCTCGGGCATGGTCTTCATGGTGAACTTGACCAGAATGGGGTGAAGTGTTCCATAAATGTCAGCAAGGAGGCCATGGCGGTGTGCATTCCTCAGTATCCTTGCGGATGATATCAGTTGCTCCAAGTTGGGTTTTGAAATCTCAGCTGTGAATTTGTCTGTTTCTCTTTTCATCTTTATCAGTTTTTGCTTCATGTTGCTTTGAAACCTTGCTCTGTGGTGCACACATGGATTGCTATATCTTGATAGATTGATTCTTTATCATTATATAGTATCCACTTTTGTTCCTAATAATTTCCTTCCTCTCTGAAGTTCATTTGATGTTATTATAAGTAACTCTCCCTTTTACTCTAATTCATATCTGCATGATATATTATTCATCCTTTTATTTCCTAATTGCTTATTGTTACTTCTGAGGTCATTTTCTTATACTGCATATAATTGAATTACATGTTATCTATGCTATTTTTTTATAGTTGTAATTTTTCCTATCTTTACTGAGGAATAATTGACCTCTATCTTTTAACTGGTGTATTTATATAAATTGTATTTAAATTAATCATTGATGTGTTAGAGCTTTAATCTACCATTTTAATATTTGTTTTCTATTTGTCCAGATTATTTTTCATACCTCTGGGGTTGTTATTCTTGCTATCTTATGAGTTCCTTGAATATTGTTGAGCATAGGTTTTTCTTTATTTATAATTTTTATACCACTGTGTGTAGTTTGATTGGTTGTTGCTCTGGGTATTTCCTGACGCCTCTGCAATTGATCACCTCCCATGGTCTCGGTGTTTCACCCTTTGAGTGAAGTGTGGAAACCTTCCTTCCATTGAGGCTCCTTTACCCTTCCCACTTACCATATACAGTTGTCTTAAGGGTTTCCATTACATACATTACACACCATTCAAAATGGTGTTGTAATTGAACTTCCAACTTGAAGTATAATTAAAGAAACTAAAGAGGTAGCCTGGCTTGTGTGGCTCCATGATTGAGCATTGACCTATGAATCAGGAGGTCACGGTTCAATTCCTGGTGAGGGCACATGCCCAGGCTGCAGGCGGCAGACAATCGGTGATGTACTCTCATCATTGATGTTTCCATCTCTCTCCCCCTCTCCCTTCCTCTCTGAAATCAATAAAACATATTTGAAGAAACTAAGAGGTGATTATGTTCACCTCTATATTTCCTCATTCCATTATTCTTTGTCATTTTCTGTGTTTATCTGCTCAGGCTGCCAGAAGAAATACTCCAGACCAGGCCGTCTAAAAAACAGGAAGTTATTTCTCACACGTCGGGAGGCTGGGAGACTGGGTGTGGGCAGGTTCAGTGTCCTGAGGCCTCGCTCCTTGGATTGCAGATGGCAGGGTGACTACATGCACACACTCCCTGCGTCTCTTCCTCTTCTAAGAAAGACACCAGTCTTATGAGGGACTAGGGTCCCACCCTTATGACCTTTATTGACCTTAACTTCCTCCTTAAAGTTTCTACCTTCAAATACAGTCTCATTGGGTTTCAACATGGATTTTGGGGTGACGCCTTTCAATCCAGAACATTTAAAAACAGTGTTTGAGGGCTTCCTTCAGCCAGCCTTTAAAGGTAGGTCTGCTACCAACAATTCTCTTAGTTTTTCTTTATCTGAGAAGTCTGATTTCCCCTTCATTTTTAAACGGTAGTTTTGCCAGGTACGTGATTCATGGTTGGCAGTTGTTTTCTTTTAATAGTTGAAAAATGAGCCACTAACTTCCAGCCTTGATGGTTTCAGATAAGAGATCTGGTGTCAATCACTCGGACTCCCTCTATAGGCAGTGCATCACTTTGCTTGCTCTCTTGCTCTTTTTAGCTTTTCAGGAGTTTAATGATGATGTGTTTTTCTTTGAGTTTATTCTCTTTGGGTTTCCCTCACCTTCTTGAATCCATAGTTTTGTGTGTCTTGCTAAATTTAGAAAGTTATGAACCATTATTTCTTTGACTATTTCCCGGCTCACCTCCTTCTCTTTTCCTCTGGGATGCGGTGATGGTATGTTAGTTATTTAGTTAGACATGTGTTTCACAGATCTGTGGAGCGCCATTCATTTTTTTTCCCGTTCTGTTTGTTCAGATTGAATAAATTCTGCTGATCTGTCTTCAGATCCTTGGATTATAACCCCTACTCTACTATTGAGTCCATGGAGTGAATTTTAAAAATTTTAGTTACTATATTTTTTTAGTTCTGCAATTTCCATATGGCTGTTTAGTATAACTGCTACTTATTTGTGGAGATTTTCTATTTTCTTCGTTTGTTTCAACGGAAATTGAAATTGTTTGTTGGAGCACTAGAGGCCCGGTGCACAGGTGGGGTCCCTGGGCTTGGCCAGCAATCAGCGCCTGCCTCCCCATCTCTCCCTTCCCTCACTGCTCTTGTGCCACCACCGTGCGGTTCCCCTGCTCCCCCCCTCCGCACCCCCAACCCCTTCTCCTTCCCTCGCTCCCTCAGTGCCCTGCTGCTGGTCGCCCCGCCACGTTCCTCGCTGCCCCCTGGTGGTCAGCACACGTCACAGCAAGCAATTGAACTCCCAGTCTCCTGGGCAAACTCCTGAGGGAGTTGGTGCATGGGTGTGTGGTCCCTCTGCCTGGCTAGCAATAGGGGATGTTCAGGGCCATTTCACGCAGTCCCAATCAGCGCCAATCGGGGGGAGGGACCGTGTGAGGGTTCCAGGGTGTGTCTGGCCCCATGTCACCCAGTCCTGATTGGCCAGACCCCAGCAGCAAGCTCACCTACGGGTCGGAGCATCTGCCCCCGGTGGTCAGTGCACATCATAGCAACTAGTCAACCACTGGGTAGGACACTTAGCATATTAGGCTTTTATATAGTAGTATATAGATAGATTACAACTATTTTAAAATCTTTGTGAAATAATTTCAACATATATCAACATTAGTGTTGGTTGACTTGTTTCTCATTACAGGTGTGGTTTTTCTGGTTCTCGGTAGAATGAGTGAATGTTTGTTGTATCCTGGACATGCTTGTTCTTATGTCAGGAGTCTCTTAATGCTACTTAAATCCTCATTTAGCAGGCAGCCGCCCCTTGGAAGTGCAGTTTGATTGGTTGTCTACTTTTGTGGGTGGTGGTTCAGTGACCGTTCAGTTTTCGGAGCCTTTGCAGTTCTGTTCCGGGCGGCCTCCCTCTGCTGGCATTGGGGCGGTCACTGGCCCGCGCTGTGCTGCCTGAGGGGGCCGGGTGTCCCAGGGCCGCCTGGTGCTGCCAGGCCGGCGTCGCACTGGGAGCGGGAGGGTCGAAGCCATGGGTCTGTCTTCTCATGCCGCTGAGTGAAGGTGGGAGATGCCCGGTGGGCGATGCTGCCCTGCACCGCCCGGTGTGGAGGGGTCAGCTCGGCCGGCTCTGAAGGCCAATGGGCCCCGGTGCCCCTTGTCAGGCCGCCCCTGTCCGGTTCCTCTTGGCCAGGCCTCCGGCCAGGCCTCTCTCTTCTCTGTGAACAGCAGTGCGGACGGCCTCTGCTGGTGGAAGGGGAGATGGAAAGGAGGTCGCGCAGCTCCTGCTCCGGGCAGCTTCACGGGCGGGCCGCCCTCGCTGGCCAGGCCTTTCCTGCCGGCGGCTCGTCGGTGCCCATTGGTGGCTCCGGGCCGCAGGCCCCCGGCGCCCACATGGGGATGAAGTGACTCACATCACCGTTCCCGGAGCCGAGGCCTCTCCCCGTCCACCTTCCTCTCCCCGCGCCCGGCCTTCCTCGTGGTCTGTGGACGGCTCCCGCTGCCCAGCTGTTCTCAGGGGGGGATGGGGGTCTCTGTGTGCTGGCTCTGGAAGGACCATGGAGATTTTGCCCATGGAGACGAGAGCGAGCCGTGTGCATGCCCTGGCTGCCGCACTCCCGGCGCTGGCACGCGGTGGCCCGTCCGAACCATCCTGGTGAGTGAATGATGGAGGGCGTTTCCATTCGCCATCCAGCGGAGCCAGCCCCGCTCCCATGTCCGTCTGTCCAGCTGTGCGCTCGCCCAGCCACCGTGCTTCTGTCTGTGCACTGGGCATGTGTGTTACCTGTCACCGGGGCTTTCCAAAAAGGAGACGTGCTACCCAGTATCCAGGCACACTCAGCAAAATACATCGGGATGGAAATCGTTGGCTGGAATCCTCCTCAGGAAAGAGGCCGCATTTCACAGAGAAATTACATTTTTTGTTCTATGTCGCCCTTAACAATGCCAGGTTAGCAGACAGAACGTCAGTGTGTTTTAAAGACTTAGACGGTGGGGTTTCAGTAAGACCTCCTCCAGCTCACTCTCCTTTCCCGTGAGCCTCAGGGGCCTCTCGGGCGCAGTCTGAGGGCCAGCGGCTACGAGCGGCGAGCCCGCCGGCGAGCCTCCCGGCGCGGCCCGCCGGCCACAGGCCCACGCCAGGCTCTGTCTGTGACCGGACCCCACTCCGGCTGAGACCCCACATCTCGTATCCGGGAGATGAGACGCATAAGGAGCTCATTAAGAAATCAGTCTTTGGTGGGACCGCTTTGATTTGACACTTTGAAATAGGATCCAGGTCACGGTGGTGAATGGCACAAGCCTTTTTTGGCAACAGCATCTGGACTTGATTATTGTAAATTAGGTTGTGGGGTGCGGCCCCCCCCCCCCTCTGTGAAGCTGCTACTGCACCCAGACCTTGCCTCCTGAGATAACATGGGAAAGCAATACATGCTAACTACTTAAAAATACGTTTTTGTATGAATTCTCCACTTTGCTCTTTCAGTACTCCATTTTAATAAGCTTTTAGAATGCCACCTTTTATATCTGATCAGTAATGATGGTGTTCATGCTAAAGATAAACTAAACCTGGAGTGTTTTATTAGCATTTAATTTCTTCCCTCAGAAGCGTAAGTGACACTAAATAGCTTCTCCAATGAATAATTATTAAATTAATGGGAATTACTTCAAAATAACATAACCCACTGTCAATGGTGAGTGAGCTCTGGAAGGGTGGCCTGTGCTGCCTGCACCCCCCTTCACCCCCTCCCTCCACCCCCTCCACCCCCTCCCACCGCTCCGGCCTTCACCCCCCTTCTCCCCTCCACCCCTCCACTCCCCCACGCCCCCTCCACCCCCCTCCACCCCTCTCACCGCTCCACGGCCCACATCTCCCCTGGGAGGCCTGAAGGGCCTGGCTTCCATCCCCCGCTCCCTGCAGGAACAAGGAGGTGTAACGGGGGTAAGCCCAGAGCTCAGCAGCTGAGATGTCGCTTTCTTATTTCAGGAATGTTTGTATCTGAAGTTATTTTTCAGGATCAGAGTTAGTCAGAAGAGAAAGAAAAGGAATACTTTCATATCTAAAGAGCTTACCAGCGGTCTGTCCTTCTCTTTTATGTTGTTTCAGAAATAGTAACACAGACATTTCTCAATGTCATAGAAACCAAACTCCGAGAGGGTTTGATGAGCTTTGTGTGTGGAAAGGGGGAGAGACTGCACGGAGAGCCCGGAAGCAGCTCTGCGCTTGCTCACACTCAGGCGGTGCTCCTCCGCTTTGTGATGTGAGAGTCCTTTTCACACAGAGAAGAAAACAAACAAAACACAATCACAAGAAAAGGAAAGTTCCCGCCAGTCTGAGCGCCGACCATGGGCCAGGAGGTCAGGTGGCTCCCGGTGAGGCACACACAGGGCTGCCCAGGGCCTGTACCTCCGTGGGTGCAGTCTCCTGGCTCTGCTTCTCCGGACACTGCATCTCATTTAGACCCCACACAACCTCCTACCAGGAGAGAAGACAGAGACAGACACCAGCCTGCGCCTGGCCCCACAGCCAGGGCCACTAGACCCTCTCCATTCCAATGGCCTCCTCCCAGTCCCTCTCTCCCCAGGAGGGGGAAAGGGCTAACATAACCCTGGAGCACACGAGCCTGAGAAAACAACGGTTCTGAAGAGGGCTCTGAATCTCTCTTGATTCTAACCCCAGGTGACTTCCCTCTGGTCCAGTCATCACCTTCTTTTAACCTGGGAGCTTTTGTTTTGTTTTGTTATTGCTTTCAGAGAGGACGGGAGAGGGGGAGAGAGAAACATCGATGAGGAGAGGGAATCTGCTCGGTTGCCTCCTGCACGCTCCCTACAGGGATCCAGCAGCAATCGCAACCCTAACCCTGGCTGTGCCTGACCAGGACCCGCCTGACCTCCTGGTCCATGGTCAGCGCCCAGCGCTGAGCCAGCTGGCCTGGCGGGAACTTTCCTTCTCTTATGATTGTGTTTTGTTTGTTTTCTTCTCTGTGCAGAAAGGACTCTCACATCACAAAGCAGGAGGAGCGAGTGCAGCTGCTGGGGAGGAGCGTGTTGGTCCTGGGAGTATTCCTGGTGTTCCAGGCTGTTCCACCAGCTTCCATTCCGCGCCCCCTCTGCAGGAGGGCCCCTGCGGGGAGGGGAGGGGAGGGGCCCTGCGGGGAGGGGAGGGGAGGGAAGGGCCCCTTTGGGGAGGGGAGGGGAGGGGAGGGGAGGGGAGGGGAGGGGAGGGGAGGGGAGGGGAGGGCCTCTGCGGGGAGGGGAGAGCTTTCGTGTGTAGTCATCTTTCTGAGACACACACAGTGTCTCTAACTCCTGTAGTCATTTTTCTCAGGCACGCAGTGTCTCTGACCCCTGTAGTCACCTTTCTGAAGCACACACAGTGTGTCTCTAACTCCTGCAGTCATGTCTCAGGCACACACAGTGTGTCTCCAAGTCCTGTAGGTTATTTCTCTGAGGCACAGTGTGCCTCTAATTCCTATATTTGAGCAGGACCTTTTTTTTTATTTTTATTACTTGACCTCAGTTTCATTAAAAATATAGAATTATAATTTTATTTATACCGTATTTTCCGGCGTATAAGACAACACTGTGTTCTAGTAAAAAGCCTGCTCAGATTGGCCAGAGTCAGAGAGGCGGTCTATTAAAAAAAGAACTGGTGTTGCCTCGGAAGTGGGGGGTAGTCTTATACAGCGAATATAGGCCTAAACCTATGTTTTAACTGTAAAATTAGGGGTCGTCTTATACGCCGGAAAATACGGTACTCTACACATGCAAAAATGGGAGTATGTACCAGGATGTTCACAGCTGCTTTTCCTGTGAGATGTGATTGTGGGTGGTATTTGTTTCCCTCATTATGCTTCTCTGTATTTTCCTCGTTTTTTTATAGAATAGATATGCTTTCCTTTTGTTGAGATGATAGATGAAGCATCCTTTGAGTGTAGACCTTCTGCAGGAGGTCTGGAGACCCACAGCTGCTGGTTAGGTAACAACACTCTAGACACACCCAGAACATGAGCAACAAATACCTGCATAGGAGACCACACAGCTCAGCTGGAGAGTGACTCTATTCTTTACCCATTTCATGTTTCAGAGTGCCCACCTGCTGGTTCTGACAGATTCTCAGGCCCGAGAATAGACAGAGGACTTCCGGATGGCTGTCAGGCAACAGCTCCAGAAGAGGCTGGTGGCTCTTTACCATCCCTGCTGCTCAGTTTGGGCAGCTGCTAACAGGTACTTTGTATCATTGAAGGTTAGAGGGCAGGGATAGGGAACTGAATTCTCTTTTGATTTCCAAGGAGTTGATTTTTCATTTGCTTCAAGTTAAGGGAAGGAAAGCCTTCAGTCGTCATTGTGGTGGTCTGTTCTCATTTCAGCCGAATCTCTGGTGCAGCTGATGGCAGTTTCCATGGACTGTGTTTGTTGTTCTCTAGGTTTTAGTTCTTGTCCTCTTTTAATTCTCTTATTTATTTTTCATTTTTTAAATTGAGGTATTATATGTGTACATACCTTACCAATGGGCAGGACCTTGAACGTGCTTATGACCCGCAGACTCTGGGAGAAGGGATGTCACTCCCCTGACTGGGTATGTAGAACAGTGACACCATCTGGCCAGCAGATTCCATCTCTTGCTGATTTTGACAAAGCAAACTGCCATGTAAGGAAGCGAGTGCAGCCCCCACCAACATCCAGCAAGCACTGAGGCCCCGGCCAGCCCTCAGGCACCTGCAGCCCCGAGTACCATGCGCTGAGCCGGACGTGGCTCCTTCTCCGTTTGAACTTTCATATGAAACCCCAGCCCTTGTAGCACCTTGACTGTAGTGTCATGAGAACCTGAGCAAGATCACTCAACTAAGCTGTACCTGGATTTCCAACTCACTGAAACAGAGCTAGTAAATGCCTGTTGTTTGAAGCTAATAAGCTTGGGTATTTGTTACTTAACAATAGATAATGAACACATTCCACAATTTATAGTTCAAGCCTAATCAATCTTTTAGGACCAACCAAATACCTTAGTATCCTTAGGACTCTAATGCCTGTGTCCCTGCTGATCCATTATGATCAGCGCCACACAATTCATCTCTCAAACTGCACCGGGCCGTTACCATTACTGCCCTGACCGGACCGTGTGTCCTCTGCAGGCAGGAGCCACGCTGGGGAGCTGTACCTCCTGCATCTGAAGCACATGTTGCAAGGGAGAGGTACTCACCGAACACGTTATTAACAGCAATGGCGATTGTTATATTCAACAACCCGTGACAGGGTACACTCACTGTAAGCCTGTCTCACCAAATGTTGAGAGCTGTATCAATAACTATAATTAAAATCTGCCTATAATAAGTATTTGGTTGTGAAAAAACAAACATAAACAAACAAAACAAAAACAAACACCCACACACTATTATTTGGGATTTCTTTTATTTTTATTAAAACAATACAAATGGAGTAAGTGACAATGACATTTTTCAGATGTTCTCTAGATAAGACAATAAAACTATAAATAAAAGTATTTTCTTGGCTTTTTTCCTGAGAAAATCTGAATAATAAGCTCAGTCTTTAATCAATTGACCCTCCCCAAATTTGATTTTTTTCCTCTAAGCTTGATGTGCTGAACACAGCAAGGACCTGAGAATCTGTGTGTTTATAAAGGCACTTTAGAGTTCCAAGTTCAAGATGGTTTGCAAAGGAAACACACACAAGAAGGCTCCGAGCCACTTTCTGTCATTCAAACACGGGGAACATGCACGGAAGAGAAGGAATAAGATGAGCACACGATTACTGGGAAAGAGACAGCGAGTCAGTCTCCTGACAGCCAGGCACGGACACCGTCCCTACACCCCCCATGCTCCCAGAGTCCCCTTCCCTCGCGTTCTGGGACCAAGAGTGTCCACCAGGAAAGACACTGGCAAGAGATGAGGAAGACGTCATTCACCGATGGCAGTTAGAACACGTGGCCCGATGTTGAATTCAGAATAGGGTCTCAGGTTGCTCGACAGAACTCTCGCCACATGGCTGCAGAGTGGAAGCGGGAGGGAGCTTCTAGGGATCCATGAGAAAAGCAGCGGCTTCCGAGAATCTTCTGAGAACCACAGAGGTGGGAGAATCGAGCTAAATTTTCAGGGGCTGCTCACTTTGCTCCCCACGCAATATTGAACTATGTTTCAATATTTAGAGTCCCTCAGCCGTGGCTCACACTTCTATGTACCCAGGTGTATGTCTTTAAATTTTTTCTGCTTGGCACTTGGTGTGTTCTCTAAATGTCAAAACTTGAGTTTTTGCTCAATCTAGAATTTTTCTTTCTTTAAAAAAAAATATATTTTATTGATTTTTCACAGAAAAGAAGGGAGAGGGATAGAGAGCTGGAAACTGGATGAGAGAGAAATATCGACCAGCTGCCTCCTGCATGCCCCCTACTGGGGATGTGCCCGCAGCCCATGTACATGCTCTTGACCGGAATCGAACATGGGACCTTTCAATCCACAGGCGATGCTCTATCCACAGATAAAGTTCAAACCTCCTACTCTTAAGTGTATTTCTATTTTCCGTTGAATCTATATAGTATATGCTTTGGGTGTGGGTTGTGATAGTGCAAAATTATTTGTAATTGATATATCATTATTTTTAATTGTGCTCTTTAACAATACATATTTAATGTCTATTGGCTTGAATTATGCCTTGTGCTATCAGGATGATCATTTCTGACTTTTTTTTGGCTAATCCTCACCTTAGGACAGTTTCTCCATTGATTTTTTTTTAGAAAGAATAGAAAGAGGGGAGGGAGAAGACAGAAACATCGATGTGAGACAAATTGATTGGTTGCTTCCTACACGTGTCCCAACTGAGACTGGTGACCAGCCTGCAACGGAGGTATGTGCCCTTGACTGGAATAGAACCCATGATCTTTCACTCTAACCACTGAGCAAACCAGCAAGGGCTCCATTTTCTTTTATGTTTAGCTTTTCTGAATCATGAGTTTAGGTTTGTCTCTTGTATCTACACAATGAGCTTATTTGAAGTTTTCCTTCCATACTTTATTAGTATCATCACTTTTTTCTACTTGGTCAGAATAACATTTATATATTTTCTACTTGTCACATCTTTCATTAAATATATCCATTACTCCTATTTTTTCTTTTGCTGAAATTTCCCATTATAATTCTTTAAAAACTCACTGGAAGATATATATATTGATTTTAGTGAGACTGGCTGCCTCCCATATGCACCCGGACTAGGGACTGAACCTTGGCCTCCTGGTTCATAGGTCGATGCTCAACCACTGAGCCACTCCAGCCTGGCTGAGCTCTCATTTTGTTTCTCTATAAACATACTTGAAAGATAGCTTTTCTGGATATAGTCCTTGATTCACATTCATTTTTTTCATTAAATCTCTTCAAAATGCAGCTTCACTTTTGTTTTGCCTTGTATACTGCTGTTGAATTTTTTTTATTTATCTGTGTTTCATTTTCCTTAAGCCTCCCCGTCAGTAAGCAGGCAAATAAAGTGTAAGTATTCTCTACAACGTAATCCACAGAGTAGGTGTGGCTGTGGATGGCTTTATCTGCTGTCTTCTTGAGGAGAGTTTGGATGGAGATAATTAATCAGCATCCTCAAACACCTCTACTTCGGGAACTAAGGTTTTACGTCCACAGGAAGATGGCATCAGGCCCACATATCAGAAGGTTTTGTTTATCTCACAGGTGTGAAGAAGCACCTTTCCCACCCACATTACCGGACTGAACTGCTCTCACACCTGGTGGCACGTCAGCGCCGGCCGCGCACAGCGGGCAGCGCAGCGGGCGCGGGCTCTCTGTCCGTTTCCGGAGTGCATGTCCCTGCGGGCACAGGGAGGGCAGTGCGTGATCCAGCCCTGGCCTGTGCCCCTGCGCTCCGTCGCAGCCGCCCCTCCCTCAGCACTCTGCCTCGCTGACAGTTTTTGGTATTTACATTACTGGATTGTAGTCATTTTACAGAAATAATTAAAAACATTATTTTTGTTTAAAATGTTGGCATTTTTTTGAGGATTGAAGTTAAATAATGTGCTCTACCATCTTACTCGGAAATTTACAATCACTTTTTAGAAGCAGCAATTAACACAGCTGTTACAATTTTGACTTGGAAAGTATAAAGCCGTTTAGAAGTTCCTATCCTCACCATTTACAAACTAGTGGGTTCTTGTACGTTTGTAGTTCTATGTGGCCAAGGCTTACATGAGGGGAAGCTAGGAGATTTCAGATACATTATTGAAATTATGCAGCACCAAACATCTGACGCTTTTTACAGTACTAAGAAATTAATATTTTTATACCTCACCCAACTCCCACAAAAATAACATCCTAGGTTTATAGAAAAGTAAAATCAAGAGAATGTTCTGTTGAATATATTACATACAAATACAGACTCGTTATCAGGAATGTAACTTTATTTCCGTTAAAAAAGATTCCCCTGCGAAGAGCCTGCACCTGTGAGCAGCAGCAGCAGCCATAGGCGTAGGGACGAAGCACCTCAAGCAAAACCAGAAGCACGTTTTAAAAAGGTGTTATTTGAAAGGATGGTGAACACAGATTATAAAAACGACATTTCTACAATTTTATTCCTTCACCGTTAGTAAGATGGAGAAAAGGCGTAATACTTATGCAACATGGCTGCCGTAACAGCATTCCCACCACCGCACTGGGTTTGCCAAGGGAGAACAGCCGAGGTACAGCTTCATAATTTAATCTTTAGTGCTTTGTATTATTTTTGGATATTTGGAATCAAAAACAGAAAAGAAAAACCTTCTCATTTTCCTTAGCTGAGAAAAAGCCTGTAGTTCCATGTCCCCAGGAATCCATCCAATACATTCTAGAAGCCCGAGGCCATGTTTTGGGATCGGCACAATAACCCTCTCCCTACGGCAGGTTAGGACCACACGTAACAAACGGAGACAGAACAGGATCTGGTGTACATTCGCACACAGGAAGTCTCGTGGCTCGTCTCTGGGTAGGAGGCTGACTGGCTGTCAGACGGGTGAACGGGCCCTCAGGTTTGTGAGGGGCACGGACGTGTAGAATAACCGCAGTCTCCTGTGTCGGCCACCGGAGCTCCCCAGGCGGCTCCTCCCGGCCGCACGCCGCTCCCCGGAAGCCTGAGGAGCGCCCAGTCTCACCGGAGGGAGGGGCGGTAACTGAAGCTCCATTTTTAAACAACAACCAAAGGAAAAACATAAAATACTGGTATAATGAACATTTAGAAAGCACTAAACAGTATGATCCATACAGTTGTATGCTTTCACCAGTTTTCCTTAAAAACCACCACCAGTTCCTGGGCTTTTAGACGTGTTTTCTCTGGAAAAATGACCAGCACCCTCCGCACGGTCACGCCGAGCGACCCGGCGGGCAGGCCTCCGGTGTGCGCAGCGGGCTGTGCCGGCCCGCCCGAGCCTGCGGGACTAGCCCAGGACCGCCTGGGCGACCTCCTTGATGGTGGACGCGGCCTTCTCCAGCTCCTCTTCCGTCTGCTCCACGGTGACCACCACCCTAATGCTGCGAGAAGAGGAAGGACACAGAACGTCTGCTTTGTGCACCAGCGACCTGAGCCTGCAGCTGCGCTCAGGACGGGGGGGGCCCTGTCCTCCCGCCCCTGTATCTGACACCGCTGTCTCAGGAGCTCCTGGCTCCTGCCTGACGGTGTGTGTGTGTCTGCTCCACTGACCTGGCGGGCTCCGCCCAGGGACGCAGGAAACCTGGTCTTTTACACAAACTACTGCTTCCGCAGTCCCAGACCCCAGGCCAAAGTTCCAATGCCTCCAATGAATGGGCTGTAGCTGCTCCTGTCTGTACCTCAGTAAGCCATGTGGAAGCTCTACAGTAGGGGTGTCGAACTCAATCAGAGAAGGGGCCAAAATCTAAAATCCAGCCTAAATCGCAGGCCGAATGGTTTACTGAACAGTCATAAACTGACAATGTCATAAACTGACAGTGGAGTGCAGTGATGACAGCGCGGTGCGGGCCACATTGCAAGGCCTGGCGGGCTGGATTTGGCCCGCGGGCCTTGTGTTTGACACATGTGCTCTACAGTATTTTGCAGGGAGGCAAACATTTTCAAGTTTGCAGAAAACTGAAGACAAATGTCAGCTCCTCAGAGCAGTTCTGCCTGCTGTATCCACTGGACACACCTGCTGAGCTGCACTGGCCGGGCATGGAGTCCAGGGCAGGAAGCCACGCGGCCCGTCCTGGCACTAGTCACACCTCTGCCGGGGCAGCGAGGACAGAGGGCAGGTCCTAAGGGTGCTCGCGAGCGGGCTAGGGGCCTGCGGCCCGTCTCTAGCTCCATGGACGAGGTCTCCGGGGCGTCTCCATGCTCACTGCCCTTCGCGCTCGGCTCTGCCTCCTTCCTGCACCGGGGCCGCCAGGCCACCTGCTCTACTCCCTTCTAGAAGCCTCCATGCTCACCAGGTGCCCTGCCATATCCCATTTTCTGGGCCCAGCTTCCATGTCAGCTGCTCTTGGAAGCCCGAGTCCCCCCCCGGCCACCCCTGTGACCTCGCTGACCCCATGCCGTGGCCCTGCACACCATGCCTCAGGGTCTCCCTCCTTCAGCGGCACTGGACGCGGCAGAGGGGGCGGTGTTAACCCACGCCGGCTCCTGCCCTGCGATCCCCTCGCTGTGCCCTGGGCTCTGGGAGGGTCTGCGGACACTGCCTCGCGCCGCACGCCGTCAGGGGCGGGCACCTGCCATCTCAGTTCGTGGCCTCAGGCATTGGTCCCGGGCTTTTCAGGTAAAATGTGCAAACATCTAGCTTGAAACAGACAACAGCTGGTGTGCTCATTGTATGACGAAATGCTTCCTTGCCCTGTGACAGCCTTTCAGGAACTTCAGACCCTGACACGTCAGACTCAGAAGGGACGAAGGGAGGCACACTTCCACGCCCACCAACCTGGGAGGCGGCAGGCACTTCTCTTCTCGCTCCAGGTAGCGCGCCTGCGTGAGGGCGATGCTCCGGTCCATGCACTGCGGGAAGAGGCGGGGGAGGGCAGTCAGCCTCGGCAGGCCCGGCAGCCTGCGGCAGGGCAGTGCCCGGTCCGATGCCCACGGCTGGAGACCGGTGAGAGCAGCGAGAGACCCAGAGCCGGCCACCACGGCAGAGACTTCACTGACATGTGAACGGCCTCAGCCTCTGGCAGGCAATTCAGACAAAGCAGAGCTGGGACATGGGCAATGTCAGCAAAGCCCGCAGGCGGCCCACGAGCCGGACGCGGCCTGGTGCCAGCAGAGCGTCAAGAGCTTGGGGCTCGGCTGCCTCTGAGCGCCCGCTCCCCGGGGCCAGCACCCGCCCACCAGGCGGCTGCACAGCCTGAGGCCGCTCTCCCGGCCCGCGCCACCTGCTGGCAGGTGCACCTGAACACTCCATCCATCACGGCGTACGATCGGGGAAGGGAGCGGTTACCGTGGTTTCTTCTCTGGGGTGACGACAGTGTTTGGGGTCGAGTCATACTTATAAAAAGGACACGTGGTGGCACACGGAGTTAGCCCTGTGCGTGGCGGCCAGGCAGCCGCTGGAGGGCATTCTGCAAGTGGCAGGGCGGGGTTTCCGAGAGGCAAGGACGGGCACCCGGGATGGCACGGGCTGATCTGCATCCAGAAGTGGATGCCGGCCCGGCTGCCCCCAGCCCGGCTAGTAAGCAGCATCCAACCCGCCTGTGTGTACAGACGGCGTTCTGTCAAGCAACTCGACAAACCCTTTCAGTTGTACAAAGCTAAGGCTCACAGCTGATTCTCCCATCCCTCAGGCACTGGGAAGCGAGGGGAGGGGGACCACGGGCTCTGAGGTGGAGCCTGTGCGTGGCAGACTGTGCTCCCGAGCCTGCCCCGCTCACTGGGCCGCCAGGCTCTCTGCTAGAGGGTGACCTCACCCCCCTCCCGTCTTGTCTCTGCAGGGACAGCGACACACTGCGCTGCCGTGCAGTGCGATGCACAGCTGGAACTGGGCTCCGGCCGGGCCCGAGGGAAGGCCTGTGTGACACACACACACACACACACACACACGCAAAGACGGGCGCCATGAACCCCAACGCGGTTCCTGACCTGCTCTGCAGCGGCCGCTCCTGCCCAGGAAGGCCCTGTGACCACACTGACCGCCTGGCTTGTCCCTTCAGCTGGTGTCAGCGAGAACCTGCTTTGGTATCATGTCTGTATAAATGCAGATCTGGAGGTGCTGTCACTCCCCGTCTGGCCACTCACAAAAACACCGAGGCAGTAACTGGCTGACAGGACGCTGGTCCCTTAAGAGCCTGTCTTTTTCGTGTCTGCAGCTGCCTGACCAGAGGGGACAGAGGTGCCACTGCCTCCTCAGCAAGGTGAGAGCACCCAGCTCCCTCAAGGGTCCCACGTTCTGTGATGGTGACACTATTTGGTAAGAGGACTGGTCCCAGATGGCCAGACTGCAGGGAGCTGTCCAGAGCCTGTGGTTCCAGGCGATGTGGTGCACACAGTGAGGACACAGGACATCTGAGCAAGCGGAGCCAGAGCACACACGGGGCCCGTCCTGAGCAGCCCCGTCACACACCGATGCGGGCGGAGGGACGCGGAGGGAGCAGGCGGAGGCACAGCGTGCAGCCGTCTCACTCCCGGGGCTCCCGAAGGCCGTGCAGGCAGGCCGGCTCCGCAGCCGCAGGCCCTGGCACTTCTGGGGGAGCAGGAGGGAGGGGTGTGGGGCAAAGGGCCGCTGAGCAGCAAAGGGCCAGTCTTCCCGGGGACTGCCCTTGGCTAATGGCTGGTGACCGTGGGGAACTGACTCTGACATGAAACACTGACAGCTGGGCCGTGGCTGCGAAGAGCTCCGTTACCAGGCCACCGCGCCTGCGGCTAGCTCTGCTGGGATTCGCCCTGACAGCCAGCTGTCCAGCGCCCCGGGCCACGACACACCACGTGGCCCAACCACGTGTAAGAAAGCCCAGCGGTGTGCCTGGTACGGGTTTTCTGGAAGGTTACTCAGTAGAAGGGGATTTTCATGTGAACACCATGTGCCCAGAACACAGCACCCTCAGCGCAAGCTGGAACCACTCGCTGCCTGAGCTGTTCCCGTCACACATGCCAGACTCCACTGGGCCTGAGCACCATTCCGTGAGGGGCCACACACTCCCATCCCCCCCCCCCCCCCCCCGGGCACAGAGAGTGAGTGAGGGGCCACACACTCCCCCCCCCCCCCGGGCACAGAGAGTGAGTGAGGGGCCACACACTCCCATCCCCCCCCCCCCCCCGGGCACAGAGAGTGAGGGGCCACACACTCCCCCCCCCCCCCCCCCGGGCACAGAGAGTGAGGGGCCACACACTCCCCCCCCCCCCCCCCGGGCACAGAGAGTGAGTGAGGGGCCACACACTCCCCCCCCCCCCCCCCCCGGGCACAGAGAGTGAGTGAGGGGCCACACACTCCCCCCCCCCCCCGGGCACAGAGAGTGAGTGAGGGGCCACACACTCCCCCCCCCCCCCCCCGGGCACAGAGAGTGAGTGAGGGGCCACACACTCCCATCCCCCCCCCCCCCCGGGCACAGAGAGTGAGTGAGGGGCCACACACTCCCCCCCCCCCCCGGGCACAGAGAGTGAGTGAGGGGCCACACACTCCCCCCCCCCCCCCCGGGCACAGAGAGTGAGTGAGGGGCCACACACTCCCATCCCCCCCCCCCCCCGGGCACAGAGAGTGAGTGAGGGGCCACACACTCCCATCCCCCCCCCCGGGCACAGAGAGTGAGTGAGGGGCCACACACTCCCCCCCCCCCCCCGGGCACAGAGAGTGAGTGAGGGGCCACACACTCCCATCCCCCCCCCCCGGGCACAGAGAGTGAGTGAGGGGCCACACACTCCCCCCCCCCCCCCCCCCCGGGCACAGAGAGTGAGTGAGGGGCCACACACTCCCATCCCCCCCCCGCCCCGGGCACAGAGAGTGAGTGAGGGGCCACACACTCCCATCCCCCCCCCCCCCCCCGGGCACAGAGAGTGAGTGAGGGGCCACACACTCCCCCCCCCCCCCCCCCCCCGGGCACAGAGAGTGAGTGAGGGGCCACACACTCCCATCCCCCCCCCCCCCCCCCGGGCACAGAGAGTGAGTGAGGGGCCACACACTCCCATCCCCCCCCGCCCCGGGCACAGAGAGTGAGTGAGGGGCCACACACTCCCATCCCCCCCCCCCCCCCCCGGGCACAGAGAGTGAGTGAGGGGCCACACACTCCCCCCCCCCCCCCCCGGGCACAGAGAGTGAGTGAGGGGCCACACACTCCCATCCCCCCCCCCCCCCCCCCCCCCCCCCCCGGGCACAGAGAGTGAGTGAGGGGCCATGCTCCCATCCCCCGGCCCGGGCACAGAGCTGTGAAATGACAGAGAAGGCTGCTCTGTCAGGGGAGGTGTGGGGCAAGCAGAAGCGCTGGGAGGGCTGGCACTCACCTGCCGGACGATCTCCTGCAGCAGCTTGGCGTCCTGCTCGCGGGACCCAGTGCTGGCTTCCAGCTGCAGGTGGAAGGCGGGGGACAGGGCCTCCCCCACCACTCTCAGGCCGGAAATGCTGGAGGGGAGACACGCACAGTCAGCGCGCCCTGCACACACAGCACTGCACACAGTCTGCGTTAGCGCACGCCGCTCACTCTGACTTCCCAGCAGTATTCGAGGCGGAATTCCGGTTCTGACGGGTCACACGCACGCCCTGGGCAGAGCTCCTGCAGGAGGCGGGGAGGAAGGCCCGGCTGCTGGGTCACACGCCACAGGCTCAGGCAGCCCCTCCAGGTCCTCAGCCCCTCGCCTCTGCCCTGCTGTTTCCTCTCCTCACCTGCTCTCTCCCACCCTCCGGTGCCAGTGCTGGCTGCACCTGGTCTCAGCTGTCACTCCCACTGCAGGGAGGGGCTGCACCATCATGCTCTACAGCAAGCATGTCAAACTTGTGACCCATGGCCTGTATGCAGCCCACAACGAATATTTTTGTGGCCCAGTCAATATAACACTATGTAAGAATGTTTTAATAAAAATTTTGTAACTTAATTTTTACAAAATCCTGTTATACATAATCCTATATAATGAGGTAATATGCAAATTGACCATCACTCCAACGCACAAGATTGCCACCTCATGTGGTCAAAGATGGCCGCTTCCATGTGGACACAAGATGGCTGCCACAAGATGGCCAGCAGAGGAGGGCAGTTAGGGGTGACTGGGCCGGCACAGGGCAGTTGAGGGCAACCAGGCTTGCTGGGGAGGGCAGTTAGGTGTGACTGGGCCTGCAGGGGAGGACAGTTGGGGGTAACGAGGCCTGTAGGGGAGGGCAGTTAGGGGTGACCTGGCTGGCAAGGGAGGGCTGTTAGGGGTGACCAGGCCTGTAGGGGAGGACAGTTAGGGGCAACCAGGCTAGCAGGGGAGGGCAGTTAGGGGCGACCAGGCCAGTAGGGGAGGGCAGTTAGAGGCAAACGGGCCAGCATGGGAGGGCAGTTAGGGGTGATCAGGCCTCTAGGGGAGCAGTTAGGCGTCAATCAGGCTGGCAGGAGAGTGGGTATGAGGTGATTAGGTTGGTAGGCAGAAGCAGTTAGGGGCAATCAGGCAGGCAGGGAAGCGGTTGGGAGCCAGCAGTCCTGGTGGGATTGGGCCTAAACGGGCAGCTGGACATCCCTCAAGGGGTCCCAGACTGGAGATGGTGCAGGCTGGGCTGAGGGACACCCCTCCTTTCCACCTCCTGTGCATGAATTTCGTGCACCAGGCCTCTAGTTATTAATAACGAACTACAATGTTCACTAATGACTGATTATAAATCGTGTTGCATTCATTTCCCTTACACACTTATGCACAGGTGCACCATTTCTCTCCATTAATACTAGCAGCAAATATTTTAGCAGCTGATGGCCACGTATTAGTCTTAGATTGACTAGTATTAGTCTTAGATTGACTTGTTTGATGTACGCAACAGGAAATATTTCACTTTCAGAGAGCAAGAAAAATAGATTTGTGTTATGCTTATTAATTTGTGCAGTTATTCAGTGTCTGGTTCAAGAAAAAATATTAAATTTTATAAAAATGTTATTTTGTTAATGAGTACTCATTTATTTCAGCCCTTTGTATTCAGCATGTCTCTACTGAAATAAACCTAGATTTCTATGAAGATCGAAGCTTTTGCTGTTTTGTGGCCACATAAGCTTACGCCATATTTGGTCCATGGTAGCCTTAGAGTTTGACATGCGCCGTCTACACTGCAGTCTCCTTCCCTCCACCGACAGCATCACCACTGGTAACACTGTGTCCTTGCTTATCACCCAACTCTTTAGTCTGTATCTCATAAATTAGAGGAAGAACTGCTGACATTGACAATGGTATAATCTGACTAGCAGCAATGTTTTTGATTAAAAAGTGCCCTTCTTATTTGCATGTTTAATTTTAAATTCTACTTGAGTTAACACTTATGTTCTTCCTTCTTAGGAAACCTAACTCTCAGAGAGAAAGGTTCTAAGGGTGATTTTGATCCATCTCCCTGCACCAATGGTAATGCATGTTTATGTGACACTAGAGACTCGATGCATGAACTTCACGGACAGGGGAGGAGGACTCTCAGCCAGGCCTGCACCCTCTTGCAACCCAGGATCCCTCAGGGGAAGTCCGACTGCTGGTTTAGGCCCCAGAGATCAGGCCTATGCTGGTACTTGGACATCCTTCTTGCAATTCGGGACTGCTGGCTCCTAACTGCTCGCCTGCTGATCGCCCCTAACCACTCTGCCTGCCTTCCTGATCACCCCTAACTGCTTGCCTGCCTGCTGGCCTGATAGCCTCTAACCACTCTGCCTGCCTGATTGCCCCAACTGCCTCTGCCTCGGCCCCTACCGCTGCCGTCAGGAAGGAGGTCTGGAATGACAGCCAGGTCATTCAGCTATCCGGTCTAATTAGCATATTACGTTTTTATTATTATAGATCAGGCTAAGCACCTTGGATTGCTGTTTTATTTTGTTTCACCCAAAAAGACTTACCCTTCCCCCAGAAAAAAGTGAGCACAGAAAGCGCCTGTAGCATGCCTGATTCCTTAGATAGATTAGGACTCCACAACTTTTACTAATAGCTTGCCAACTGCACGCCAAGCAGCATGTGTCCTGCTGGAAGGAACCTTGCTGGCCTCAAACCTCCCTGCACATTATTAAGCTGCCTCCTTTCTTTGAATGTCACGTGCCATGCTATGACCTCTCAATAAGCCAGGCTGCAAACTGGAACCATGGAGTCTTAGAATCCAGGCCTTCTGGAGTATGGAGAATCTTCCAAATTGGTTTTATTAATGTACAAGCAAAAAAATATGCATTCAAAATCCATATCCTATGTAAACTCCAGATGTGTTAAACTTGCACATAAGAATGTACCAACTGTCTTTAGGTCACGTACTCTCAGGGGAGTCTTTAAAAAGTTGCTTTCCAAATAGTATTTCACATGAATTAAAAGGCCTGGGCTTTCTGTAATACACACAGGACACCTAAGCCCACCTGAGCCCTGCTTCAAACAAAGGGGCTCGCTCCCACCGGGTGGGCAGGCCGCCGGGAGAAGGAAACGCAAGGCCCTCTCTCTGGCCGCCAGACTGAAGAGCAGGCGAAAGTGTAATAAAAACCAATGGACACAGAATTATAGCTTGAGGTCAGAAGCTTAAAAGCTTGTTTCAAGGCCCATTAAACTTTTTAAATAAAATTCTGGAAAGCATATTAGACAAATGTTTAAATACTAAGCACTGGCTGGGTGCCAGGACAGAGCAGTCAACCATTCAGATGAGGCCCTTTGCATGTCCCCAGCCTGGGGAGGGCTGGACAGAGTCTGCTGGAACACAGGCGCTCCTGTCCAGGCATCAGACAAGCACAGGCTGCTGCCTTCTCCCAGGCCAGCCTCTGAGTGAGGAAGAGGAGGGTCACTGATTAGAGGGGACTCACAAAATTACGTGAAGTGACCCTGATCACTGCCTTAGATACTGTTTATCTTTACTTGAAAATAGTAAATAGAACCGATAACCTAAATGCAAGAAGCACCGAAACCGGTTTGGCTCAGTGGATAAAGCGTCGGCCTGTGGAATGAAAGGTCCCAGGTTCAATTCTGGTCAAGGGCATGTACCTTGGTTGCGGGCACATCCCCAGTGGGGGGTGTGCAAGAGGCAGCTGGTCGATGTTTCTCTCTCATTGATGTTTCTAACTTTCTATCCCTCTCCCTCTCTGTAAAAAGTCAATAAAATATATTAAAAAATAAATAAATAAATGCAAGAAGCTAAAAAAAGGGTAAGAATAAATTCCAACAAGGCAAAAAAACAAGAAAGAAATTAATTTTAAAAAAAAAAAGGGAAATACGATAAAAACAGAAACAAAATTAAAAGATAATGAGCTAGGCAAATTTTTAGAAAGTTTACCATAAAAAATGCAAAAGAAAGAAAAGTGAAGTATAATGAGGAAATAATGCAGACAGAGATAACCACGGACTATACTGAGGCCCAAGGCTGGAGAACCTCGAGGGGAGGGGAGCCTGGTCTACACAGTGGCTTCAAAACGCAGGAAGGTGGAAACATTGCTCCTTCATTTACTGAGGCTACCAGAACACTGATTCCTGGGTTATATAAGGTTGGCACAAAAAAGATAATAAGACTATTTATTTATTTACTTATTTAAATTATCAGGGTGACATTGGTTAATAAAATTAAATGTTTCAAGCATACAATTCTATAAAACATCATCTATATATTGTACTAGAGGCCCGGTGCAAAAAATTCGTGCACTGGGTGGGTGTCCCTCAGCACAGACCGCTGCCTCTCACAGTCTGGGAGCCCGGCGGGATGCCCTACTGACGGCCTAGGCCCGCTCCCTGCAGGGAATGGGCTTAAGCCAGTCTGGGCGGGTCCGTGGGTCCTCCGGGGACCTTGCTCCCAGGGCAGGTGGCGGGTGTGCCTGCCTGCAAACCCCTGGTGGGAGTGGCCTCGGAGCTGGGTGGTGCTGGGCTGGGAGTGGGCTAGGAGCCCACCCCTACCCTGGTGTGTGGTGTGTGCCTGCTGGGGCTGGGGTCGTGCTCTGAGCTGGTTGTGACGCAGCCTCCTGAGCTGGTTGTTACGTCCCAGCCTAATTTGCATTTATCTCTTATTAATTAAAGGATTGTTTTCTCCACCCCAAGTCAAGTCTCCTTCTACCACCACTAATCTCCCCTTTACTCCCTTCTACCTACTCCCACCCCCTTTCCCTTTGTCACTTTGCTGATGTCTGTGTCCAAGAGTCTTTCCTTTTTTTTTTTTTTTTGCTTAACCCCTTCACCCTTCTCACCCGGTCCCCTATTTCCTACCCCTTGACAGCTGTCAGTCTGTACTCTGTATCTATGGGTCTGTCTCCACTTTGTTAGTTTATTTTGTTCTTTAGATTCACATGTAAGTGAGATCATATGGTACTTGTCTTTCTCTAACTGGGTTATTTCACTTAGCATAATATTCCCAGGTCCATTTAAATTATAATTATGGTTATAAAAATTCAAATTAAAATACAAGCTAACTAAATATATTAGCATAGAAACTTTTTGTAATCGAGTAGGAGTTTAGTCAGAAATGCAAGGGTGACCTAACATCAGAAACTATAACATGGGGAAGCCTTGGGACAGAGTGGGGCTGTATGGTAGGGGGCAAAGAGGGAGGAAAGGGAGACAACTGTAATACTGTCAACAACTATATATATATATGTGTGTGTGTGTGTGTGTGTGTGTGTGTGTATCAGTACAATTTAGCATGAGACAAATTTATAATTTT
Organism: Pipistrellus hanaki; assembly: GCF_964339955.1. NCBI lineage: Eukaryota > Metazoa > Chordata > Mammalia > Chiroptera > Vespertilionidae > Pipistrellus > Pipistrellus hanaki. Next base: position 69,578,249 of record NC_140513.1, on the reverse strand, counting down.
TTAAAAATCTCCAAATCTAGAAAAAATTTGATAAAGGCCACACTCCAAAACCCTATTGTATGATGTTTTATACTGAATAAAAAAAACCCACTTTTATATTGGGAATGAGAAGGATGTTTGCTACGACTGCATGTTCAGTAGACTATTAGACACTATTAGAGACCCAGAAGCAATGCAATAAAAGAAAAATAATTAAAATTATTTAAGAATTAAGAAGGAAGAGAAAAACATTAGAGCAGATAATAGGATTTCTATGTGCATAACACAACAGACTGAAAAGAACTATTGGAATGTACGATCAGTTAGAGAAAAGAACTACTGCTTAATGTAAGATTAGTTTAGAGAAAACAAGCACATTCTCGTAAGTCAGCAATAACCAGAAAAGATAGCCCTGGAGAGTTGGCTCAGTGGATAGAGTGTCAGCCTGCGAACTGAAGGGTCCCAGTTCGATTCCAGTCAAGGGCATGTACCTTGGTTGCAGGCTCCTCCTGGCCTGGGCCCTGGTCAGGGTGTGTGGAGGAGGCAGCCAATCGACATGTTTCTCTCACATAGATATTTCTCTCTGTCTTTCCCTCTCTCTTCCACTTTCTAAAAATAAATGGAAAAATATCTTCAGGTGAGAATTAGAAAGAAAATATAAAAGAAAAAACAATTCTATTCATAATAGAAATAAAATCTATAGGACACCTACAAATAACTATTAAAGGCCCATAAAAGAGCTTTAGAGAAAAATTATAAATTTCTGTTAAAGACACAAAGGAAAATTCAAATAAGTGGATACAAATTCACTCCACATTCATCAAAACATTTAATGCAATTACAATTAAAATAGTAGTAATATTTTTGGTGAAACTTGAACTTATCGCAAAACTTATATGGTGATCTGTGCTCATTTTGGCAGCACGTGTGCCAAAAGCTATCGAGTGATAAAAACAGATGGCATTTAAAACAGTCTAAGGACTGAACAAGTAAACCAATGAAGGAGAAAAACGGCTAAAAGCCAGATCCAGCTGCAGCTGGGAAAGTGGTAGGTGACAGAGACCAACCAGTGAAGAAAGGAGGTGGTGTTTTCATAAACTGACTGTGCTAGCATCAGAACAGACTTCCTTCCCTTCACTCGTTTTCTTCCTCCAGGCACCATCCTCTTTCTGAACAGCACAGCTCCTCAAAACTGTCATGTGACTGTCCCACCTCTCCTTCCTGGTCTCTCCGGACCCGCTTCTGCTGCTCCTGACACTGCTCAGCCTCAGGCGGGAGACAGGCCCAGCTCGCAGCAGCGGGACACGTGGCCGGCTCCACTGTCTTCACTAGACTCCCCTCCTTCTTTCTCAATCTCCTGGCTCCTGACCGCTTCACAGTGAAATGCCGGAAATACTGTTTACATGCAATTGACCCGAGGCCTCTCCCTTCAACTTGAGCGGCTACATCTTGCAGAAGTCTGATGGCATTTGAGCTTAACACAGCCAGTGACCGTGCCCAGCACACTGGCCCCGCAAGTCTAACCATCTTGCTGGATAGCAAGGCTGTCTAGTCACTCAGACCAGAAACCTTAAGCTCAAGCTTGCGCCTTCTCTCTCTCTCACTCACTCACTGGAATATGAACTTCTGGCAAATCCAGCTTCAAACTCCATCCAAAATCCACTCTGGTAGGAAAGGCAAAGTCACCACACCCCCTCCTCACTGGTCTCCTGGCCTCAGTATTGCCACCAGCTATTAGCTATTTCTTCACTCAGCACAAGAGTGGCTTTGCTGAGATGCCTCTCAGTCATGTCCTGCCACCTTTGGTCAGTGCCAGGCCATGGCTTCCTGTCGGAGCCGGGCCCCTGTCACGGCCGCTGAGCCCTGCATGCTCTGGCCTTTCTCCCCTCTTGCCACACCAGCGTCCTTGCTGTTTTGTCTCCTGTCACCTCTAAATACCGGGTACCTGTGTGATGCTCCCACACCTGCCTTACTGCGGGTCAGTCTGAGGCAACTGTGGAGTCCTCCGTGCAGAACTACTCAGTGATAAGCCCTGGACGTGAGACCTGGAGCCCTAAGAGGGGGACACATGGGAGATGCAAACCTGGGAGCTGCCCACAGAGGGGTCGCGTGGGACTCCAGGATGGAAGAACACAGTCCTCCAAGGAGGAGCCGGAGGAAAGGGGCGCAGAGGCTGCTGGATGCAGCAACGAGGCAGTGAGCGTGGCCTCCACAGGCACCGTCTGGGAGAAGCATGAGAGCAGAGGCAGATTCAGCAGTTTCCAGTGCAGACGAGGGGAAGGACGTGGAGAAGGTGAGCTCCGGAGAGGCGGAGCGGGCTAGCTGCCGGAGGCGAGGGGAGTCAGGGAGAGGAATGCACACCCAGAGAGGACAGTGTAGCTGAGTGCTCATCACACGACTAGGGTCGGGGAGACCCATGACACAGAGGAGGCACCACCAAAGCCGCCCCCGTCTTTAGAAGAGAGCTGTGACATTGCTTTGGCTATTAACACAAGAGGAGACGGTTCAGAAGTGCACAGGTTTGTTAGGAGACGAGGGAGTTCCAGGGAGAGCAGGAGGCAAGGCTGCAGCTCAGCGCAGACGGACAGACAGAGGGTTAAACACACGGAGAGATGAAAGGTGGGCAAGGGCTGGGGAAAGTGGATGCCAGCCGTGCAAACCAAGCACAGCACCCTGCAGCAGCGGGGCGGCACCTGCTCCTGACGGCGACGCACGGCGGGCTGTGCTGTACGTTCACACGCCGTCACCCGCGTGCCTGGAAGCGTCCACTCCGTGCCTCCCACCATACAGGAGGCAGGAATGCCGTGTGCTCAGGCAGACACACCCAGACTGGATCACTCTGCCCTCCTCTACCGGCACAGCTGTGAGCTGCTCGCTCTTCACCTGCCTTTTCTTTTACAAAAGTTTCTAGTTTCCATATCTGGCAATAGAGAGGCCTCACATCACCAAAGGGCAGGCTTCACCTTAGAAAAGGCAGAAATGCAGGCCCCGGGCTGTGAGATCGTTTTCTGTAAGACCAGAGAACCGCCTGAAACTCACCGACCTCCACTCTCTCACCTGAGGAATCTTGAAGTTCTCTTGTGTCGTGAAAACAAACAAACCTCTCATCAGGTTCACTCCAATGCCACTGGGTTCTTTTTCTCACAGTGGCTTGGAATACAACGTAGTAATCCTAAGGCCCTGGACAGTCCGTGAGTCACCAATGAGCAGCACGCGCCGGCCTCTTGCTCCTGCAGGCATGGCGTGCCCAGAGCACATGCTGACCGTCCTGGTGGCTGCACGCTAGGGTATGTGCTGTTTTGATCTTGTGCACTGATAGCATATCCTATTATTGAGCGTCTATCACTCGAAGAACAATCATGATTCCTTAACATAACAACACAGCGGCTGCTCTGGTTTCATACAGACAGACAGACAAATCTGAGGTTTTGGTTTCTTAGTTGCAATTCAGTCAAACTGACTCGAGCCTACCTAATATACCCAAACTAAAGAGACGACATTGAACATTTTCATAATATGTGGAGAAGGTAAACTTTAAGCTGGCTGAAACACAGAAAACTTACCCTTGTAAAGCTTTATGAATTCGTTTGCACTTTTCCTTCAACACTGCAAAAATACCTGGTGAAAAAAACATCCTTTAGTGCAGTTGACCCTTGGACAATGCAAGGTTTAGAAAATCTGAGTTAAAAATTATTATATATATATATATATTTTACTTCATTTCAGAGAGAGGGAGAAAAAAACATCAATGATGAGAGAGATCACCCTACTGCACACCCTACCCTCACCAAGGATCAAGCCCGCAACCGGGCATGTGCCCCGACTGCAAATCGAACCTTAACCTCTTGGTTCATAGATTGACACTCAACCATTGAACCACACTGGCCAGGCTGAGTTTAACTTCTGACTTTTAAAAACTTAAATTGTCCCTTGGCATGTGTGGGGAATACCAAAATCCACAGATGCGTATGACAGTAGGACCTCAGCATCCTCAAATCAATGGAAGATGGTGCAGGTTTTTACTGAAAAATATTGCATATACACAGACCTGGGAAGTTCAAACCCGTGTTGTCTAAGGGTCAAATACATATTTGGAAAACCTGGTATTACTAATCCAAAAATATTTTTAAAAGACCCATTTCAAGCCCTAGTCAGTTTGGCTCAGTGGATAGAGCGCTGGCCTGCGGACTGAAGGGTCCCAGGTTTGATTCTGGCACATGATTGGGTTGTGGGCTTGATTCCCAGTGAGGGGCATGCAGGAGGCAGCCAATCAATGATTCTCTCTCATCATTGATGTTTCTATCTCTCTCTCCCTCTCCCTTCCTCTCTGAAATCAATAAAAGATATATATATGAAAAGATCCATTTCAAGTTCATCAATTTAAAATGCTGCAAATCCTTCCATATACTGACCACATACAGACAGGCGGCCAGAAATGCTTCTGGAGGCCCAAGATTTCATCTCGGCACACACTGATAGCTCTCCATCCTTTTTAGCAAATCTGGGATGACGTTTTCCACAGCAAAACGATGGCTCTTGTTCTTATAAAAATTCTACAAATAATTTGGCTAATGATAAAAGGGTATCAAGACATTTGTTACAGAAATATCAAACTAGTAAACAATCTGGTAAAAAATAGAGGCTGCATGTAATAATGTTTATGATCTTTTCCTTGATATTTTCCATTTCCTCAAGAAAAAAATTGAAAATCTAAACTATCCGAGCAGGAGGCTGGAGGGCCAGGCCACCTGCCAGGCAGGTGTGGGAAGTACCCAGAAAACTCTCATGGTGCCCTATTCTCTGAAATAAAAACCAAAGTTGAAAATTTAGAAACTTAGAAAATTTGAAATTCAAGTAATACCAGGTTATGCCTATTTCTCAAATTCTGTTTCAGGCTCTGATGAGGAAGCACTATCACAGCCAAAGCCACATTTTAAATTCAGTTGATTTTAATGGTCGTAAACTAGATACCAACTAATTTCTAAAAAAAAAAGAAAAGAAAGAAACTAACAACACTGGCCAGCACCACGCCCGCACGCCCGCAGGGAACCACGCTCCGCTCCAGCTCAGCTCCAGGACGCAGACGTGGAGGCGCTGCCTGCTCTGCGCTGCAGCCAGGCGGAGTGAGACTCAGCCCAGAGCTGTCGGCACTTCGTCTCCTCTAGCTAATTCCTCCAAAACGTGCACGGGGCCAGGGCTAATGTAACCTGCAGTCTGACTTCCTGGGTTCGAAGAGTATACCTGGATTCTCTTCCATGATGTTGAGGGCCTCAATGGCAGCAGCAGCTAACAAGGGCGGCAACGAGGCAGAGAAGCAGTATCCCTGACCGGAAAGGCGCTGAGAAGAAACAAGTTAAAAACATAAATACCCACCCCCTTCCTTCCACTGTCTCTAAACATCAATGGAGAAAATAACCTCAGATGAGGATTAACAAAACAAAACAATCGTGATGAACTCTGCATGGAATTTTGTTCCCTGCAAGTCACACTGCGGTGACCCCGGAGCAGGAGCCTGTTTGGGAGAGCACCTACCTGGTGGTCAATTACGAAAGAGCGGCCACAGCAGAAGCCCCCAATGGAAGCAAGTGCGTTCTCCATGTTGGCACTGATGAGATCAATATCATCGATCTGCCAGAAAAGAGGGACCTTGTCAATCACTCCCCAATTAAAACCAGACCAATTTCAAGCCTAGCGACCTTTCAGCACTGATCATGCCAACACCTGGGCTCTACAAGCTCCGCATGTGAAAACAGAGGCGAACACACAACCTGTCATTGAAAGAACAGACGTTCAAAGCACTCCCGCAGGTGCCTCACTTTATCCCTGTGCCACTTCATCATCGGGACAATTTATACACGGCGTTCTGGAGCAGACACGGAACCGACCCAGTGCTGCCGTGTGAACCCAGCTCAGACTGATGTGCCGTGAGCTGGCAGCCTGCAGGGTCCGGCCCTCGGGCTCTGTGAGGACACAGACACCAGAGCGGCGGTGCTGCCCAGGCAAGCACTGCCTGAGCCGTGAACCTGCCCAGCAGGATGGGACTGCGAGTTTCCGGTGTGAGGCATGTTCCAAAAACTGAGAACTTACATTGATTCCAAAATGCTCAGTGACTCCTCGGCCATGCTCCCCCAGCACTCCAAACGAAAGGCTCTCCTCCAGAAAGATCCTGGCTTTGTACTTGTATTTTAACTGAACCTAAATGTGAATAAGAAGGAGCTTTACAAGTCTAATCAGGAAGAACAAATTACCCTAACATGACAAGAGAAAACGCAGCAGCCGCTCCTCAGCACAGGCGGATTCTTATCTGGGAATGCCCACTTACTGAATGGAATTGGTACCCAACAGTCCTCAGCCCAGGGCAGGCACCTGGCAGCGGTGCCAGCTGCGCCGCACAGGAGCGCTTCAGCGCACAGTAAGCACGTGTTCTTTGCACAGTCTATTCCTGGCCACATTTCCTTATGTCTTGTGTTTCTGTTGGTGACCCTGCTGTCTAAGTGGTCCCTGGTGTAGTGCTGAGTGCTGTTCTTAAGCGAGAGGCTGTGAAGTGCCTCGTGGAGAAAACACGTGAGCTAGACGAGTCTCCTGCAGGCGGGAGTCACAGCGCTGTCGGCTGTGAGCTCATCGCTGGTGAATCAACACTATCAATCAAAGAGGGTGTCTTTAAACAGAACACTCAAAATGAGGCTGTGACTCAAGGACTCAGGAGAGGGTGGTGACTAGAGGGTCGCTGAAAACTACCTGTGTCTGCCCAGGAGCACCAGCTCAGTCTGTAACTCAGCCTCTGCAGCAGGCTTCCAGAACCTAAGTACCGTGAATAGCGACAATCCACTGAACTTGTGATGCTTCAAATGTTTCCTTCACCTCAATAATACACACACAGCATTGCTAATGACTAAAGAAGCGCAAGGTGAGCTGTTAGGAGTATAATCATGTAACCTACCTGTTAAATACAGGTCTGACCACACAAAAGCTCCTGGGAAACTTCTCTCTCTCCCTCCCTCAGTGGCATGTGTTTTAATTTTGGATCCATGTCATTTTTTAATGCAGAAAACCTTTTCATTATGTGTTCCCCTCTACTTTCAGGCTTAGAAGAAAGTCCTTTCCCATCAAGGTTAGATGCTTATTGATCTGGGTGTTCTTCTAAGCATTTCGTGTCTTTATAGTTTTGTTTACACTGTGGGAAGCTGGAAATGTGCATGTTTATTTATAGGTTGTTTTTTAAAAAACTTTCTTTATTAAGTTATTAGATATGTCCTTAGCCCCCGTTACTCCCCCCCACATTCATGCCCTCACCCCCCTGTTGTCTGTGTCCATTGATTAGGTGTTTATAGGTTTTCTTTTTATCCCCTAGAGATTAATTACCCCATATGATGTGTACAGGATCAACTTCACAACTGAATTGAAATACAGCGCTTATTAACTACTAAATTTTTATATATATGATATGAGAAGTTTGATGTCTCAAATATTCCCATGACTCATTTATTTTCATTACTAAAGATTTAATTTTGAGATCTTTTTGCACTGTCTGGCCAGTGTGGCTCAATTGGGTGAGCATCATCCCATGCACCAGGAGATCACGGGTTCGATTCTCAGTCAGGGCACATGCCCAGGTTATGGGTTTGACCCCTCAATAAGGAATGTGTAGGAGGCAGCTGATCGATATTTCTATCTCCCTCTCACTTCCCCCCTCTCTCTCAAATCAATAAAAACAGATTTAAATAAAAGATCTTTTTACATTAAAACTACAGGAATAATGTGTAAAATGTCACAAGTCTCAGATAATTTATTGATTTTCATTTTAAAAAATATTTCTATTGATTTTTAGAGAAAGAGGAAGGGGAAGGGAAGAAGGGAAAGGGGGGAGAGAGAGAAAGAAAGAGAGACAGAGATAGATAGATAAGATTGATAGAAAGAGAGAGAGAAATATCAATTGGTTGCCTTTTGCACGTGGCCTGACCGGGTATCAAATAGGCAGGCATGTGCCCTGACCAAAAATTAAACGAGAATCTTGTAGTGCACAGGACGACTTGACGCCCAACCAACTCGGCCACTCTGGCCTGGATGATAATTTATTTTTTAATCCAGATTTTATTGGCTAATCTTGCCAATATCAAATTCGGGGAGGGGGGGCACTAAGCTTTTTGCTAGATTTTAATTAAAAATTAATAAACTTATTTGGGGAGAATTACATCTTTTCAACACTTTTCCATTCATTAATATGAATGAAAAAGTTTCTAAAAATCATATTTTAGAGTGTATCCTATATAATAAAAGACTAATATGCAAATATACCGAACGGTGGAACAACCGAACATCCAGTCGTTATGACACGCGCTGACCTGACCCCCAGGAGGCACGCATGGACCATGGTGGGTGTTGGCTGTGGTGGGATGGTAGAGCAAGTGAGAGGGAGCACCAGACCAAGGCAGGGCATCGGTCGCTGTCATCAGGACAACCCTTTGGTAGTTACTGAAAATTCTTCGCTCCTGCACACCGCGGTCTCGCCTGGCACTTGCACCTGCTGCCGGCACCAGAGCTGCCACTCACACCCACTGCCAGCACCAGTCCTGATCACCCCTCAGGGCTTCTCCACCCCCCCCCCCCCCTGCTCCTGAGGGACGATTGGGGCCGGCAGTCACCTCCTGCACCTGCTGCCAGTGCTGGAGCCGTCACTCCCACCAGTTGCTGGCACCCGGCACCATCACTCAGCGCCATCAGTAGGTGTGAGCAGCGGCTGCCGGCCCTGATTGCCCAGAGGGCTTCTCCACACACTCTCCCCACCCCCCCTCCTGAAGGGTGATCAGGGCAGCAGCTGCTACTCATACCCAATCATTTCATGCCAACAACGAGTGCATTCTGGGCTGCCACCATCAGTGCATGGAGCGGCAGTAGAGCGAGCGAGGTTGCTGGCAGAGGGGCCAGGAGCTGTGGCATGAAGGGCCAGGCAGGGGCATGGAGGATGGGCTGAAACCCACCCGTGCCCACTGCAGCCTCATGGTCCAGTTTCTTTCAAAGTGTACAAATTATGCACTAGGCTACTAGTTTAATAATATCATGACAGTACTGGTACGCAAATAAACAAATCCGTGAAAGAGGAATCCCACAATCAAGCCCTATTTTGTGTCCTGTAACCTTTCTGTACTCAGATCTGGCACATCCTGACCTCACATGCACTTGTGGTCTTGCTTCTCTGCTGGGCTGACACTTGCCCATCCACAATGCTCTGGGATCGTAGTCCTACAACAGACGTTCTAACCTCTTCTGGCCCCCGGTTCCCCTCATTATTCTATCAGTCTTTGATACTCATGAAAACAAGGAGAGGAAAATAAAGACAAATCTTTCATTAATATTTAGGATGTATCTGTATTTCCTCAAAACATAGTGAAAACTTTAAAAATAAGCTATGAAACCCTTATTCAAAGTGATGGACTCATAGATTCAAATTTCCATGGCCAAATGCAAGGGTGGTTCAACACGGGAAAATTAATCAATGTAATAGACCATATCAATAGCACAGTACAGCCAGTTCCTCAGTAAGTGAAACATGAAACTACCATGTGATCTAGCAATTACACGGCTACACATATAGACACACATCCTGAAAGTGGATGCAAACAAGTAGTTGTACACAACTGTTCACAGCAGCACTATTCACAATGGCCAGAAGGCGGAAGCAACCCAAATACTCAGCAGAAAAACAAAATGCAGTGTACCCATGGACTGCAGTGCTCCTTAGCACTATGGAGGAATGAAGTGCTGGTCCATGCCACAAGTGGAAGGACTAGAGCATGGAGCTCAGGGAACGAAGCCACACACCACGGTCATATGGTGAATAGTTCCCCCTTCAGCTTAGTTTACATTTCATGGTTTCATCACCCACAGTCAACTGTGGTCTGAAAGGATTAACGGGAAAATCCCGGGAATTCAATAAACAGTCCATGCCAACACTCTATCCACTGAGCCAAACCAGTTAGGTCAGAAGAAATATTTTAGAGGCTGGAGAGGGACCAAAGGAGGTTGGCTGGCCAGAGAGGGGCCATAGGAGGTAGGCTCCAGGGCGTGTTTTGCCAGTCTCACCCAGTCCCGATTGGCTGGACCCCAGCAAGCTAACCTACGGTTGAAGCATCTGCCTCCAGTGGTCAGTGCATGTCATAGCAACTGGTCAAACAAATGGTCAGACACTTAGCATATTAGGCTTTTATGATATAGGATTACACCTTGCCAAAACCGGTTTGGCTCAGTGGATAGAGTGTCGGTCTGCGGACTGAAAGGTCCCAGGTTCGATTCCGGTCAAGGGCATGTACCTTGGTTGTGGGCACATCCCCAGTAGGGGGTGTGCAAGAGGCACCTGATCGATGATTCTCTCTCATAGATGTTTCTAACTCTCTATCCCTCTCTCTACCTCTCTGTAAAAAAATGAATAAAATAGCCCTAGCCAGCTTGGCTCAGTGGATAGAGCATTAGCCTGTGGACTGAAGGGTCCCAGGTTCAATTCTGGCCAAGGGCACATGCCTGGGTTTTGGGCTCGATCCCCAGTGGGGGTGTGCAGGAGGCGGCCCATCAATGATTCTCTCTCATCATTGATGTTTCTATTTCTCTCTCCTTCTCCCTTCCTCTCTGAAAGCAATCAATAAATATATTTTTTAAAAAATGAATAAAATATATATATATGTGTGTGTGTGTGTGTGTATATATATATATATATATATATATATATATATATATATATATAAATATATAGGATTACACCTTGATGAAGTTGGTTTTAAAAATGTGAGTCTAGATCATTCTTTAAAGGCCAGGGTAGGCATTCCATGCTCCTCTAGTTCCCTGGTATGATTAGTGTGTGCTTCTGACCTTATTGTGCATAGCAGTGTGGATGTTATACATTAAAAGTGGTCATAAAAAAAGGCAAATTGCCAGAGTCCAAATACTAGGATAATGAAGTCATGGCTGCTTACCAATTCTGGAAGGGGACAAATGGTGCCAGTATTCATGTACAAGCCTTCGACTACAATGAAACGTCTAGTTACACGTGCCTTGCGAGGATTCTTTAAAAGAAAAACAACAGACATTTAAAATTTTAGTAACTCCAAATACAAACATCTATTATAAGACTTATTCATCATGTTTGAGATCATGCTATTATGAGAGAAAGAACAATGCTTTCTCCTCTCAGACATGTTTTTCAGCTCCTGCAATCAACTAGTAGACCTGACACACACATACACAGACACATTTGGTTGAGGCACTTTGAGACTATTATTATACAAACAGATCCCTCCACGCTCAGAATGACTGGGAAGGTGCCCAGGGAACTTTCTGGGATGACCGGATGTTTGATGTCATGATAGAGGCCATGTTACTTGGGTTATATGGTTCTAATCATTGGTTAAAAGGCTAGGGTTTGTGCATTGCAGTGTATGTAAATTTTACCTAAAATATAAACTATAACAGCCGGGCTCATGGCTGGTGAGCACAGCAGCTCTGTAGCAGTGCTAAGCTGTCAGTCGGACATCCCCCAAGGGCTCCCGGACTGCAAGAGGGTGCAGGTTGGGTTGAGGGACCTCGGCCCCAAATTTTGTGCACCGGGCCTCTAGTATCTATATAAATTATATAAATTACATTATTCAAATCAGGATTTTACTGCAATAATTTTAGGACATGGATTTTATATTACTAGAGGCCCAGTGCATGGATTCATCCACATTGAAATAAAATTAATTAGAAGGTGGCCAGCAGGACAGGGCGAGACGGGCCAGACACACCCTGGAGCCAACCTCCTGTGGTCCCTGCCAGGCCGGTTGCACCTGGGGCGGCACTGGGACACAAAGGGCATCTGCAGAGTGAGCAGGGTCCCTCTGGCAGGTGAAGTCCCTTGGCCTGACATGTGGGAATTGGGCCGAAAACAACAGTCTAACATCCCTCGAAGGGTCCCGTAGTGCAAGAGGGCACTATGCAAAGCTGCTGTCTCAGCAGCTTCTGCGTTGAGCATCTGCCCCCATGGTCAGTGTGCGGCCAGTTGGGTGGTTGCTTAGGCTTTTATATATGGACTAGAGGCCTAGTGCATGACATTCCTGCACTGAAGGGGGGATGTCCCTCAGCCTGGCCTGCGCCCTCTCACAGTTCGGGAGCCCTTGGGGCATGTCTGCCTGTCGGCTTAGGCCTGCTCCCCATGGAGTAGGCTTAAGCCGTCAGTTGGACATTCTTAGCACTGCCACATCCTTAGCAATGCTGCGCTTGCCAGCCGTGAGACAGGCTCAGGGCTTCTAAGCAGCACTCCCCTTGTGGGAGCACACTGACCACCAGGGGGTAGCTCCTGTGTTGAAATCTGCCCCCTAGTGGTCCGTGCACATCATAGTGACCGGTCGTTCTGTCATTGGGTCAATTTGCATATTAACTTTTTATTATATAGGATGTTATGAGCATTTCTACATTACTTAATATTATTTAAAACATGATTTTAGGGGAGAAATAATATTCTACTTTATAGGTTTACCATAAACTAATAATTCTCCCAATGTCCCATTTAGGCTGTTTCCCTTGTTTTGCTTTTTTACATCGAATCGTAAATATCTTTTAATTTCTGACACCACTTCTGAGTATCTCCTAACAACAGCACCCACATCCCAGTCCCAAGGATACAACTACTTAAGAATACTGGAATGTAACTGTCTAAAGGCTGTGCCAATGAAACCCCCATGGTTCCCAGAGGGCCCTCTGTCTCATCACATATATCTGTGTTGATGCTGATTATTATGATTAAAATATGTTCCCTAATTGGGCGAGCCAAAACTGCTATCCTAATTTTTCTAATTATTAGTGAAGCCAGATTATTTTTCACATGCTCAGTTATTTGTAATTTCTTCCATAAAATGCTGTTTTTATCTACTATCCTAGATTTACACTGAGTGGCTAGATTATTATGATCTCTGAATGCATAATAATCTGGCCACTCAGTGTATATCCTATATAATAAAAGGCTAATATGCAAATTGTCCCCTCGACCAGGAGTTTGACCAGCAGGTAGACTGGCTAACCGCCCATGTCCCCTTCCCCTGGCCAGGCTGGTAGGACCCCACCCATGCATGAATTCATGTACCAGGCCTCTAATATATATATGTATATACTGAGTAGCCAGAGTTCATAATAATCTGGCCACTCAGTGTATTTATTTATTTAAAATATATTTTATTACAGAGAGGAAGAGAGAGGGATAGAGAGTTAGAAACATCGATGAGAAAGAATCATCGATGAGCTGCCTCTTGCACACCCCCTACCAGGGATGTGCTGCAACCAGGTACATGCCCTTGACCGGAATCGAACCCGGGACCTTCCAGTCCACAGGCCAACGCTCTATCCACTGAGCCAAACCGGTTTCAGCTATTTATTTATTTTTAAAGAATATGTGACAAGAGAACACTGTAGGAAAAGGAACAAGAAACATCTTGGGAAATTAACACCACCCCCCAAAAATTTGATCCATACCTGGACTACACTATAATATTTTAATTTAGTTTCAAAGGAAAGATAAGCATCTAAGTAGAAAATATTAAAAAATTTAATATTTATATAAAACTGAAGAAGAATCTTTAAAAATAAAAATGTAGCCAAAACCGGTTTGGCTCAGTGGACAGAGAGTCGGTCTGCGGACTGAAAAGTCCCAGGTTTGATTCCGGTCAAGGGCATGTACCGTGTTTCCCCGAAAATAAAACATCCTCCAAAAATAAGACCTACTTACAGGTTTCCTTCTGAGTGAAATATAAGGCATCCCCCCGAAAATAAGCCCCCCCCCCCCGCTCTGTCTCAGAATGAAAATTAATTTAACGTAAACTGGTCGCTAGGGCCGCCCTGACTGGCGTCTAACAACCAGTGACGTTACACAGAGTCCTGACGTCACTGCTGTGTGGAGGTGGAGCGGAGGTCGGAGTGAGCTCTGAGCGCAGGGCGGGAGAGAGGAGGAGATATCTCACAGATGCCTGTAGAACAGGCGGACAGGACGTGGCAAAGGAGGTGAGTGCTGGTCTGTCTCTGGTGACACTACCTGATGCTCGCGGCCGCCCTCATGATGACTGAAGGTTCTCAGTCAGTGGCAGACCCTGCTCCAGCCCAGATCCAGCCCCAGCAAGCCCAGTGACAGTCCCCAGGCAGACCCCAAGGGGTAAATGTCTGATAAAGGGGTAGAGGGGATGTCTGGTGAAGGTGTTCAGTGGCACAGGGGTGGGGGATCACTTAAAATGACACAGGAGGATCAGAGGGGGCAATCAAAATGACACAGGAGGATCAAAAAGGGTTACTAAAATGGTAATCTCCCCTCTGATCCCCCCTGTGTCATTTTAAGTGATCCCCCTCCCCCCACCTTGATACCCCAATTCCTTTTTTATTTTTTTACCCCTAGAAATGAGCACAAAAAGAAAAAGCTACTCCGTAGAGTATAAGAAAGGAATCGTCGAAGACTCTTGGGGCCAAAATCTTACTGCTTTCTGCAAAGAGAAGATGTTGAGTATCCTATTGGTCCGAAAATGGCGAGCAGAGTATGGTAACCTCATTGTACAAGTGGACAAGGGAAATGCTAAAAAGCGCAAGTGTGGATCAGGTCAGCAACCATTATTTTCCGAGCTGGAAGACCTGATCTGTGAGGGTTGTTGACAGGAGAGCAAAGGCTTTGGTTGTGAATAGGGCTCAGATTTAAGAATTTGCCCTTGCAATAGCACCACAGTTTGACATAGTCCCCGAAGACTTCAAAGCATCACAACACTGGCTGGATAATTTCCTTCAGCGAAGTGAGCTGTCTTTAAGATCTATCAGTACAACATTGTTTAGGTTGGAAGATACTCAAGTTATTAAGCAAGCACTTGCATTCAAGTCCTTTATTGATGATGCTGACTTCTCTAAATATAATCTTTCCAACATGATTGCTATGGATGAAACTGCAGTGTTTATGGGCCAATCATCTCAAACAATTGAACAGCGGGTGCTCCTTAGTGTGCATTCCCTCCACTGCTTACGAAAGTGCACGTGTTTCCTGTATTTTGGCAATTCGTCTGGATGGCACTAAAATCCCACCTTTAATCATTTCTAAGGGCAAGAAGGAAAAGATTGAACGTGTTTTGGGCGTTTTTATTTTTGAAACTGAAAAAGCCTGGGCCACACAAGCAGTTATAAGGAAGTGGGTTGATTTAATGCTGCTGCTTGTTATTCAAGGGAGCCAAAGAGGTCTGCTAGTCTGGGATGCAGCCAGCACTCACCTCCCTAAAGACATGAAGATATTTCTTCATGAAAGAAAATAGATCAGATAATGATTCCTGCAGGAATGACGGCCTATATCCACACTCTTGATATTGCAATAAACAAGCCATTCAAAGACAATTTGCGCATGGAAATTAATGACTACATTGAAAATAGAATGGAGAAAAATCAGCGTGGAAACTTTGTGAAATCTAAACTGCAAGAAGTTGTGACTTCGGTGAAGAATTCATGGGAGAAAATCACTGACAGTTGCATTGCAAATGCACTGCGAGCAGGCCACCTTGACAAGAAGTACTTATTTAAAGACAGTGCTATTGCTAAACATGAGAGATTTGGTCCACTGATTCTGAAAGAAATGGAGTCACAAGAAATTCACCGGAAAATTCAGAAATTGGATTGTTATAATGATGTTCCAGAAGATGATGACATGCTTGTCATTGAATAAATGAGTAAATTCTTGATACTGTAGGATTCACCGTTTGTCTGGTTTGTGTTGACAACTACCGTACTACCATACCGTATACAGGTAATAAATTTCCTTTATTTTCATTTAACAATATATGTGTACCGCATTCTTCTTCATGGAAAAATAAGACATCCTCTGAAAATAAGACTTAGCGCATCTTTGGGAGCAAAAACTAATATAAGACACTGTCTTATTTTCGGGGAAACAGGGTACCTTGGTTGCG
Source organism: Pipistrellus hanaki (assembly GCF_964339955.1). Taxonomy (NCBI): domain Eukaryota; kingdom Metazoa; phylum Chordata; class Mammalia; order Chiroptera; family Vespertilionidae; genus Pipistrellus; species Pipistrellus hanaki. Next base: position 69,562,329 of record NC_140513.1, on the reverse strand, counting down.
GGCACATCCCCAGGCAGCTGGTCGATGATTCTCTCTCATCGATGTTTCTAACTTTCTATCCCTCTCCCTTCCTCTCTGTAAAAAAATCAATTAAAAAAAAAAAAAATATATATATTTAAAATAAAAATGTAGAGTAATTTAGAAAACCTACTCTTGGCAGGAAAATCTAATATAAATTAATTAGTAAAAACTATAACATGGAAATACATTTTCAAAATAATTTTATTTTTTGTTATTATAAAAAAAGTTCACAAATAATATAAATCTTGTAAAACACACACACTCACACACTTGAATATCATGTTTTCCAGATTTGTATAATACTAATTTGGCAAAATAAACTCTATACAGAAGACTGGTCATTGGCCATATTCCCCAAGGCAATGTTCTTCAGTCTGGTAGCATACTATTACTAGGGAGAACAAAGGACATCTTTCATATTCCTAGTCAGAACAAGGGACATCTTTTTATGATTTGTAGAAAGTAATCAATGGAATAGTTTCAATGTTAAGGTTTCCTAGTTGTGCCCTGCTGGCGTGGCTCAGTGGTTGAGGGTTGACCTATGAACCAGGAGGTGACGGTTCTAATCCTGGTCAGGGCACATGCTAGGCTTGTGGGCTCGATCTGCAATGGGGCCTGCAGACAGCAGGTCAATGATTCTCTCTCATCACTGATATGTCTGTCTCTCCCTCTCTCTTCCTCTCTGAAATCACTAAAAAGTATATTAAAAAAGAGATTTCCTAGTTGTATAGCTACAACGCATGCATGACAGGAAGTTTTTTTTTTTAAATATATATTTTATTGAATTTTTACAGAGAGGAAGGGAGAGGGTTAAAGAGCTAGAAACATCGATGAGAGAAAAACATTGACCAGCTGCCTCCTGCACATCCCCCACTGGGGATGTGTCTGCAACCAAGATACATGCCCTCGACTGGAATCGAACCTGGAACCCTTCAGTCCGCAGGCTGACCCTCTATACACTGAGCCAAACCAGTTTCAGCACAGAGGAAGTTTATCAAAGAGTCTACGTACTCAGTAAGAACTGCTGTCTCCTAACAAAGACAACAGAATCATAGAGGAATAATGCAAATATTAAAAAACAAAAAAACAAAAACACACACACAAAAATTGGCCCTAACCAGTTTGGCTCAGTGGATAGAGCGTCGGCCTGTGGACTCAAAGGTCTAAGGTTCGATTTAGATCAAGCGCATGTACCTTGGTTGTGGGCACATCCCCAGTAGGACGTGTGCAGGAGGCAGCTGATTGGTATTTCTCTCTCATCAATGTTTCTAATTCTCTATCTCTCTCTTTTCCTCTCTGTAAAAAAATCAATAAAATATATTAAAAAAACAAACAAAAAAATTGATACAAAAATGAGGAACGTGATGGGCATTTTTTAGCAGTGACTCTAATGAATGAGCTGTACTGGAACAGCCCTCTTGGAAGTGACACTGAGACAGGGCTGTGGTGACCAGGTTCCTAGTCCGGTCTGCACATAACGGTTTCCGTAGAACTGCAGACCAGAGCTACCTTCTGCATCCACATCATAAGAAGAAAATAAATGATAATTCTAATAGTGATGCTCTCAATAAATTTCTTCTGCCACACTCCCATGGAACATGGAGGAACAAGACCATTCCCTCAAGGGGAAGGAAAGGGTAAATGGGTGGTAAGAAGGCAGGAAACCCATTTTGGGGCTGTTGTTCCTCACAGGTAGCAGCTGCTAGAGGCACATGACGGTGGGGTGGGGATTAAGAGTCTCATTTTGTTCATAAATTTGTAAATTCAGATCTGACATTATTGTTTCTTCCACTTAATTGATTCTGATATGAATTAATCTCTGTGAACAAACTAGTGAACCTGGAGCTATTCCTGAGAGCTGAAAATACACACCCTACCCACAACGCAGGCTGCTTTTCTCTCCTTTTAAAAAAATTTAATATTTTTATTGCTTTCAGAGAGGAAGGGAGGGAGAGGCAGAAAAGGAGGGCTGAGGAGGGGGAGGGGAGAGAAAAACCAATGATGAGACGTTGATTGGCTGCCTCCTGCACATTCCCTCCTGGGGATCGACCCTGCAACCCTGGCATGTGCCCTGGACGGAATAGAACCTGGGACCTGCCAGTCCGCAGGTCGACACCCTATCCACGGAGCCAAACCGGCTCGGCTCTCTCTCCTTTTTAGAAAGCAGCCTAATTAATTACCTTCCCCAAATTTGCCATATATAATTTTGGCAATGATGAGGCAATTACATCAGACTTGGCTCTACAATATGAAGTACACTTAATAAGCAGGAACATCCTTAATATCCAAATGTGATCCACAGGCACGTTTTCATGATAAATTATCATTTCATATCTAATTTAGCTGGTTAGAGAGTACAAAAGAACTGCGTAATTTTCTTCAAAAGAATCCTACCTTTTGATCTTCGATCTCTTGCTCTTTTAGCAGTCGCTCCAGGTCAGCCATATCATTATGCTCAAATAACTTAATGTTACTACGTGATGCCTGTAATCCTTTCTGAATAGCAAAGCAGGCAGCTCTATCTCTGTAAGGAAGAGGACAACCAAAGGGGTTTAAAGGGTCTTGGCATGTGAGTAGGTGACCTACATTCACTTGTTAACATGAACGTGACAAATAAATAAAGCACACCTGAGCATGTATACATCACTGTTTGCACTTCCCCCTGCAAGCACTTCCCACGAGGCTATATCCTGGTTCTGTTCCAGGCAGCACTCCTCTGTATTTTCACCTGCGTCAGCATGCTAAGGCCTTGCTCTCAGCAACGCTCTCCAGAAACACATGAACACTCGCACTGCACCACAGTGGCTCCTCTGGTTGGAATGCCACCAGCAAGAAAAGCAATCCTGCAGAGCTGACTATGCACATAACCAGGTAGAACTCTGAATCTTGCAGATTAAACTTGCATGAGATCTTCTAAACTGGGCTCATTAAGAGGAAATATATGTATATTTAAATATTTTATTGATTTTTTACAGCAAGGGAGAGGGATAGAGAGCTAGAAACATCGATGAGAGAGAAACATCAATCAGCTGCCTTCTGTACACCCCCCACTGGGGATGTGCCCGCAACCAAGGTACATGCCCCCGACCGGAATCGAACCCAGGAGCCTTCAGTCCGCAGGCCGACGATCTATCCACTGAGCCAAACCGTTTTCGGCTGCTTTAGTGTCTTATAATTGACAAATACAGATCTTTTACTTCCTTGGTTCTATCAGTTCCAGCAGTATTATTGTGGGATCTTTAGGATTCCTTGCATACAGTATCATGCCATCTGCAAATAATGACAGGTTTACTTCTTGCTTTCCAGTTGGATGCCTTTTATTTCTTCTTCTTACCAATCGCTGTGGCTAGACTTCCAGTGCTATGTGAATACGAGTGATGAAAGCATACATCCCTGTCTTGTTCCTGAACTTAAGGGAAACGCTTTTAGTTTGTCCCCATTGAGTGTGACGTTGGCTGTGTCCCATCAACAGCCTTTATTATGTTGCGATATATCCCCTCTGTTTGTACTTTGCTGAGAGTTTTTATCCTAAATGTGTGCTGGATTTTGTTAAATGCTTTTTCTGCATCTATGGATATGATTATATGACTTTTCAGGGGTCTTCAAACTACGGCCCGCGGGCCACATGCAGCCCCCAGGGGAGTCTGATCCTGCCCGCCAGGTTTTTTGGGCAGTGAGCGCAGCCAAGGTGTTACAGTAGGAATTAGTAGTTCATATAGTCCGGCCCTCCAGCTCTCTGAGGGACCGTGATCTGGCCCCCACTTTAAAAAGTTTGAAGACCCCTGGTTTATATAGTGTATCACATTTCAATTGATTTGTGGATATTGTACAAACCTTGCATCCCAGGAATAAATCCTACTTGATCAAGGTGTATGATCTTTTTTACATATTGCTGGATTTGTTTGCTAATATTTTGTTGAAGATTTTAGCATCTATGCTCTTGGCCTATAATTTTCTGTCCGTGTAGTATCTTCATCTGGTTTTGGAGTTAGGATATTCTGGCCAACGTCAGCCACTGCCAGTGTTCTACCTGGGCCACTCAGCACAAGCTATAACATGATCTGCAGGTGGATGCACCTCCTGGCAGGCTCCAGAGCCAGTAAACTCAGTGAACACCTTCAGACCATGTCAAAGCACCACCACCCAACCACCTCCACAAGCAATACACTTAAGAGGCAGACTCAGGGGGCATCAAAACCCTGCTAAGTCAGTCCTGTTCTGTGCAGTGTTGGGTCCCTGCACAGCTGATCCTCCACAGTAGTCGGAGGTCGGTGGTCCTTGCAGATGACTGGGCTGAAGTTAAATCCCTGCCACTGAAGTGCCCACAGCAATCAAGGCTCGACTACAAGAGAGAGGGGCATACAGCTCACATGGGGGAGAAAAGGTGGCACACCCTGAGTGCCAGTTTGTGACCAGGGAGGCTGTGCAACTGAGCCTACAGAACACCTACTACATTACCGCAGGTCACTCTGCCAAGCCTGGGAGAGGCAGCAGCTCCACCTAATACACAGAAACAAACACAAGAGGCTGCCAAATGAGGACACAGGAAACATGTCTCAAATACAACAGAGCAAAACTCCAGGAGAAAAACTAGAAAAATCAAGACAAGTAACTTACTAGATGCAGAGTTCAAAACACTGCTTCTAAGGATGCTCAATGAACTTAGTGAGAACCTCAACAGCATAAAAAAGGAACAGTCAGGCCTAGCTTGGCATGACTCAGTGACTAAGTGTTGACAGATGAACCAGGAGATCAGTTTGATTTCCAGTCAGGGCACATACACCAGTTGCAGGTTCAATCCCTAGGGGGAGTTGTGCAGGAGGCAGCCAATCAATGATTCTCTCTCATCATTGATTTTTCTGTCTTTCTCTCTCTCTCCTTTCCTCTCTGAAATCAATCAAAATATTTAAAAAAAAAAAAAAAAAAGGACCAGTCAGAAATAAAGGAGACACTAACTGAAATGAAGAGTAAATTTACACAGAGTCAACTGTAAAGTATATAAAGCTAACAATCAAATCAGCGATTTGGAATATAAAGAAGCAAAAAAACACGCAATTAGAATGCAAAAAAGAAAAAAAAATCTAAAAAAAGTGAGGATAGTGTAAGGAGCCTCTGGGACAACTTTAAGCGCATACCAACAATCACATCATGGGGATGCTGGAAGGAGAAGCAAGCAAGCAAAAAACTAAAAACCTATTTGAATATATAATGAGAGAAAACTTCCCTACCTTGGGGAATGAAACAGACATACAACTCCAGGAAGCATTCAGAATTGAAAAGCAGAGCTTCACAGATAGAAAAAAGCAAAAAGATTCATCACCACCAAACTAGTAATATGAAATGCTAAAGAAAAAGGGGGAAAAAAAGATAAAAAATCTATATTAATAAAAGGATAAAATGCTAATTAGACCAGATGTCCTCCAGAGGTCCTTCCTGACAAAACCCGGGGGGGAGGGAGGGGGAGGGCTCCAGCCTGCAAACTGCCCTCAGCCCCTTGCCCAGGCTGGCTCCAATCCCAGCGGGGACCCTCACCCCAATTGGGGGTGCCCCGGCTGCTTGCTCAGGCCAACTTCACCCCCCAGCAGGCTCCCTTCAGGGCAGGCCAGCTGGCCCCCACCCATGCACCAGGCCTCTATCCTATATAATAAAAGGATAATATGCAAATTGACCCTAAAGGCAGAACGACTGCTGGACCAGTCACTATGAGACGCACTGACCACATCTTGGTCCTTTTTCCCGGCCAGCAGGCTGCAATCACCTGATGGCCACCCGCTATGGGGGCAGGGTCAGCAAGCAGGCGGGAACGGCTGACCTCTCAGTCCCTTCCCCTGGCCATCAGGCACTGATCACCTGATAGGGAACAGGGAACTAGGGGTAGGTGGCAGCGGGGCTTGTGACAAGGCTGGCCTTGGGCAGCTGAGGAAGATGGCCCTGACCACAGGCCAGGCCTAGGGACCATACACATGGCACGAATGTTGAGCCCTGGGCCTCTAGTATAAACAATAAAGTTGTAATAAATATGTATCTATCAACAATTGAATCTGACCTAGCAGATTTGGCTCAGTGGAAGAGTGTCAGCCTGTGGACTGAAGGGTCCCAGGTTTGATTCTGGTCAAGGGCACATGCCAGGGTTGCAGGCTTGATTCACATTAGGGGGCATGCAGAAGGCAGCCAATCAATGACTCTTGCTCATCATTGATGTTTCTCTCTCTCACTCCCTCTCCCTTTCTCTCTGAAATGAATAAAAATATATAAAACAAACAAACAAAAAAAACCCCACAATTGAATCTTAAAAAAAAAATTATAAACAAGCAGAACAGAAATAGACTCATACAACTGTAATTTAAAAATTTAAAAATGACTAAAAAAAATGTAAAGTGACTCCTTAAAAACTTCTTATTTGATTACATTTTTAACAATAGTATTTTGATAGATTGACAAATAAAATATATTATAAATAGACTTCATCTTAAAACTTAAATTACAAATAGTGGGTAGGCTGGGAGGGACGTGGGAGCAGCAACATGGAAGATCCTTCTGGTGATGGACGTGTTCTGTGTTTTATCTTTATCGCTGTCAATAGCCTAGTGTGAAACTCTATTGTATAATAGTTTGCAAGAGGTGACCACTGGGAAAAACTAGGTAAAAGGCACAAAGAATCTCTGTATTATTTCTTAAAAGTGTATGTAAGTCCAAAATTATCTTAATAAGAATACTAGAGGCCCGGTGCACGAAATTCATGCATGGGAGGGGGTGTTCCTCAGGCCAGCCTGAATCTTCTCCAATCTGGGATCCTGGTGGGCCTAAACAGGCAGTCAGACATCCCTCTCACAATCCAGGACTGCTGGCTCCCAACTGCTCGCCTGCCTGCCTGCCTGCCTGATTGCCCCTAACCACTTCACCTGCCAGCCTGATCGATGCCTAACTGCTTCCTTGCCGGCCTGATTGCCCCTAACTGCCCTCCCCTGCTGGCCTGGCCACCCCTAACTGCCTTCCCCTACCGGTCTGGTTGCCCCTAGCTGTCCTCCTCTGTAGGCCTGGTCACCCCCCACTGCCCTCCCTTGCTGGCCCAGTCATCCCTAACTGCCCTCCCTTGCCAGCCTGGTCACCCCTAACTGCCCTCCCTACCGGTCTAGTCGCCTCCAACTGCCCTTCCCTGCAGGCCTGGTCAACCCCAACTGCCTTCTCCTATAGGCCTGGTCCCCCCCCCCCGCAACTGACGTCCTCTGCTGGCCTGGTTGCCCCTAACTTCTCTCCCCTGATGGCCTGGTCGCCCCCAACTGCCTTCCCCTGCAGGCAACTGGTTCCCCCCAGTTGCCCTGGTCCTCTCCAACTGCCCTCTCCTGCAGGCCTCGGCCCACCCCTCAACTGTTCTCCCCTGCAGGCCTGGGTCCCCACCCCTCAACTGTTCTCCCCTGCAGGCCTGGGTTCCCCCCACTCCCCAACTGTCCTCCCCTATAGGCCTAGTCACCCCCAACTGCCCTCCCTTGCAGGCCTAGTTCCTCCCAACTGCCCTCCCCTGCTGGACTGATCACCCACAACTGCCCTCCCCTGCTGGCCATCTTGTGTCCAGATGGGGCAGCCATTTTTGTGTTGGAGTGATGGTCAATTTGCATATTACCTGTTTATTATATAGGATTGCATTAAAAAAATATGAACATATACTTAGTAGAGTGACCAGGAATGGCTAAAATAACATAAACAACCACTGAGCTGAGACCTCCTATTGACAAGGCTTTTTTATCCCTGTTTACCAAAAAAGGAAGAAAATGAAGCTTTGGACACACTGGCTATGCATAATGAATTTATCAAAAATAATTTACTAAACACCATTTTTTACCTACAATGTTCCTACCAAATTTCTAGCAAAGTATTTAAAGTAATAAGAATAAATTAAGCCCTCACAGGTTTGGCTCAGTGGATAGAGCGTTGGCCTGCAGACTGAGAGGTCCCAGGTACCATTCCGGTCAAGGGCATGTACGTGGGTTGCAGGCACATCCCTAGTAGGATGTGTGCAGGAGGCAGCTGATCGATGTTTCTAACTCTCTATCTCTCTTACTTCCTCTCTGTAAAAATTCAATAAAATATATATTTTTAAAAAAAGAGTAAATTAAGTTGTCTCATGACTGACTAGAAACTGAAGTTCAAAGACACTGGGTAAAACATTTGGAAGTGAACTTAATCTAGTTTTCCTAGCAGTTAAAACCAAAAGGATAATATAGTACTTAATTTGTGACAAAGGAAGAATACAAACTCAGCTGTAACTGTACACTTTTCCTGGACTTAAAACTCAAAGTCTACAGTGAGGTTCTTGTATGAGGGTGATACTGGGTGACATGAAGTCGTCTGTAACTGTTTTTACTAAAAACCAGAAATACTTTAAATCAGCAGCTCTCAAGTCTGTGATGAGTCTTACTGGATTTTTTAACTTTGTGCAAAAAGTTAGTGAAATAGTCATTCTCATAACTACAGGGGGAAACACTAGCGCAGGCCACGTGCTGGAGAGCTAGCTGCCAGGCTGCTGCAGGGTGACGGGAAGAATGAACAGTGCGTGGCCCACAGGCCCGGCAGAGCCTGTGCTGCGCCCGGTGCTGGGCTTGCTGCACTAGCAGCAGTTCCAACAGTGAGTGAGAAGCAGGAGGAGGCTGCAGGGCCCAGGGAGGGCCAGTTGCTGTGACCTCTCTTTTGAGCTCCAGCCTCCATTCATTCATTCATTCACTGAACTGGCATTTACTGAGCACTATGAAAAGGCAATTAATTAACTACTAACACTGTGTATTCTGTGAGTCTGAGGCAAGATGATCAGAAAGCAGAGGGTGTGTGCTACACATGCCTGAGGACATGAGGAGGCCTGATGGGCTGAGAGTGCCATGTGGTCTTAGATTCACAAGGCAGACCTCTGTAGCTTTAAGTTCTTCTCCACATGCAGCATGGGTCCTGACCTGGCCTGAGAGGTTGGGGAAGACTTTCCTGCAGAAGTGATGGTATGTGCAGGGTGAGCAGGCATTAAACAGGAGATAAGGAACAATATACTTAGCATGTGAGAGGAAACTAGTATCTAAGGCTGGTGAGGCTATAGCAGGACAACCTGAGGGAAAATGGTACAAAATAAGTTTGAAAAAGTAGTCTAGAACATGCAAAATCAAAATAAAGACCTGGATCATTATTTCAGGAACAATGGGAGCTCTGACATAATCAGATTTGCATTAAAAAAAATTATTCTGGCAATGGTGTTGAGAGAGAGATAGAGAGAGCGCGCAAAAGTAAATTTGCTTTTCTTTTTTAAAAATATATTTAAAATTTTTTAAAATATATTTTTTATTTCAGAGAGACAAGGAGAGGGGGAGAGAATCATTGATCAGCTGCCTCCTGAACATCCCCCCCGCCCCTAAGGGACTGAGTTCACAACCCGGACATATACCCTGACTAGGAATTGAACTATGATCTCCTGGTTCATGGGTCCATGCTCCACCACTGAGCCACAATGACTGGGTGTAAATTTGTGGGTTTTTTTAAAATTCAAAGTAAATTTGTTTCCAAAATTCAAAGGGTCATTTAATTGTCCACTCAAAAGATGACAGAGGCTTGGGTTGGAGGCTTCTGGAAGGTGCAGGCAGCTGCCTGTGCTATGCTGGCCATACCCACTTCTCTCTGTCCTTCCTCTCCATAGCAAAGAGCAACCCATCTAGTATACATGCATGAGGGGGCAGATTTGCACACGGGAAGTGAAGGAAGCCCTCAACGCATGGCTTCTGTGTTCTTAACATGTCATGAAGCAAGACAACAGAGACAAGGGTTGAGCTGGGCACAGAGAAGCGGAGTCTCCCAGGGTTACCACATGGCCACAGAGCTGTGCGGGGAAGGAGATGGTTGGCCTCCTCCAGGCTTCTCGATAGCAACAAACAAAACCATAACGAAAGAGAGCTGAGTGCCAAACCTTTAGGTACTCTTCCTTCTAATGACTCTCACAAATTCTGTAGAATTACTTGGCTGGGGTGTCTATGAATTTCTTTTTTTTTAAAAATCTTATTATTTTAGGCAGCTATCCTCTAACAAAAGACTTTTCTAGGAAGGTGAATATTATTTTCAAAGGCATTTGATTAGAAAAGGAGGTAAAGGTTACTCACACAAACACAATGTCCCCTCTCTTAGAGTAAGCGGGAATAGCACTGGCTATGGTGGCAAATCCATACGAGTAGATAATGGCTTCTTCTGTCTTCATAAATTTTGCAAGGCGGTCTTCCAAATCCAAGTGCACATCTATTTCAATAATAAAAAATCAAATGGTCAAACTGTCATATAACTATTTTCACTAACTAAAGAATAAAAATAATCAGTTTAGTTATTAATACTGACACCTTATGGCCAAAATGTAATTGTTTTCAAGTGATAAGTTACATAAACTCTTTTGAGATAATTCTGGGCCAATAATACTTCTAAAAACTGTGAACTGAATCAGCTACTCACCTGTCCGTACAATGTGGCTCCAACTTGGGGTTCTGCTTTGATACCACTCTAGCCCAAGAATTCAAGGCCCAGTCACTTTACCAGCTTTGAAGTCCTTCGATCAATGCACGATATTCATTACTAATGCCTTCCTGCCTTTTAGCAGAAGTACCAAACCAAGCACTAAGACAACTGTTAACCAGCTTCTAATGCAAAAGGAGGAGGGGGGAGAACGCGGGTCATTTAAAAAGAAGCCCATGCACTCTGCACCAGACAGTGGCTTTGAGCAGTGGTCACTCCACAGCGGTGCCAGTACCGAACTACAGCACCTGCCATCACTCTGCTTTTTAAGTGTACTGGGGAACTAAATTTAAAGTACCAAGAGAAAGGGGTTCTTTTACAGAGAGAGCTTAGGAAGAATGCTGATGTAATAATAGGAACAAATGTTGGTTAAACTTTTTTTCCTTCTTACATCATGGTTCCCTTTAGCATTTCACCTCCCCAGCCTGAGCATGAGGCTGCAGGCCCGGGTGGAAGAACCAGTGATGTCTAGAATCAACAGTGCACTGACTGGCCTTGAACCTAAAACCTTCAAAGTGCTCTTATCAGGAGAGGAGAGGATGTTTACAGCTCCCTTTAGCTCTTTCACTACAGCAGCGCCCAAAGCTTCCCCACATGCTCTGCGCAAGGAGAACCAGCAACCGGTAAGAAAGGGTGCCGTGGGCTTCGTGGGAGCGGAGGGCGGCCAGAGGTGGGGAAGGCGGGCTTTCAGGCCATGGCAGAGGGAACCGCAGCACGGCCAGGGAGGGGAACTTGGAAGTCTAAGCAGCAGCAGGGACCTCGGTGGTCTCTGGAGAGGGACGGTGGGAGGCCTGATGGGCTGACACAGCGCTCTGGCCCGGATGCAGAGGCCTGTCAGAGGGAGCACCACTCCAGGAGATGCGAACCCCACCACCCTCAGCATCAGCCTTCTTGCAGGCGGCACTGGCACCTCCCTACAGAGACCAGGCCTGAGGGACAGGCATGCCCCTCCCCTCGGGTGCCTTCTTGGTGAGAAGGGGGAGTGACGAGACTTAAAAAACTGAGACACTCAGAAGAGACGATGTAACTGCTGGGTACAAGCTGGACTGTGAGTGGACTATATTCCCATTGGAAGGGACATGGTGAACTGTCAAGGACCAGGTTCTCACACCCTCCAGGAGGGACAAATGAGGAAGGTCAGTTCAGCTATAGGAAATAAGAAACTTCTTTCTTAGCATCTATAATAATAAAAGGATACTATGCTAATTAGACCAGACGATGATGCTGGGGCCACAAGGGACGAGGTGGCCTCCGTGGCGGTGCGGGCCAAGCCCCTTGTCACAAATTTCATGCATCGGCCCTCTAGTATTTGAATAAGTGTGCAAAATCTGTGAACCCACTCTCTGACTTATGAGGCAAGCTAATCTATTGTGAAGCTATCTAACTAGTTGAGGGCAAAACTAAGAATGATAAAAGTTGTGACTTCACAAAAGACTACATTGAAAAAGCAGTCAGGCCCTGGCCAGTTTGTTCAGTGGTTAGAGTGCCAGCCTATGGACCAAAGGATCCGGTCAAGACCATATACCTCGGTTGCAAGTTCCCCCGCTCCAGTAGGGGCACGTGAAGGAGACAACCAATCGATGTCTGTCTGTCTCTGTCTCTCTTTCTCCTTTCTCCCTTCCGCTCTCTCTAGAAATCAATGAAAAAATATCCTGGGGTGAGGATTAAAAAAAAAAAAAAAAAGGACTCAGATGAGGGAGATCCAGCAATGCTCTCAATTAATTCATTTATTAACTAAACATTTAGTGAATATCATATAGACAGACATTCTGATAAGCACTGGACCTGGTTTCTGCCACAGCTAGTGACACAGCTCAGAGGGTCACCAAGAAGCGGTCACCGAAGAACTCAAGGCTGGGAAGGTCAACCTATGCCTTCAACATGTGGGCCCCTTCCACACTCAGAACCACAACACACCCAGAGCAATTTCTGGCTATAGACAGGGAACACTCAACAGTGAACCAAAGGCATATGCAAACCAGGAAGACATAGATGGTCTAAACCCGTGGTCGGCAAACTGCAGCTAGCGAGCCACATGCGGCTCTTTGGCCCCTTGAGTGTGGCTCTTCCACAAAATACCATGCTGGACGAGTCTATTTTAAAGAAGTGGTGTTAGAAAAAGTTTTAAAAATGTGGCTCTCAAAAGAAATTTCAATCGTTGTACTGTTGATATTTGGCTCTGTTGACTAATGAGTTTGCCAACCACTGGTCTAAACTAAACCCTGATTGGATGGAAAGAGAGATAGCAAGGAATTAGAAAATTTAATAGCAATATCCAGAAGCTCATCTTTATTTATAGGTTTTTATAGGATGTTATAAGCAATACATCCTCTCATTCACTACTAGGAATCATTATCTTATTCCAATCATAGTGATAAAAAAAAAATTAAGGAGGTTCTTCCCATTTATCTGTTACTGCCGCCAAAACTGGTTTGGTTCAGTGGACAGAGCATTGGCCTGCGGACTGAAAGGTCCCAGGTTCAATTCCGGTCAAGGGCATGTACCTTGGTTGCGGGCACATTCCGAGTAGAGGGTGTGCAAGAGGCAGCTGATCAATGATTCTCTCTCATCGATGTTTCTAACTCTCTATTCCTCTCTCTTCCTCTCTGTAAAAAAATCAATAAAATATATTAAAGAAAAGATATGTATACTACCATAGGCTATTATAGAAAAACACACACATAAGAGCCATTTGATTTTCATTATTAATTGGTTATAATCATCTTATAGACCTGACGCTTTCATTACATTAACATTAAACACATTTGGATTATTACAGTAACAAAGAAGCCTGTATCCCAACTGATCAAAATGGTACCAAAGGGGTACTTGGCTCTTCAAGCATCAGATCTGCACTATCACCACCACCAAGCACGAGGATCTGACCCAGCACCTGACTGCTTGGCCTTCTATGCCAGATGCTGCCCATGGGAGGACTCAGGCAAAATCTGCAAGAACAAGGAAGCAGCAAGGCACTAGAGAACCAGCGACCCCACGCACCCGAGCTCGGCGTGTCTCCCTGTCCTCCTCCTCAGGAGCGCTCTCTGGGTGCCTCCTTACAGGCAGGTTCCCACCACCTGCCACTTCTCACTTCCCATCAGGGATGAAGGCAAGTTCCCTGGGGAAGTCCTCCTTCAGATTACAATGCTGCCCCGAAAGTGGACTAGCTTCCCCAAATCTTCACAATTTAGCTAGCAGGTAGATAACCCAAGCTACAGTATATTGCTTTCACTCACTCTCTGTTTCATAAAGAAAAAGCACGCTATGGATGCCAGATACTTTTTGCTATCTACAAAAGTGACTTTAAGTAGTACTACTGACTTAGTTCTAAAGAATTCTTTTCCTTGTTAGCAGTGAGACAGTAAAACAGACTTGGCTTTGTTACATTTTCTACCTAGTTGCTAAAAATTGTATGCCAAGAATACTCTCATCCTACCTAATAAAAGAGCAACATGCAAATTAACAATCACTCCGCTACACCCATAAGCCACGCTCACCAGCCAATCAGAGTGAGTATGCAAATAAACCCAACCAAGATGGATCCGGCCACAGAGAGCAGGAGGAAGGCTTGGGTTTCCCAGGCAACAAAAGAAGCCAAACTTTCTACCTGCCCTTGCCTGGCCTAAGCCTTCACTAAAGGCTACAAAGTTTCAATTATAGAAGGTAAACAAATCCAAACAGAAATGACGGCTGCCATAGAGCTGGAGAGAGCAGGCTAGGGTTGCCCCTGGCAATGGAGGAAACAAAGCTTTCTGCACACCCTGGCCCAGGCCTCTGCTTAAGGCTACAAAGTTTCAATTATAGAAATGGCTGCCTGCCACGGAGCAAGCAGGAGGCTTGGGTCCATTCCAAGCTACAACTGTAGAAGGTAAATAAATTCCTGATACCAGGCCCTCTGCTTGGGTTGCCAGGGGGCATAGCCGGTCTGCAAACCACCACAGGCCCCTCGCCCAGGCTGCCCCACACCCCAAGGGAACCCCACCCTGACCCAGGACACCCTTCAGGGCAAACCAGCTGGCCCCCACCCATGTACCAGGCCTCTATCCTATCTAATAAATGAATAATATGCATACTGACCATCACTCTAACACACAAGATGGCTGTCCCCATGTGGTCAAAGATCCTGCCCCTATGTGGACACAAGATTGCCATCACAAGATGGCCAGCAGGAGAGGGCAGTTGGAAGGAACAAGGCCTGCAAGGGAGGGCAGTTGCGGGTGATCAAGCCTCCAGGAGAGGGCAGTTAGGGATGACCAGGTCGGCAGAGGAGGGAAGTTGGGGGCAAACAGGCTAGCAGGGGAGCAGTTAGACATCAATCAGACTGACATGGGAGTGGTTTGGGGTGATCAGGTTGGCAGGTAGAAGTGGTTAGGGGCAATCAGGAAGGCAGGCAGGCGAGCAGTTGGGAGCCAGCAGTCCTGGATTGTAAGAGGGACATCCCTTGAGGGGTCCTAGATTGGAGAGGGTGCAGGCTGGGCTGAGGGACACCCCGTGCACGAATTCTGTGCACCGGGCCTCGAGTTATTATGTAATAGAGGCCTCTTGCAGGAAGATTCCTGCAATAGGGCTTCCTGCTGTGGTCTCCGCCGCCCGCTTGCTTGTTTCTCTGCAGCTTCACTCCCTCTGCAGCGATTGGCTTCTTTCTATGCTGTCTTTAGTCTTTGCTCTGGCCTAGATAGGCAAATTAACC
The DNA here is from genome assembly GCF_964339955.1 of Pipistrellus hanaki. NCBI lineage: Eukaryota > Metazoa > Chordata > Mammalia > Chiroptera > Vespertilionidae > Pipistrellus > Pipistrellus hanaki. The sequence goes on along the minus strand of NC_140513.1, from coordinate 69,547,091 downwards.
ACCATCTTGGTTGGGTCAATTTGCATATTTGCCCTGATTGGCTGGTGGGAGTGGCTTGTGGGTGTAGCGAAGGTACGGTCAATTTGCATGTTTCTCTTTTATTAGAGAAGATATTCATAATCATTTTTATGTCCTTGCCATAAAGTGTAAGAATTTCTATCCAATAAATCAATGTTACTGGTTCTTACCCAGACCTAAAAGTTGTTGTCTCCTATCTAAAGACAGTGATGTCAGCCTGCGAAGTGAGATTTGTCAAAGGTAAATATGAATAAGCTTCATAATTTCTCCTGGTGTATGACAGCTATTTTGCGCAATGACGGAACTCTTGGGACCGGGCGGCAGCAAACAAGAAAACTGCCAGGGCCTGTTCTCCAACTCTGATGTCTGACTGTCTATCTGCTGTGTGTGTGATCCCTGCATCAGCTGGGCCACATGTTTGCATGGAGTGAAGCACTACACCCTCTGACTCACTACAGGAACCGACACCGGAGGAAAGAGGCCATGGGGAGGCCAGAAAGCCTCTGTCTCTCCCAGCATGCTCGGCCCATGGCAGAAAGGAAGGGAGGCAGTGGCAGCAGAGGAGGCCCAGGAGGGCCTGGCTGTGGCAATCATCAGGGGGTCAGCTCTGGGCTCCCTCGTCACCAGGTGTGGAACCTGACAGGTATGAACCTGCTCTGTGCCTCTCAAGTCCTTCTCCTGTCAAATGGGTAACAATTGTACTTGCCTCAAAGGATGGTTTTGAGAACCTCTGGAATTCATGTTTATAAAACTCAGAACAAAGCCTGGCATGAAAAAGACAATAAATGGGCTGTTGGTTTAATTAAAGCAATATTTCTAGAATTAAAAAAATGGTTTTCTGCTGGGACCGGTTTGGCTCAATGGATAGAGCGTCAGCTTGGGGACTGAAGGGTCCCGGATTCGATTCCAGTCAAGGGCATGTACCTTGGCTGCGGGCATGTCCCCAGTAGGGGGTGTGCAAGAGGCAGCTGATCGATGACTCTCTCTCATCGATGTTTCTAACTCTCTATCTCTCTCCCTTCCTCTCTGTATAAAAATCAATAAAATATATTAAAAAAAATGGTTTTCTGTTAAAAGGCAAAAACAATTACAGTCTTCTAATTAATTTATTCAAATTGCGGATAATTAAGGACAATCTTATATTAAAGTCACTTGTTCGGTTTTCCATTTACATAATATATCCCCTTAATCTGATAAGAGCAGATATTAACATTAGGACAGTTCTAAAAAACAACCAACCATGTTTTCTCTTCAGGCAATGCTTGCTTTCCATATGCTTGCTTTCCACACTGTTGGTTTTTTAAAATCTCCTGAGACTTGAACAGTTTTTCTTAAAAGTAAAAATAACATCACTTATGCACTCATTGGAACATAAACATGGTTCTGAATGTTTCTCAAAAAGTTTTCACAGAATCTTATGGGATTCTTTCCAAAATGTTCTGAGCGGTGCAAACAAGGCCTGTTCACTCCTACACTGTGAAAGTGCGCTCCCGTGACGCGGGAAGAAGTGGCAGAACTAGGAATTCAATGACCCAATGCTCTTCCTACTAAAGCAGGCAGTCATAGTTCAGCTGACTGCTATAAAACAAAGAAAGAAAGTACATTTAAAACTAAACAAATGAGCAATTGTTTACTGTTGGCTTTAGAACACAGTTAAATGCCACTTTCTCTCTCTCACCATAGAACCCTGCCACTAACTGCCTTTTTATCTATTTTAAGACCAAAGAGCCAAGTAGGCATTATATATGCAAAGCAGATCCTGGGCACCAGCAATAAACCATAGGTAAATGAGATATGCATGTATTCTAATCAAAATAAATAAACAAAAAAGTTCTCAACAAGGGAAACTATCAAAGTGCACTGGGACTCCATTGGCCTTAGAAGGAAAGAAGGCCCTAGCTAGTTTGGCTCAGTGGATAGAGCATCAGCCTGCGAACTGAAGGGTCCCAGGTTCGATTCCATTCCAGGGCACATGCCTGGGTTGTGCTTGATCCTCAGGAGGCAGCCAATCAATGATTCTCTCTCATCATTGGTGTTTCTATCTCTCCCTCTCCTTTCCTCTTTGAAATCAATAAAGATTTATTTTTTTTTTAAAGGGAGTGGGGGGAGGGGGTTCCCCACAAACCCCAAACAAGCAGCATCTGGCTGTGGCATGTACTATACCTCTTACTAAGCACCCCTAAGTCTAGCATTAGTTGCAGCCAGCTTCATTTTGAAGCTTCATCAATTCCAGGTGCCTCCAAGCTCAGCACAAGTGGCAACCATCTGTAGATCACTTTGTAGCTCCTATCATGTGGCCATGGAGAAGGCAGGATCAGTGGCTGACCTTGGCCTGCATGAGAGTGCTTCCCAAGAGGCTCCAGATCCAACACACCTGGTGGCCAGCTACCGACCACACCAGAGCACCACCCAACCGCCACCACAAACGGGACGAAAAGGATGGACGTGGCAGGCACCAGAGACCCATAAAGTGAATGAATCCTGCTGCAGAGGGTCAGCGCCTGCACAACAAGTCCTCCACTGTAGCCACAGCCGTCCTCACAACCAACCAGCCTGAGGGCCAATCGCTCCCGCTGATGTGCCAACAGCAATCAAGGCTCAACTACAACAGGAGGCACACACAGCCCACACAAGGGACAGCCCTGGAGCACTCAGCTCAAGTCACTACTGTGGGGAAGAACGGGACGTGGTTGGAAAGTCTGTGAGGAGGGTTCTCCGAAAGGCAGGGGCTCTGGGGGACCTTGCCAAAGGCGCAGCCCCTGCCTGGACTTTTCCAAACAAGTCTGAGGCCCCGGGCGTTTTGCTAGAATCTCTGTTTAGTCTTTAAAGACCCGACCTTGTAGAAGCAGGTGCTTTCTCAAGGATGCTCCCCCTGCTGATTGAATCTGGAGGTTAATTCTAGTTCCAGCTGTCATCCCAAGGAGAACCTGGGGAGGCAGGCGCACAGGGCTACGTGGCTTAGCCTCTCTTTCATAGAAATGTGTGTGAGAGTAAAAATTCATCTGTTGCTCAGGATCTGCCGGTCACCCCAGCAGGGTACCAGGAAGGTGGAACCACCAGGCCCCATAGGACACCTGTTACATAAGACCACACCAAAACCAGGAGACGTAGACACAAACACAAGGAGGCAGACAAATTAAGAAGAAACATGCCCCAAATGAAAGAAAAAAAATAAAATTCCAGAATTAAACAAAATGGAGACCGACAATCTATCAGATACAGAGTTCAAAACACTGGTTATAGCCCTAACTGGTTTGGCTCAGTGGATAGAGCGTCAGCCTGTGGACTGAAGGATCCCATGTTGGATTCCGGTCAGGGGCACGTACTGTGGTTGCAGACACATCCCCAGTAGGGGGTGTGCAGGAGGCAGCTGATCGATGTTTCTCTCTCACTGATGTTTCTAACTCTATCCCTCTCCCTTCCTCTCTGTAAAAATCAATAAAATATATTAAAAAATTATAAAGCTGCTTAATGACCTCAGTGAGAACTTTAACAACAAGATTGGACCTACAAAAATGGAGATAGAAAACATAAAAAAGAACCAGTCAGAAATGAAGAATACATTGGAGAATGTCAACAGTAGATTAGACAAAACAGAAGATTGAATCAGTAATTTGGAATATAAGCATACATAAAAATATCCAATCAAAACAGCAAAAAGAAAAAAAAAGTTTTAAAGAAAGAATAATTTAAGGGGCCTCTGGGACAACATCAAGGGTACCAAATGTTCACCTCACAGGGGTGCCAAAAGGAGAAGAAACAGCAATGGGTTAAAAACCAATTTGGGGAAATAATGATGGAAAACTACCCTAAACAGGTGAAGGAAATAGTCATACAAATCCAGTAGCTACAGAGTTCCAAACAAGATGAACCCAGAGGGCCCACGCTAAGACATACCATAATTAAAATGCCAAAAAGAGAGAATCTAAAAAGCAGCAAGAGAAAAGCAGCTAGTTACCTACAAAGGAAGTTCCCATAAGACTGTCAGCTGATTTATCAACAGAAACTTTGCAGGCCAGAAGGGTTGGCACAAAATATTCACAGTGATGAAAAGCAAGGATCTACAACCAAATTTGCTTTACCCAGCAAGGCTATCATTTAGATTGAAGTGCAGATAAAGAGCTTCCCAGACAACAACAAAAAGCTAAAGGTGTTCATCATCACAAACCAGTATTACATGAAATGTTAAAGAGACAAGGATGAGGAGGAGAAGGTGGAGGATGAAAAGGAGATGATAAAAAGATAAATTATAAAATGGCAATAACTTTATACCCATCAATAATTACTTTAAATGTAAATGGACTAACCGACAGAAGGTGTGCCCCAGCTGATTTGGCTCAGTGGATAGAGCATTGGCCTTCAGACTGAAGGGTCCCGGGTTTGATTTCAGTCAAGGGCACATGCCAGGGTTGTGGGCTCGATCCCCAGTAAGGGATGTGAAGGAAGCAGCTGATCAATGATTCTCTCTCATTACTGATGTTTCCATCTCTCTCTCCATCTCCCTTCCTCTCTGAAATCAACACACACACACACACACACACACACACACACATCTATATCTATATCTATATATATAGAGAGAGACAGATATAAAGTGGCTGAAAAGATAAAGGAATAAGACACAAATGCTGTCTATAAGAGATCCACTTCAGATTGAAAGAGACATACAGATGGAATGTAAAGGGATGGAAAAAGGTATTTCATGCAAATGGAAATGTGAAAGAAAAGCTCGAGTATCAATATTTATAGCACATGAAATAGACCTTAAAACTAGGGCTATAACAATAGTTAAAGAACTCAGCAATTCCTTTTCTGGGTATTTATTCAAAGAAACCTAAAACACTAATTAAAAAAGACATATGCATCCGTATGTTTACTGCAGCATTATTTACAATAGCCAAGATACACAAAAAAAGAAATTCTAAGTGTCCATCAATAAAAGTAAACAAATCGCTAAATAAGATCATGTGTGAATGATATGTCATGTGTGAATCTTGCCATTTACGACAACATGGATGAACTTAGAGATGTTATGCTAAGCGAAATAAGTCAGGCAGAGAAACGCATATACCATCTAATTTCACTTACACATGGAATCTAACTATGTATTCCTATAATAATAATAAAAGCTAACGTGCAAATCAATTGAACGACTAAACAGCAGAACAACCATCCGGATGACATTCCAGACGACCACCTATGACACCCACTAGCGCCAGGACAGCCAAGGCGGGTACGATGCGATTGCTCCCTGTGTGGGGCAATCACAGAGCCCCAGCCCCTGCCCCCACGATCACCCTGCAGAGGGAGTCCTAGGACACTGGACAGTGTGGCTATCAATGGGGGGGGCCTCTGTGATTGCCCTGCAGAGGGAGGCCCAGGTCAGCCAAGTGGTCACATCCCACACTTGTTGCCCACAGAGGGAGTTGACCAGTGGTGGGGGAGCGGGGGCAGTGCCATAGAGATGGCAAACAATGGCAGCAATGGGGGCAGGGCCAGCTGTGGGCAGTCAGGGGAAGGAAAACCCCAATAGGCCCTGATCACCAGTCAGGCCTAGGGACCCTACCTAAGGGCTCCTGGACTGCAAGAGGGCACAGGCCAGACTGAGAGACACTTCCCATGCATGAATTTCATGCACTGGGCCTCTAATCTGTAATAATAATTTTTAAAAAAGGCATAATATGCTAATTAGACTGGTATAAACTGGCACTTGGATATCCCCTAAGGGGTCAAAGATCGTGAGAAGGTACAGGCCAGGTTGAGGGACCTTCTCCCTGTGCACAAGTTGTGTATACCAGGCCTCTAGTCTACACTGATAAAAGAGAAACACGCAAATTGACTGTACCTCCACTACGCTCAAAAGCCACACCAACCAGCCCATCAGGAGTGAGTATTCAAACTAACCCAACCAAGATGGTGACGGCCATGGAATGGATCAAGCAGGAGGCTTGGGTTGCCCCGGCGATAGAGAAAGCCAAGCTTCCCGCCTGCCCTGGCTGGCCCCGGTCTCTACTCAAAGTCTGGCACAGCAGTTGAGGGTGATCAAGCTGGTTGGGGGCGGGGCCGTTGGGTTAAGCAAACCAACAGGGGGGCCAGTTGGGAGTGAGCAGACTATTAGTGGGGGTCAGTTGGAGGTGATCAGGACAGCAGTGGGAGCAGTTGAGAGGGAGCATGCCAGTGGGGAGGGAAGGTGTAGGTGAGCAGGCCAGCAGGGTAGACAGCGGGCTGGCACAGGAAAGGGGGGGGCAGTTGGGGATGATCAGGCTGGTGGTGGCATTTGGGGGGGAAACAGGCCAGTGGCGGGGGGCCGTTAGGGTGAGCAGGCCAGCAGGCAGACTGGTTAGGGGCAATCAGGCAGGCAGGCAGGTGAGCGGCTGGAGCCAGCATTCCTGGATTGTGAGAGGGATATCCAACTGCCGGTTTAGGCCTAATCACTGTAAACCTGCAGTAAAACATTCTTCAAGGGGTCCCTGATTGGAGAGGATGCAGGCTGGACTGAGGAACAACCCCCCTTCCCTGTGCACGAATTTCGTTCACCAGGCCACTGGTGAACGAAATTCGTACACACACACACACACACACACACACACATATATATATATATATACACACACACACACACACATACATATACATATATACATATAAATAAATAAATAAATAAATAAATAAATAAATAAATAAATAAATGCCTAAGCAACCGTTATGACCGGTCGACCAAGTGACTGGTCACTATGATGTGCACTGACCACCAGGTGGAAGATGCTCAACACAGGAGCTTCCCCCTGGTGGTTAGTGCACTCCTACAGCTAACCTCCTGTGGCTGGCCTCCTGTGGTCCCTCCCCCAGCCAGTTAGCCAAGATCAGCCCCAATTAGGACCGAGTGAGATGGCTCCAATTGGCTCCGATCGCTGCCCAGATGTTATTTCCAGGAATATACTCATTTGAACAATTATTTAGCATTTCAAAGCTTCCAAAAGAACAATATACATTTAATAAACACAACCTGAAAATGCCAGGGTGTCTTTAACAAATCTGTTAGGGAAGTTCATAGTGTTTGAAATCACACACTCACCCTAATATTTACTTAGCCTGTCCCAGGGTTACCCACACACAGGGAAATCAATGATCCTTCATCTTCATTCCAGAAAGAGAGCTACTTGGTCTATTGCCTCCCAATCTGTTCTTGCCTTTCTCCCTGGCATGTGGTGGCTCCCCAGCTAGAGCTATTTCCCTGCCCCTTTGCAGGAAGGCATGACCCGGGTTATGGTCTCACCAATGCACTGTGGGCACAGTGATATGCTGGGCCACTTGCCTGCCTAAAAGGGTACTGCTGCCCTGCACGCCTGCTCCCAGATTTGCCACCTGGCTGCAGCCACGCAGACAAGGATGGTGCCCTCCCACCGGAACAGACACAGGGAAGATCCCGGTTCCTGCCCAATTATGAAAGGCAGAGCCACCCACACGGGACCCTTCCCCTTACAACTGTCATGCACCACAGAAATGAACTATTTCCTAACACTGCTGCAGGGGGGTGGGGGGGAGGGGAAGGGCACACGAAACAGCAGCTTAGGCTTTGATCTAAGAACTACAACACCTAAGGTAACTACGGCTCTTCTCTACAAGAGACATTCAACTCTAACCAATGGTTCCAAACAACAATGTTCTAGATTGTAGAATCTAGAAGAGGAGGTAAGAAATAGCATGCACCAGCTTAACACCACAACTAAGGATGCCTTTCCCACGGAGTTCTGAAATAAAATGGAACCTTATTCCATCAGAAAGTAGTCTGAAAAATACAGAAACGTACCAAATGTGCCGTAAAATCCTCTAGGTCCGCAAGTCCCCACACCATACTTCTTTAGAGATGCCAAAGCCGCTGCCTTTGTGGGAGGAAAGAGAGAGTTCAAAACTGGCATTTCCTAATCTTTAACCCATAACCTCTCCCTCCCTCCCCTTCCCTTCCTTTCTTAGAACTATGACATCCTAGCAATAGGATACAAAGAAAAGCAGACATAAAGATTTAAGAACAGCCCTAGCTGTTCTGGCTCAGTGGGTAGAGTGTCAGTCCCAGGTTTGATTCCAGTCAAGGGCACATGCTAGGTTGTGGGCTCGATCCCCAGATGGGGTGTGCAGGAGGCAGCTGATCCATGATTCTCTCTCATCATTGATGTTTCTATCTTTCTCCCCATCTCAGAAATCAATAAAAAAAAATATTTTAAAAAAGATCTAAGGATATAACTTAAACAGACATGTTCTATTAACTCAAATATCAAATCCCAGTTAATTTGATGAGTTTATTCTTTTTGGCTCAAAAACATTTACTTGCTGACAATGCCAACAGGAACTGGAGCCATTTCCTAAACACATCTCCAACCATCACCAGGTCTGGCTCGGACAACACTAAGCCACAACAGCCCCTCCTGCCCCTCTCTGAAATCCAGTCACAGCTCTTCTGGAAAAGAGTAACGGCAGACACTCACAGCCCTTTCTGATGCTCGACATCTATCTTTGATTTTATGTCCAGTTTCTCAAGTCAGTCATGCTATCTTTTCCCTCCAGCATGGGTGCTACTTACCTTCACTCTAGGGTTACCCAACAATCCAAGAAAATTAAAGGAGGCAAAGTTTATACATTCTTTTCCATTCACCACGATGCTGTGGCTTGGAGGGCTGGGGAAGAGAGATGAGAACGATTCACTCAGCCAACACTTGTTACAGCACACACGCCCCCCACTACATGGCAGCAGACAGGACACAGTGTTGTTACTCTACACTACTTGTGCACTGGTCTTCCAGCTCCTGTACTGCTTATTTTTAAAAAGTAAAATTAGACAGCGGTGTATTAAAATCATATCCTTGGCCAATAATTCTTAATAGGCTACCCTGTACACTTCAGTTAAGAAGTTAGAATTTCAAAATGGATATATGGCAAATTTTTGTTTTGATTTTACAATTCACTGAAGAAAGAATAGCTAACCCTGGCCGGTTGCTCAGTGGTTAGTGTTGGCCTATGGACCAAAGGGTCAAGGGTTCAATTCCCAGTCAAGGGAACATACCTTGGTTGCAGGCTCTCCAGCCCCAGCAGAGGTGTGTGTGTGGGAGGCAATGTGTCTCTTTCACACTATTTCTCCCTCCCTCCTTCTTTCCTCTCCCCCCCTCCCTTTCTCCCCGCCTCCTCCCTCCTTCCACTTTCTTTAGAAATCAATGGAAAATATATCCTCAGGTAAGGATTAAAACAAAACAAAAAAAGAATAGCTAAATAAAGTACCTCAGACTCAACCACTGAGCAACAGCAGCTGGGATGGATATCCTATGTAATACTAAGATAATATGCAAACTGACCATCACAATCTTGCACAAGATGGTCGTCACATGTGGTCACAAGATGGCTACCAGAAGATGGCTGGTACGGTAGGGCAGTTGGGGGGACCAGGCCTGCAGGGGAGGGCAGTTGGGGGCAACCAGGCAGGCAGTTGGGGGTGACCAGGCCAACAGGGGAGCAGTTAGGCATCCATCAGGCTGGCAGGGGAGTGATTAGGGGGTGATCAGGCTGGCAGACAGAAGTGGTTAGGGGCATTCAGGCAGGCAGGCAGGCAGGCAGGCAAGCAAGCGGTCGGGAGCCAGCAGTCCCAGATTGTGAGAAGGATGTCAGATTGCCGGTTTAGGATCAGGCCTAAACCGGCAGTTGAATATCCCCCAAAGGGTCCCAGATTGGAGAGGGTGCAAGCTGGGCTGAGGGACCACCCCTCCCCCCAAGTACACGAATTTCATGAACCAGGCCTCTAATATGTATATGTATACGTATATATGTATACGTGTATATATTAAAGCAGCGGTCACCGACCGGTAGTCCGTGAGGTCCAAAAGGTTGACGACCGCTGTATTAAAGGAACAGAGTGCCCAGCTCCACAGGAGCACGCATCTGAGTGTGGCTGGGACAGGACAAGTCCTTTGCTGACAAACACTAGCTGTAGGCCATGCAGAACACAGGGCCAAGCTACAGGTCGCAAGCAACTAACCAGTTGTAAGACCAAATGGAGTCAGTCACAATCAACCTATTTTATTGTAACTCAAGGAAACCATGGAATAGAACAGAAGGGGACGACCCCAGCAAGGGACATGACTGCCTGGAACTTGTCTAAGTTGCATATCGGCACAGGTCTACATGCTGGGCTGCTCTGGAAAATGCACCAGGGCCAGAAGAGACTGAGAAACTGCTCTCATTGGTTGTACCAACAGAACTGGTTTTCTTTGAGAAAGATAACAAAGACGCTGGGAAGCCAGGGGAGGAAATGAAAGACAACTTCAAGTAAATTCACAAAAGCAAATAAAAATTCAGCCATCTGCCCCGTGGCTACTGATGGCTTCAGAAGCTTGTGGACATTACCTGGGCTTGTAAGCCTCAGTTTCTCCGTCTGTAAAATGGGGAACCTTTTGGTTATAGAAGTGCCACAGAGGTGCTCTCTAAATATTATCTTCCTTCTTCCCTGTGGCTTCAAGGCTTCTTTTCTTTTCACCCGCTGGGACTGGAAGTCCATCATGCTATTTAGTTTGATCCTTCTCAGGGCTTCAAGTTTCCCCATTCCTCCCTAGCGTGGAGGTTTTGGCACTCACAGAAACACGAGAACACAAAACACCTAAACAGACAACCCTATAGTAATAGTTGCTGCTGTGAAAGTCAAGCCATTCCACAAAAACCGTGCCACGGAGAAAGCAAACTGTCAAGAGCGAGCACACCCAAAGCCCTGAGCACAGGCAAGCGGCCGCACGCACCCAGTTTTCGTCCAGCACCTGGACAAGGAGGGCAAAGAGCGTCCAGTGAGCCCCACGCGGACACCGGACACAGCGGTCCTGGAGAGCAAGACCCTTCAGGGCCGCCTTGCAGAAGGAAGTAAACTCGATCTAGAAAGACAGCTCCACAGTCAAGGCCTCAGAATGGGAGGAAGGAGAAAACCTTCCCACCCCAAACCACAGCCTATTAGGTCACCTGGATGAGCGAAGGCCCCTCGCGGCTCAGTGACGGGGAGAAGGGCGCTCTACCGAGAGAACAGCCATTACAGACACCAGCAACGTCAGGTTTGGCGCTGCTGAGAACAGACAACTAGACCAGTGAGTGAGTCTGGAACTCAAGAGAGCTGTGTATACATGAGCACCTGGCGAACGGTAGCATCTGCCCACAAATGACTAAGCTACACACAGATATTTCTCTATGGAAAAAAATAAAGCTGTATTAGCAGTACAAAGGTGAATTCCAGACATGTCACAAACCATAGAGATATTTGGGAAAAGATATGAAAGAAGACGTAGAAGAATGTCTTTATGACCTTGGAGTAGGAAATGATCTCAAAACATGCAAACCATGAAGCCGAAAGGGACGAAACTGATTAAGTCAAAATTAAGACTTTTGGTTCAATAAAGACACCGAAGATGAAGCTAACAGGTGTGCAATAATGAGAGTGACTGTATCTCACTGAATCTAAGAGGGCACCGACTGCCTTTTACCGGCCACCACAGAAGTCACTGCCGCTGGAAGGTCAGGTGTTGTCTTGTCAGCTAGAACTTTTGGCTGTATTTAACGAAAAGATCTGCTGGGCACTCTAGACAGACTTTTGTTACACTCTTCTGAAATTATGGAAAGGAGAATACTAGCAGTTAAATTGGTCAGGACATTCCTAACCTCTTCACCCACGTTCCGACTGTCTGCTCTCCTCTGCCTGCCACAGCCCCTGTGGCCGGTCACGCTGTCCTGCTGCCTGCCTCCGAATACCCAGGCAATGCTTCACAGGTGCTCCTCACCATCTGGCAAGAGGTCACCAGTTCAATTCCCGGTCAGGGTACATGCCTGGGTTGTGGGTTCCATCCCAGTGGAGGGCATGCAGGAGGCAGCCGATTGGTTATGTTTTTCTCTCTCCTCTCTCTCTCAAATCAATAAAAACATATTTTTAAAAAACTGACTAAGGATTAGAATCCACACAGTTTATGGGACTGTTAATCAAAAGACATACTGGAGATCAGCAGAAAGATGTGAAAGATATCAAGAGGCATTTATAGAAAAGCAAAATTCCAGTAGCTGGTAAATACTCAAAGGCTCAGATAATCAGAGAAATGCAAAATATGCAACCAGCCCAGGCTGTGAGGAAGCTGAATCCCCACAGACGGATGCAGCGGAGCGGCCATGGAGGATCACAATGGAGGGATCAAACAGGCTTACAAGGGGACATTAACACAGGGTGTGTTTTTTAATAGCATCTTCATCTTTCTCCCCACGATGGCATTTTGAACTCAGTTACCTTACACAACAGAAGATGCAACAGTCAGAAGAAATGACAAGGAGGAGCCCGGCACTCCACCTCGGTATGCCTTGCTCCCTATTTCCTCAGACCACTCCATGCCAGCAAACGCTGTATTTATTTATTTGATTGTTGGTCCGTCTATCTCAAGAAAACTCAGATTTTGATTTATTGCTCTATAAACCAATGTGCTCAGCACATTCCTTAAACATAGTAGGCATTTGCTGAAAAAATAAATGTTGAGCAGAGATCTTGCAAAAAGTCAGAATACAGCCCTAGTCAGTTTGGCTTAGTGGATAGAGCATCAGCCCTCAGACTGAAGGGTCCAGTCCGGGTTTGATTCCAGTCAAGGGCATGAATCTTGGTGGAAAGTTCCCTAGTCCTAGTTGGGGTGGGTACAGAAGGCAACCAATTGATGTGTCCCTCTCACATCCATGTTTCGCTCCATCTCTCCCACTCCCTTCCACTCTCTCTAAAAGTCAGTGGAAAAATACCCTTGGGTGAGGATTAACAAAAAACAAAATAAAATGTCAGAATAGTCTGGAGCACATTAAAAACATACATTCGTAAGACATTAAGAATGTATTTTAAACCAACAATATAAATATAAAATGTATCATTTTAATACCATAGAAATGTGTCACACACAAAATGCAGATAGAAAGCGTGATAAAGTATTGCAGTGGGGTCTCAGTGAAGAGGAGAGTTGGAGGCAGACACCACGGACAAAGGAAGTAGAGAACAAAGCAAACCAGACCACTGCCTCGGGTGGGTGCTGACAAGACTGGAGCTGAGCAAGAAAGACGTGCCACGGAGAAAGCAAACCAGAAGTAAACCTCTGGAGAACGAGTGAGGAAGGAGGAGACACACAATGCTCACAGTGGAGACATGAGCCCCACAGATGTGTCATTCTCTATCCTACATAATAAAACCCTAGTATGCAAATCGATGGAATGGTGGAACAACCAGTCACACTGACCACTAGGAGGCAGACGCTCAATGTAGAAGCTGCCCTCTGGTGGTCAGTGCACTCCCGCAGGGGGAACACCACTCAGCCAGAAGCTGGGCTCACGGCTGGTGAGTGTCACGGCTGGTGAGTGGGCAGCAGAGCCTCTCCCACCTCTGCAGCAGTGCTCAGGACCCTCGGGGAATGTCTGACGGCCAGCACATGGACATCCCGCGAGGGGACATCCCCCGAGGGGTCCGGGACTGCAAGAGGGCGCAGGCCAGACTGAGGGACCCCCAGCTCCCAGAGGGCTGGAGATCAGGCTTATAAGGGGCACCCCCTAAGACCATCCCACCCCCATCCCAACACATGGGAGTACTCCTTTGCGGTGAAATTCAAAGAAAGGAAAAGCAGAAAATACTGAATCTGGGATCCCCTCAAATCAATGGGCAGGTCCTTGTCTGATTACCCTCAATTGAAAGTGATGCCCACTATCCATCAGGAAGCCCAGCCCATTGACACGGGGCTTCGAATTAGCATTTCGGTGTCTCAGTCTTAAGAATGGATTTTCATCAGAGTGCCAAGACAACTCAAGGGAAAGAATAGTCTTTTCAACAAATGGTGCTGGGACAACTGGGTATACACATGTAAAAGAATGGAGATGAACCCCTACCTCACAGCACTATAAAAATTAACTCAAAATGAATATAAATCACTGACATAATTTAAAAGCAAAAACTATAAACTCTTAAAAAACGCAAAGGAGGAAATCTTCATAATGTTGGATGGGGCAAAGATCTTTAGATATAACACAAAAGCACAAGCAGCAAGAGTATAATGGGATAAACTGGACTTCATTAAAATCAAAAACATTTGTCAGGCCAGTGTGGCCCAGTGGTTGACCATAGACCTATGAATCGATTCCTGGTCAGCATTCGATTCCCGGTCAGGGCACATTCCTGGGTTTCAGGCATGAATCCCAGTAGGGGGCATGCAGGAGGCAGCCAATCAATGATTCTCTTTTATCATTGATGTTTCTATCTCTCTCTCCCTCTCTGAAATCAATAAAAATATATCTTTAAAAAATTAAAAACATTTGTGCATCAAAATACACTAGAAGAGAATAGATAGAAAAACCTAGAGAATGGGAGAACATATTTACAAGTCATATATCTGATAAGGGCCTAGTACACCAAATATATAAAGAACTCTTACAACTCAATGATAAAAAGACCAATAACTGAGTAGACTATTCCCCAAAGACAACATATGAAAATGGCCAATATCCACATGAAAAGACACTCAATAACATTATCAATAACATTAGCCATTTGGTATGCTACTTCCCACCTACCAGGAAGGCTATAATTAAAAACAGAAAATAAGGGTTGGCCAGAATGTGGAGAAAGTGGAGTTCTCGTATACTACTGGTGGGAAACATAAACATGTATATTTACATATATTTTCTTTTTTCATGTACTCCCAAGTGGAAACTACCCAAATGTCCACCAACTGAAGAATGTGTAAACACCATGTGATCTATCCCGAGTGGGATGTGCTTTATCCATAAAGATGAATGGAACACTGGCAACATGATACAACATGATGAGCCTTGAAAACATTAGGCTCCAGGAAAGAAGGCAGATACAAAAGGCCACATACTAAGAGGTTCCTTTGCTATAAAATGCCCAAAATAGGCAAATCCATAGAGAAAGTAAATTAGTAGTTGCCAGGGGCTGAGGAGTAGAGGGAATGGGGAATAGCTGCTAATGGGTGCGGAATTTCTTTTTGGGGTGCTGAAAATTCTGAAGTTGGATGGTGGTAATAGTTGCACAACTCTGTGAATATACTAAAACCCATTTAATAGTGTACCTTAAAAGGGTGAATTTAATGGTATATGGATATTG
This sequence comes from Pipistrellus hanaki, assembly GCF_964339955.1. Lineage (NCBI taxonomy): Eukaryota > Metazoa > Chordata > Mammalia > Chiroptera > Vespertilionidae > Pipistrellus > Pipistrellus hanaki. The sequence continues at coordinate 69,531,928 of NC_140513.1, read as the reverse complement.
CAATAAGACTGTTATTAAAATTTTTTTAAAAATGTATTTTATTGATTTTTTTCAGAGAGGAGGAGAGAGGGATAGAGAGCTAGAAACGTCGATGAGAGAGAAACATCAACCAGCTGCCTACCAGGGATGTGCCTGCAACCAAGGTACATGCTCTTGACCGGAATCGAACCTGGGACCTTTCAGTCCGCAGACCGACGCTCTACCACTGAGCCAAACCGGTTTCGGCTGTTATTAAAATTTTTTAAAAATATCCAAGTTAAGTAAATTCACTTACTCTTGTGTCAACTCAGTATTGAATGTAAAGAGGTATTGCATAAGTTGAAAACTCTAAACTTATCAATAACAAAATATCATGTTTTTGTGTGCATGGTTTTTGTAGACTATTTATAGTATGCTATTAATTACAATGAGACATTCTGCATATTGGGGGAAAAAAGATGCTAAGGATCACCAGATATTGAGAAAGTACTACACGTGCAATAAAAACACAAAAAACAATCATTCTATTGTAAAAGAGTAAAATACACCAACTTCAAGATAGTGGTAATATTGTATGGGAGGCAAGAGTAAGTGATAGATGGGAAAGTTTCTTTAGCTATATTTGTAATGGGTTCTTTCTTTTAAAAAATATATTTCAAAAGAGCAAAATGCCTATTAATTCTGGATGATTACTAATACATGTGTGTCTATATTTTTAAAATAATTTGGAAAAGCACATACAAAAAGCAAAGATACCCAACAGAAGAACTAATAATAAAAACAGACCAGACATTGGAAGCAAGAAGAGAGGTAGGATAAGTGAGCTGAAGTTTCATAATTCACGCTGTGAGTCCATAGTATTTCCACTGTTAATCTAGTAGTAGTAGGGGCCGCATACTGTTACTAGCTTATTATGGAGGAAACCTGCAACAGACCTAAATCAGAAGCAAACCAGGTGGGAAGAAGGGAGTGCTGCTTTTCATTTTAAGTGTGTCTGACCACTTTACATATTATCATGTGTGTGTATTATTTTGAAAAATATGTATATTTTTTTAGAAAAAGGGACAAACTGTAATGCCCAAATTGAAGACTACAAAAAATGTCCGTATCATTCCTAAAAGAAAGTTTTATATTGGGAATTAAAGCAGTTAGTTTCTGATCTGCAGATGTTTCTAAATGTTTTATTTCAGGTAAGAAAGGAATAACATTAAACTACTGTGTACTTTGCTGAGCTTACCCACAGAAACAGTAACAAAGTGATTTACCCTGAAACAATGTTGTAGTTGAGAGCAGGATGGTCTTTTGAGATAGGAGGAACAAGAGGTTCTGGTTGCCACTCTTCAATCAATTCTTCTTTTTCCTGCAAGCGAAAAGGTGTTAAAACACACAATGCCAGCTCCTGCACGGTGACAGCAGTATCTACACTGTTTGTTGTAATGGCACCATCATAGTGAACACACTGCTAGAACCAGAGGTCTAGTTGTCATTAGAAAAGAAATGAATCACTTTTGAGTTTTGGGCACTTAACCTCCTCACATCTTAGGCAAAATACTTTTTTTCCAAGTAGTTTTGTGGGTGACTAAAAAATTTAAGAAAACTTTATTTCTATAGTCAAAATTTTTCACCATGCAAAATACAACTTATACTGATTGTGAAACAAAAAGAAAGTATCGGGTCTAGTAATAATTAATGTCGTTTTTCAACATTCGTTTAAAATCTTGCTTGGCGTTGACTTGTATTGACATAACCTTCAAACACGTGGTATCTACAGAACGTGTGAAGTGCAATTAACAAGTTTTGCTTGAAAAAGTTTGTGTTTGGTTTGGTTTTTGTTGCAAAACTAGGGCTAAGAAGATGGCGGATGAAGAGCATATTCGGCACTGCATGCTTTACGAGTTCCAATTAGGAAGAAAAGCAAGTGAGGCTGCAAAAAACATCTGTAGTGCTCTTGGTCAAGATGCAGTTAGCGCCAGAAAATGCCAGCGTTGGTTTGAGAAATTTCGCGAGGGAAATTTTTCGTTAGATGACAAGAGTGGTCGAGGCCATGTGTCCAATTTTGATCAAGAAGCTCTTCAAGCTCTTTTGGTGCAAAATCCTCAAATTACCCAACAAGAGCTTGCAACAACTTTAAATTGTTCACAAAAAACAATTTCCAATCAATTGCGTGCACTTGGCAAAGTCCAAAAGTTTGGAAAATGGGTTCCTCATGAGTTGACCGACAACAACCGTAATCAAAGAGTCACAATTTGCAGTTGGCTCCTCTCTCGTCAAAACCATTTGCCGTTTTTAGAGCAAATTGTTACCGGAGATGAAGAATGGGTGCTGTATGTTAATTTGAAAAGGCGGCCTCAATAGTTGGACAAAAATGAGGCTCCGCAGCCCACGCCAAAACCTGACTTGCATGCGAAAAAAGTGATGTTGTGTGTTTGGTGGAATTTTAAAGGAATTCTTCATTATGAACTTTTACCATCTAACCAAACCATTACAAGTGCAGTGTATAGTGCCCAATTGGAAAGGTTAGCCCAAGCTTTAAGAGAAAAAGAACCCGCGCTGATTAATCGGAAGGGCGTAATTCTTCACCACGATAATGCACGACCGCATACTGCAAGAATTACTGCTGAAAAACTGCGCCAGTTGGAATGCGAAGTTCTCCCTCAACCTGTATATTCTCCTGATATTGCCCCTTCCGATTACCATTTGTTTCGTTCTTTGCAAAACTTTCTTCTTGGAAAAAAATTTAATAATGAAGAATGCCTCAAAAATGCATTGACCGAATTTTTTGCATCAAAATCACAAGAATTTTACAACAGAGGGATTAAAATGCTTTCTGAGCGTTGGGCACAAGTAGTAGAAAACAACGGCAACTATATTGTTGATTAAATTTTGTTGTATTGTTTAAATAAATTTGATTTAAAAAAGTACTAGAAAACGACATTAATTATTACTAGACCTAATATACAATACAAAGGTGAGAAGCATTTCTGCTAGTTCAGCTCAGCCTCTATCCCAAGACAGAGAGCCACACCAGAAGTGCTGATGGAGGTGGCCATCGTGGGAAGGGATCGACCAGATCACCAAGCACTGTTCCTACAAGCCACCTGCAGGAATTCAGGTGTAGCTAAAATACAGGAAAAAACAGTTGTAATTATTGTAATGGGATTTTGTTCGGAATTTCTCACAAAAAGCTACTTTATTTCTTGTATCTGCTACTTTATGCATTATAAGTATTTTGACTATTTTGTGTTTCTTATCCTTTTTTGAATCAGAAAAAAAAAGGTAATTGTGAAAATGTGTCTGGATGTACAGGAGATGAGGCCCCTAAATTAACATGGTGGCCACGGCGATCCTTGCCTTGCAAACAGACCCTCTCCCATTAGTTCTGGTCTCAAACTTCCATTAAATGCTGTTCGTATTTCTCCCGTTAGGCAACTCCAGGGCAAGACCAAAAGCATGTTCACCTGATTTTCAGGCACTAAAAAATACTGGCTGCATAATGTCTCGGATGTGAGAATGCACTCACCACACCCTGCCATTCAGAGCCTCTGGAGGTCTATCCGACTGAGAAGGACACTTCTCACTCACAGCACTGTTTCTTCCTCACACTGCTGGGAGGGTCCAATGTCAGTGATTACCAAATTTCGATCTAGCTAAGTCTGCTTTCAGAGGACTTTTCTAAAACTACTAGAGGCCCGATGCATGGAATGTGTGCAAGAGCAGGCCTTCCTTCCCCCGCTGCAGGCACCGGCTCCCTCTGGCACCAGTGGCTGGGCTTCCCGCACAGCCCAGCTTTGTCAGGAAGGTCATCCAGAAGGACATCTGATCTAATTAGCATATTATGCTTTTATTATTATAGATGTTTACCTATCACTCTTTTTTTAAAAAAATGTATAGCTGAAACCAGTTTGGCTCAGTGGACAGAGTGTCGGCTGTGGACTGAAGGGTCCTGGGTTTGATTCCGGGCAAAGGCATGTAGCTTGGTTGCGGGCACAGCCCCAGTAGGGGGTGTGCAAGAGGCAGCTGATGGATGATTCCCTCTCATTGATGTTTTTAACTCTCTATCCCTCTCTCTTCCTCTCTATAAAAAAATCAATAAAATATATATTTTTTAAAATATATATATGTGTGGATTGATATATTTAAACTAAAACTAAGAATATTTGGATTCATCAAACCCTTTAAAAGTTGGGCTAGAAATCTGTTTCGCGGCCACTCAGTCATCCACAAGAGTTCCTAAATATCAAAGGGGAAAGCATGGAAAGGACTTCTGGCTGCAGGGCCCAGCCTTACTGCAGTGCTACAGGAAGAGTGTTCCTCTGCGGCATGATAATCCCACAAAATATTCATCAAAAGGGGCGGGGAAAGGGAGAGATCTGTGGTCAAGTTTAGGGTATTCCTCCAAATAGGGGTTCCAATGTGCACTGGCATATTAAGGATTACAACCATGCAATGAGACATCTCTTTATTCTGCTTCCTCAGGCTGCCAGAACATTCTGCCCTAAAAACATATGCTGCATGTTCCCCAGGGGACAGTTTAATATGAATGACCAGGACAGCAGCAGCTGGTCAGGCAAACCAGGGCAGCAACTGCACATTGCTGTTGCAATCCCACTCCCCGGCATTTCCTCCTGGGAGGCCCAGGAAGTAGAGAAAGGCCCAGTGCTTCATCTATGCACTGCACTCAATGCTTCCTGCAAACCAAACTTTCAGAGACTCTTGTGGGAAAACATCTCTCCCAATCCCTGCCTCCCACACATCTGGCACAACAATCCCAGTGACAAAAACTGTGCTGCAATCAAAACTGTTCTTCCTCCCCGTACTGAGGCAGTCACTAAGTGCTCCTACCCTGTCCCTCATACCGACGGACTGCATGGGCAGTGCCACAGTTCCTCCAGTGTAGGCACTTCTGCTTTCTGAGGTTCACCTGGCTTGGGCTTGAGCTGGGTCCCTTACCACACAGAACACATCAAAATTCAATTTGGGGTGGGGAGGTGGAGAGGGGGGATGAGGAGGATTCTTTCCAACTCACCTTTCCTTATGAAGACCACAGGGAAAACTTTCAGACTTCAGAACTGGGGCTTTCCCCGACAACTCGGTAACCCTGCCTTTGGAAATGGCAAAATCCAGTAGCTACCCGAGCTTCCCTTCCCTCACCTACTCTAAGGCTGCTGCTTGTCCCTGCAGCAGCTACTCCTCCGGGGACACTTGGCTCTGCGTTTGCCTGTCCGTATTCCACCACCTTGACTGTCTTACAGGCAGAAAACACTTCACCACAAATCCTTTCGGGAAACATGTAGCCACAACCATCGTACACCAGATAATAAAATAGAGATTTAATTTCTTACCTTGACTGTAAGATCAGATCGTTCTTGCAATTTGTAAGTTTTAGAGAAAAGAAGTCTGATTATCCAGAGTATTAGAATTCCTTCTAAAATAAGATGGTAAGCAGGAGCCTAAGAGTGAATAAAAAACAGAAGTGAAATGAACACTTGTAAAACCTGCATATAAAATGTAATGCACCTACAAATACTGCCCCCTATGACCTTTAACCTGTTACTTTTTAAAATTTACTTTCAAAGCTCCTTTCATTTCTACTCATTGCTTTCCCCGTTTCTAACAGGCAATTTCCTCTACACATAAAAAAATCTCTAGTATTGTGCTTTAAAAGATCGTTAGAAAAAAACTCTTTAAAATAAATCTGACACAGAATCCCAACATGTCAAACAACATCCATTTTGAGAACCTGGAGGTAATTTAAATTTTTACCTGGGAAATGACTGTAACAAACATATCACAGCTTCACAAGCCTCTTTAGCCACTTCCACCATGTGTGAGGCAACAAAATTATTTGGAAATCAGTTTCCAGAGTGCTGCACATCTTACTACATTTTTTTTTTTTTTTTGGTATTCTTCTGATAGCCCCTTTAAATTCTTCTTCTAACATGGCAGAATAAAAAACACTTTATAAATGCTGGGATAACAGGTCTTTTTTCTATTGTAGTTCCCCCAAATTGTAGTATTTTCCACATAAACAGGCATAAAGATATCTTAATGAAATTATCCACGTCAGCTTCTTTCAGGAAAAAGCTCAAGGTGACTCCTAACTGCTGTCCAACCAGACACACACAGGGCATGTGGAAGAGTCCACGTATCAATAAACCTCAGGCAGTTACAGGATGCTCCACTCCCATAATTTGTCACTGGGAAATTTAAAAGAGGTATTTAGAAATGTAAACACAAGTTATTTTCAAACATTAGAAAGTAGTGATGAATCATCACAGTTTTAAAAATTTCAGAATGTGGAGATCGGAAAACTGCTGAAAATTTTGTAAGTTTTCAGGTCAATGTACAGATAACTTTCAAATTATAGATTTTGGTACACATACATACACTATTATTTCTTTTTTAGGTGCACTCTACAAGAGTCCTCAAATTCTACATACCAAGTATACAGAAATTGGAGCAAGAACAGAAATCTCTCAAGATGATTTTTTAAAATATGTGAATCCTCCTTGAATATAATTCTCTTAAGAATGAGTCTAACTATCCATTTGGTTTCCTCAGTAATTGGGTTCTAATAGGCAAACATCTGCCCGTCACTAAACATCCCACTCCACAAAAAGCACACTAATTGTCCAGTGAATTAATAAAATCCACACGTGCAGCTATCTTTCCTGGAAATGTTACATTCAGGGAGACTTCTCTCAAGTGTCACTCTTGGTCAGTTATGCAATTTTCAAGAAGAGAGCAAAAATAGAAAACAAGAAATTATTCATTTATACAAAAGTAAACATTAAATTTTAGTAACTCTTATTTTACTATAATGAAACTAATGTTGGACATCAATGATGTCACATCTCTTGTCAACTGCTTTTCATCAAGGCCTGATGAGCCTTGCCATGGTAGACACCACCATCACCCATGCCACTGAGCAGTGATGTTAAGCTCCAAACAATTGTCAAAGGAAAACTGAGATTCACTGTAAATGACTCTGAGCTCTCCATGTTTGCCTGTTTGTTCAAGGCACTAGTCCCAGCGTCTTGATCTGTGTTATCCAAAACCAGGGCCACTAAGTCACCAGGTAATTATTTCATGATACATCTAAATTCACTTAACAAATTTAGTTCCTCAGTTGCACTAGACACAGTTCAAGTGTCTAATGGCCACATGGTTAAGAAACAGTTCTGTTGGACACTGCGGTGAAGCTCGGTTAAATATATGTCAAATGAACGAACATTCTCTAAGACTGACATTTTGATTTCACGTTATCTAACTTAAGTGAAATAGCTAGCCTTGTCTATTGACACGAAAATAAGACATATAAGAATGACAAACTACGTGGATTTCATATTCCTAAATCCTAAGTCATTCGGCTTCTTTTCTAACCTCACGCCCCGAGAAAAGCACACTAAACTCATCACAATTCTCCCCGCTTTTTCCTGCTCCGCAGCCCCGACCGGACTTCCCGGGGCCTCCAGCCGGCCCCTTCCGCTTTCCAGGAGCCACCCGGCCTCCAGGACTCCTCCCCCGGCCCCTCCCACGCCTTCCGGCCCAGCCCCGACCGGACCGAGCGGGCTCCGCGACCGGAGGCAAACAAGGGCCCTCGGCTCCGCCGCCGGCCCCTCGCCTCTGCCCGCCGCCGGACCCGCGCGCCCACGGCCCGTCCAGCCCGGACGCCCGGCCCGGCGAGGGCGCCAGGCCGCCGGCCACGAGCCCACGCGCGGGAGTGTCGCGGCGCCCGGACAGCCGCGCTCACCTCGTAGAGCGCCTGCACCATCTCCACCAGGACCCACTGCTCCGCGGCGGTCGCCATCCTCAGCCGCTCGGGCTTCCTTCCGGAAGGCGGGTCTCAGGGACGTCAAACCGCGCGGCGCCGGCCGGTGACGTCAGCGTCTGGGCGGGGCGGCCCGGCGGGGCGCCGCCCCTCGCGCGTGCGCACTGGCGCCGGGGCTGCGGCGGGAGAGGCCCGGGCCGGGCGGCGGGAGAGCCGGGTCGGGGCCGCGGGCTGCCCGGTGCCACGCCCCTTACTGGGCTGCAGGCGGAGGGAGTAAATACACGGCCCTCGCCCTCGGCCTGCAATTGAGCGCTAGGAGTGATACTAATGGGATTGGAAGCCATGATCTTTACTTTTAAATTACGTAAGCAATCCCAGGATGTATTATCATCCAAAATACAGAAATATGAACTAAAACAGCTAACTCTTCCACGGTGCTTCCTGGGTGTCCCAGGCTGGGTGTTGCAGTATTGCATAGAAGTAGGTGTGGAACCTTCCAGTGTCTTCGGTGTCCGACGGAAGAAAGTCCAACATACAGAAAATTTTATGAGTTTATTTGAGCCAAAATTTTGAAGATTGAGAAAACATTCCACAGAATGGCAGTTTGGCAGCTCGTTTTATAAATCGGAATCAGGAGATTGAGAAAGGTTAGGTGAAATCCACTGGCTGTAGATGACTGAGGCTGGGGAAGGGAGGACAGTTAATCTCTAGAATTGGGTCAAACATAAAATGGAGCCCTAGCCGATTTGCTAAGTGGTTAGAGCCTCAGCTTGCAGGCTGAAGGGTCCTAGGTTCAATTCCAGTCAGGGGCACATGCCGGGGTTGTGGGCTCCATCCCCAGTGGGGGCCAGGCAGGAGGCAGCCAATCAATGATCCTCTTTCATCATCGATGTTTTTAAAAAAATACATTTTATTGATTTTTTACAGAGAGGAAGAGAGAGGGATAGAGAGCTAGAGACATCGATAAGAGAGAATCATTGACCAGCTGCCTCCTGCACACCCCCTACTGGGGATGTGCCCACAACCAAGGTACATAACCTTGACCGGAATCGAACCTGGGACCTTTCAGTCTGCAGACCGATGCTCTATCCACTGAGCCAAACCGGTTTCAGCATCATCATCGATGTTTCTATCTCTCCCTCTCTCTCTCTTCCTTCCTCTCTGATATCAATAGAAATATATTTTTTTAAAAGTAAAATAGACACATACTTATACATTAGTAGATGAAGGGAGTTAACAATCAGCATCCTATATAATCCTATATAATAAAGTGGTAATATGCAAATTGCCCCTCATGCCCATGTGTCACAAGATGGCCGCCCCCTCGTTGTCAAAAGATGGCCTGCAGGGGAGGGCAATTGGGGGTGATTGGGTCAGCAGGGGAGCAGTTAGGGGGCTAAACCGGAAGTCTGAGAGGACCCAGACTGGAGAGGGTGCAGGCTGGGATAAAGGACACCCAGAGCACAAATTCCGTGCACCAGGCTAGTTAATAGAGATGGTATGCAGGCAACAAGGTAACAATGAGAAATCTTGTGCTGATGATTGTGCCTTCTAGGGTTTTAGAAAGGAAAGTTACTGAAATTTCAAACATTTGTTATTCCAGATGAAAAGAGAATAGACAGGACTCACTTAAGCTAAAAATTTATCGTTATCAAGAAGGATAAATGGCCCTAACCAGTTTGGCTCAGTGGATGGAACATCGGCCTGTGGACTGAAGCATCCCAGGTTCGATTCTGGTCAAGGACATCTATCTTGGTTGTGGGCATATCCCCAGTAGGGGGTGTGCAAGAGGCAGCTGATTGATGTTTCCCTCTCATTAATGTTTCTAACTCTATCCCTCTCCCTTCCTCTCTGTAAAAAAAAAAAAAACAACAATAAAAATATATATTAAAAAAAAGAAGAAGGAGGAGGATAAATGCCTGGGACTAGATTAACCACCATGTGCTTACTTTCTGTCACCATGTTTATAAGGCCTGACATGCCCTCTCACCCCTGCAAAGATGTCAGGTTCAGATTACAGCACTTTCTTATTGTAAACAATAACCCTCACCCTCACTCTTGCCCTCATCCACCACCTCACTCTCATCCTACCCCTAGCCCTAACTCTAACACTAATGTTAAAATAACCTTAACCTGACCCTAACCCTAACCCTAACCCTGGTCCTAACCCTAACCCTAAACCTAACCCTAACCCTAAACCTAGCCCTAAACCTAACCCTAACCCTAACCCTAGCTCAAACCCAAACCCTAATTCTAAACCTAACCTTAACCCTAGCTGTAGCCTATCCCTAAACTTAGCCCTAACCCTAGGGCTAATCTTAACTATAACGCTAACCATACGCTAACCCTAACACTAGGCCTCAACCCAACCTAAACCCTAAATTAACCCTACCCTAAAATCTAGCCTTAATTCTGACACTAACCTAACCCTAACCATAATCCTATCCCGAGCCCTAACCCTAACGTTACCTCACCAGGAAAACTCCAATGTGCAGACAAGGAACCAGATGCTGACTCTTAACACTATCACTCACCTTAACCTTAGCCTTAAGCCTAACCCAAGCCCTATCCCTAACCCTAATTCTAACCCTAACCCTAACCCCAGCCCTGGCCTTCACCAAAACACTAACTCTGATACTAAACCCTAAACGTAGCAAGAACCTAACCCTAACCCTATCATTAACACGTGTCCTAGCCCTAGCTTTAACCCTAGTCCTAGCCCTAACCCTAACCATAACAATAGCCTTCACACTAATATTAACCCTATACCTAATCCTAAACATAACACTAACCATAGCTTTAAGCCCAGCTATAACCCTAAACCTAATCCAACCATAAAACCTAACACTAATTCTTGCCCTAGCTTAGCCCTAGCCCTAACCCTAACCCTAACTCTCCAAGTAATTCCAATGTGCATCCAAGGACCCAGATGCTAACCCTAACCCTAAACCTAACCCTAGCTCTAGTTCTAACCTAAATCCTAACCTTAATTTTAATCCTAATCATGTCCCTAGCTTTGTGCCGAGCCTTTATTTTATAGCCAGAGGTAAAATGGTAGTGGTCACCATAGTTACAATGTTCTTGTGAGTGTCACTTGTTTTGGCAGCACTTGTTGCACCTCTCACAGCCCATTAGCTACCTGGGAAGGATCTAGGGAGCAGCATAAGGTCAAGCTTAACTATGCTAAGAGGGCTCTGTCCGGTGCTTGCACCTGCTTTCTGGCATTTGCCTCACTTGCACCCACTGCCAGTGCTGGAGCTGCCACTTGCACCCACTTCCAGCATCTGGCACTGGCCCTGATCTCTCAGTGCCATCAGTAGGTGCAAGTGGCTGCTGGTCCTGAGCACCCTTCAGGGCTTCTCCACCTCCCCTGCTCCTGAGGGGTGATCAGGGCAGCAGCTGCTTGCAGCCGTTGATGGCACCAGCCCCGCTGGCACCTGCTGCTGGCGCTGGCCCCAATTGCCACATGCCTTCAGCCGGTGCGAGCAGGGCAGGCACTGTCAGTGTGTGGGAACGGTGGCAACAGGAGTGGGGCTGCCGGCAGACAGGGGCCTGGGGACTGTGGTGGGAGGAGTTGAGCAGGGGCATGGAGGATGGGCTGAGGCCCACCCCTGTTTCTACCACAGCCTCTGGCCTACAGTTCCTTTCAAGGTGCACAAATTCATGCACTGGGCCATCGTATATGATAATTTTCTTTCTGGGTAGAATGTAACAACATGAAATCTCACTTATAAGTAGAGATCTTATCCTATTAACACATTAAATGCCATGTCAGTCACCGGTGACTGACATATTTTTCGTCTGGTCCTCATCAGTCACTGGTGCAGCCAGCATATTGGTGAAATCGTATATTGCAGGCTGAACAAAAAGGAAAACAGGCTTGATGCTTAATGTGTTAAAAACAGAAACAAATACAACCCGTAAGATAAATGAGTACTCCCAAAAGGAGGGAGGGACTGGGACATCAGCCTGGAATCTTATCCCACACTAACACAGAACAGCAAAGGACCTTGGGTTCTGAGTGGCACAAAGCCCAAACAGCAGAGACAGAGGTTCCCTGTGTTCATAAAATGGACAATAGTAAACTGAGTCCCCAAAAGATAAGAACTTCCTTAACCAAAGTTACATTACAGACAGGTAAATCTATTACTAGATAAGAATTTTGGGCAGCAGATGCCTTGAGAAGGAGAGCAGGGAGGGTCTCAGCAGCTGCTGGGAAGTTCCTGGAATCCCTGCCATGGGTTCAGCCTGCCACAAGCAGCAGGATATGCCCCATCTTTAAACAAACTAAGCCAAACAACAAAGAGACACAAAACAACAATCAACAGAGACACTCTTATATACAACTAGAGGTCCGGTGCATGAAATTTGTGCATGGGTAGGGTCCCTAGGCCTGGCCAGCAATCAGGGCCGACTGTGGCCTTCTGGCTGCCAGCCAGGGCCTTCCTTCATTCTGCATTACCCCTTGGTGGTCAACACATGTCATAGCAAGTGATTGCCCAAGGGGACAATTTGCATATTAGGCTTTTATATATAAAGACCAGAGGCCCAGTGTACGAAATTCATGCACGGGAGTGTGTGTCCCTCAGCCCAGCCTATACCTTCTCCAATCTGGAACTGCTGGCTTCCAATAGTTCACCTGCCTGCCTGCCTGATGGTCCTTACCTGCTACTGCCTGCCAGCCTGATCACTCCCTAACCACTCCCCTGCCAGCCTGATTGACACCTAACTGCTCCCCTGCTGCCCAATTGCCCCTAACTGCCCTCCCCTGCCTGCTTGGTTGCCCCCAAATGCTGTCCCCTGCAGGCCTGGTTCTGCCCAACTGCCCTCCTTTGCAGGCCTGGTCTCCACCAACTGCCCTCCCCTCCAGGCCTGGTCCTCCCAACTACCCTCCCCTACAGGCCTGGCCACCCCTAACTGTCCTCCCCTGTAGGCCTGGTCCCCTAACCCCAACTGCCCTCTCCTGCTGGCCTGCTCCCTCTCAACTCCCCTCCCCTGCAGGCCTGGTCACCCCCAACTGCCCTCCTCTGCAGGCCTAGTCCTCCCCAACTGTCCTCTCTTGCGGGTCTGGTCCCTCCCAACTGCCCTCCCCTGCAAGCTTGGTCCCCCTCAACTGCCCTCCACTGCTGGCAATCTTGTGGCAGCCATCTTGTGTCCACATGGGTGTGGCCATCTTTGACCACATGGGGGCAGCCATCTTGTGTAATGGAGTGATGGTGAATTTGCATATTACCTCTTTATTATATAGAAACACATCCATAGACAAGAGCTTCCCATCATACTTTCTCAAACACTAATCTCCACTTGTCCCAGTTAAGAGGATATTAAATAGCAAGGCCAAATAGTATTACAGTAAAATACCCTTTTCCTTTTTTTTCATTGGCGGTAAGGGTAATTAGCCCAATATCCCAAAATCCATCAATGGATAGAGCCACCAGCACCAGGCAGTTACACCAGGTAAAAACCACCCTAACATACAATATTTACAAGTTTGAACAACACACAGACAACCGTGTGTACCCTGAACAGCCAGACCTTACCCTGCACAGCCATAACTTACCCTGCACAGCTAGACAGAATAACCAGGTAAAGACCTTGAAGGGTGCTTGCAACCAGGACCTGGTCAGGCTCACCCCAGACGGAGGCAACTGACAACTAACTTCCCCCATTACAGTTACAGAAGCTGGATTCAATTTGGGTTTTAGGTGGGACAACAGGGATTACTGAAGCTGCTGCTGGGACTCAAAACAGGAAAATTCCTGGAAGCACTGCAAATAAAAGAGTCCAGGCCTCACCCCTGGGAACACCCAGTGTGGGAGAGCAGCCGGTCATCTGTGAGAAAAGCAGGCCATCTTTCCTGTCATGAACAGTGTAGGCAGCCGCCATGGTGGCCGCAGGGCTTACAGCTCCCTGGGGGCCGCCATCTTAAAACAGCAAAGGCCAGCCCCTCCCTTTGAATTAGCCAATCATGAAAGACTGTGCGCCTGAGCTCCAATTAAGAGCAAAGAACAGGTCACGTGCGTAAGGGATTATAAACTCAAGCAGCCGTCTGCTAGGTGTGCACATGCTTCCAGACCATGTGTGTGCACCCTTCTCCATAGAAGTAAATGTGTTTGCCTTGCTGCCTGGCTCCAAGTGTGTTTTGTGTTCTCCCAGGACCCCTGACTTGTGGGGCTAGCATTATTTCTTACATCATCCACAAGCATCTGCTCTGCACCCCACAAAGCCAGCTGCTTGTATTGGGCAGCAGAGGGCAAAGGTTAGGTGAGAAAGTGGGAATTACAGCCTGGGAAGTGGGCACGGGATGATCACTACAGTTACCAGTCATGCCGGCTGGCGGGAGGGCTCACTGAGGCAGGGGTCACAGGTTGCAGGCACAGGGGCTGGGCTGTGAGAGCAGGTGCCTCCCAGACTGGATTGTTTCAGCCACAGGTTGTAAATCTTTCCAAATCCTCAAGTGCTGGTTTCTTTTTTGCTTAACAGTTTCATCCTCAATTTGTCTCTTTATTATAAACTAGAGACCCAGTGCACAATACTCCTGCACGGGTGTGGTTCCTAGCCTGAACAGCAATCGAAGAGTGAGCATCTGGGGTGGAAGGTTAGGTCCCAGCTGACTTCTGGCCCTGGGCAGCACTTGGGCCCAAGGGCCTCCGAACACCCCCTCCCCCACCAGAGTCACAGCGCCCACCGGAGTCCCCACGGAGAGGCAGTGAGTGCGGCCAGTTGTTGCGGGCTAGGGTGCGGCGTGGGCCTCTGGGCTGGCCAGCAGTGCAGCACAGAAGCTGGGCAGGCAGCCGCTTTCTCCTGGCCAGTCTCATAGACCGGCTCCTTTGCGAACCCATGGGGAGCCCGATCGGCCCCTGCGGTTCCAGCGGCTGCAGCCGGGCTCACCTAGCAGAGGCCATGCGGGTGCGGGCAGCACTCTTCAGGGTTCCGCTGTGCCCAAGCACTGGCACCCCAGGGAAGGTCACAAGGAGAGTGAGAGCGAGCTAGGACACCCCGTGTTCTCACCCATCCTCCGTCCCCATCACCCCCGCGGCCAGGTAGCCCGCAAGAGGTTGCAGCATGCCACTGATACCTGCCATGTTAGCACCGCCCCCTGGTGGTCAGTGCATATCATAGCGAGCGGTTAAACTCCCAGTTTCCCAGTTGAACTCCAGGTCAAATGACCGCCAGAGGGGACAATTTGCACATTAGGCTTTTATTATATAGGATAACAGTCTACACACTTCATCATTTTACAATACTAAGAAACTTCCTCAGCTAGTTATCCAAGTGCATCACTTGCAAGTTCTGCTTTCCATATAAATATAGGACACAATAGGCCAAGTTCCTTCCCACCATCTGCACAAGGACTGCCTTCCCTGCAATTTCCAATAACGTCATTTTCTCCTGCACCCTCAGCAGAAATGCCTTTATTCACTATTCATCCTATTCACGACGAGAGATGCACTTTCTGAGATAACAGAAACTTTCTCTACATGCTCCTTCTGTGTTCCTTCCAGGCTGGTGGCTCTAGACGTCCCTTGGCTTGCGGCTACATCACTGATCTCTACCTAATCCTACACGGCTTCCTCCTCTTTCTTTATGTGTCTCTCCTCTTTGTTTCCTAGAAGGAAACTTGTCACTGGATAATCCAGGATAATTTCATTTTGGGATCCTTAATTACATCTGCTTATTTCCCTTTTGCAAAAAAGGTCACCCTCATGGGTTCTGGGAGCCAGGACATGGAGGTGCCTTTTTAGGGCCACCATTCAACCCACCACAGCCTCCTTCCCTTCCCGATCCCACCACTCTGCTCTCCCTCCTGTTTTCCTTGAGAATGCTTTAATAAACTACTTTCACACAAATTCTTATCTCATGGTTTGCTTCTGGGAACTAAACCCAATAGAGTTTATATCTGGAGTCTATATTTTATTCCATTCATCTGTTTGTTTACGCCTATTAAAATACAATATGGCTTTTAAATATTAAATTACTTATTTTGAGATATATGTAAATTCATATGTAGTTGTAAGAAATAATACAAGATATCTCATATGACCTTTGCCCAGTTTCCCCTGATGATAACATATTGTAAAACTGTAGTACAATATTACAACAGGGTATTGACATTGATACCCCCAAGACCCAGAACCCTGTCCTTCCCACCAAGAGCCCTCACTAGCCTTTTGTAGCCACACCCACTTCTCTTCTTCCGCTCAGTCCCCAGCCCCCGATGCCCACTAATCCCCATTTCTATAGCTTTGCATTTTCAGAATCTGTATATATAAAAGCCTAAGCAACAATCTGCTCACTGGACCAGTAGCTATGCTGCACACTGACCACCAGGACTCAGGTGCTAAACACAGGAGCTGCCGAGCTGCGGGGACTTGGCAGCTGTGGTTCTCTGGTGATGCACCTGGACCGGAGAGGAGGGAGCCATATTCTGGGGTGTGTCACCCAAGAACCACATCTTGAAATCTGGGACCCCTTGGGGGATGTCGGAAAGCCAGTTTTGAGTTTCGGCCCAATCCCTGCAGGCCAGGCCGAGGGACCCCACCTGCCAGAGGGACCCCACTCACTTCACAGACGCCCTTCGAGCCGCAGTGCCACCCCAGGTGCGGCCGACTGGGAATGGACCATGGGAGGTTGGCTCCAGGGCGTATCCAGCCTGTTTACCCAGTCCCACCCCATCAGCCACCTTCTAATTAATTTCCTTCCAATGTGCATGAATCCATGCACCAGATCACTAGTGTTATATAATGGAGTCAGACAACAGGAGACCCCTCAGGCATTGGCTTTTTAAATCCCACATAATCTATAGGTCACGTCAAAGAGCTATGGGCCCAAAGCCAGGAGCTCCCGACCCTGTGGCCTAAGATTGATGTTCTCCAGAAAACGTAACAGACACTCAACAGTGCTGTTTTCCCGAGGCGAGGTGAAGTGAGATAAAAGAAATAGACAAATAAAAGCAATTCAGCATATTTCCCCAATGATTTGGAGGTTGCATGTATCAGTAGTTATTCTCCTTTCCATTTCCGAGTTGTATTTCTCGCTGTGGATGTGCGACGGCTTGTCACCCCGCTCCCATGTTGAAGGCACTTGGGTGTTTCCAGTTTGAGGCGATTGGGAATAAAGCTGCCATGAACATTTGTGTAGTTTTGGTGTGAATATCAACTTTCATATCTCTGGGATACCTTCCTAGGAGTGCAACTGGCGGGTCATCTGGTAAGTATAGTTTCACAGGAAACTGCCAAACTATGCTCCATGGTGGCTGTGACTATTTGCAGCCTCACAAACAGCGTGGGAGCGACCTATTGCCCTGCACCCGGGTGCTGTCACACTGTCTCACTGCTCATTCTGGCCTGTGTGCATCACGGTTTTGATTTGAATTACCAAGTGAAGACAGCCAAGGTCTCTCTGTCACCTCCGGTGAAATGTCTGCTCATGCCACTTGCTCCTTTATTAATTGGGTTACTTGTTATTTACTGGTTAGTTTTGAGAGATTTTGTGAATTCTTGTTACAATCCCATATTGTTTAAATGCACTCTACCTCTACCCTGGCCATTTGCTCAGTGGTCGGAGCATCGGCCCACGGGCTGAAGTTCACTTCCGGTATCTTGGTTGCAGGCTCGATCCCTGGCACCGGTCAGGGCATGTGCAGGAGGCGACCTATTGCTGTGTCTCTCTCACATCCATGTTTTTCTGTTTCTCCCTTTCTCCCCTCGCTTCTACTCTTTCTAAAACTCAATGGGAAAATAAATAAATACGCCGTAGCACTGTATTTTGTTCTTGGTGAATGTGTCAATTCATTTGGCTCACCGGACACATATTCAATCACCTCTCCTCCTGTCTTCTCTGCTCTAAAGGGAAGAGACCTAGCCATGTTCCAGGGTGGTGATAGGTGAGGGTTAGTGAGACGGGAGTTATTTCCACTTTTGGAGCATAAGGAGCAATGCTGTGATGGCCTGTTCCAGTTTTTGTGTGGACAGCTGTTTTAGTTCCCTTAGGTACCTACCTAGGAGTGCAGCGCTGAGTGGTGAGGTTAAGTCTGTGCTCAGGATTTTGAGGATGCCAAATGTTCCAAAGCTGCGGCATCGTCTTACATCCCTACAAGCAATGCACGTTGGTTCCAATTTCTCCACATCCTCACCAACATTTGTAACATCTCGCTTTTTGGTTATAAGTATTTTGTGTGGGTATAAAGTGGCATCTCATAGTGAGTTTGAAACAATGGGTCCTAGGCAGTCTGTCAAATTAAGCAGAGGCAGGGTGGAATCGTATGAGCGTTTATTCCAATAGTCCCGGCAGTGTGGCAGAGCAGCGGGTCACCCTGGAAACTGCTCTGACCCCCTCGCCAGTGGGCTGTTACATCACAGGAGGGAGCAGAGAGCTGTGTGCAGCTGTGAGCTGCAAGTGTCACAGGGAAAGGGGAGGGAGGGTCTGCCGTCCTGCCTCTGGAGCTCAAGTCCAGTAACGAGGTGGCTAATCCATGATGCCACACACAGCCCAGCCCGTTCCCGGGAGCGGAGAATGGTCAGCGTCCTGAGGCAAACTCCAGGAGGAGGTCAGGGTCCCGGCACAGCCACCAAATCAAAGCATGTCCTGTCCTTGGTCTGCTCTCAGAATGCATTTCTTTTCTGAGTCATGACCCACCGAGGCATCTTATCTTTCCACAGCCTTGTTCCTCCCTCAGGGTCCCAGGGTCTGAGAGGAAACCTCTCCTCCGTAGTCAGTGAGTGAGGCAACACTAGGCATCATCAGCCCAGACCCTTCCCCTCAGCTCCACACCTATTCATTCAACAGGACGGCACTCAGTGCAGCCTTCTAGATGTAACCAACTTCCCCATCGCAAGCCAGCACCCAGTCTCTCAGCACCACCTCAGGGGATGAGAGCTGGAGAAGAAGTGAGATGGAGAGGGGATATGCCTGGTGCAAGGGTGGACCGTTAGGTGGCGTGCCGCAGGAGCTCTTCCTTTGTGCCACTGGGCTAATGCACAGACTTCTCTGGAACCACCTGGCACTTGTCCATCTGCCACTAGGACATTTCTGGGAATTGGTACCCTGTGGGCCACCCACTGTGTCTCCAACTTAAAAAAAACAACAACCCAAAACCGAAGAAAGTTCTATAACTACACATGTTGTAAGTTCAAAGCGGATACAATAGTAACAACAGAAATAATACAATTAAAATGGAGAAAATAATTTAAATAGACATTTATTCAAAGAAAATATACAAATGGTCAACAAGCACATGGAAAGTTGCTCAGTATTATAGGTCATTAGGAAAATGCAAACCAAAACAACAGTGGGGCAGTTGCACTTAGAAAGAAGGTGCGTGTTGAAACACTCCGAGGAGATCGCCTGAGGAATGGAGAGGACGAGGCTGGTAGGAACGTTAATTACTGAGAATTCTAGATGTGGAATTCATTTCACTCACTCATTTATCCATCAACATATAGTTACTGAGCCCTTTCTTAGGGACGACAGATACAGAAATGCTCCATGGTTCACTTTTTAGTTATGATTAGTCTGATATCCAACCTTATAAACGAGGGACATGGCCATGCAGGTATGTAAGCATGTGGTTTAATGTCATGGAGAAAGGAAGGTGCATTTAGAGATAAGGAGTTACAGAGAGCATCCAGAGACGGCCTCTCTGAAGACATGTTGTCATAAAGGGATCTCTCAGAAGTGGAACAACAAAGTGAAGAGATACAAAATAAGGGCAAAGGTACAGAGATAAAAGAATCAGTTTAGGAATTGCAAATTCCTAATACTTAAATTCAAATACTTAAGTTCCAGAAAGAAGCACATAGGAAAAAGTGGGAGAAAGCGACCTAAGACATCTATTTATATAAAAGCCTAAGCAACCGAACAACTGAGTAACCAGAACAACCGGAACGACCAGTCACCATGACACACACTGACCACCAGGGGGCAGACACTCAGTGCAGGAGCTGCCCCCTGGTGGTCAGTGCACTCTCACAGCATGAGCACCACTCAGCTGACCGACCCGTCCTGGTGGCCCACCAGCCTGGTGACAGCCACTCCCTCCCTCAATAGTCCTGCAGGTCCAACCCCTGCTTTCCTGGTTCTGATTTTTATGTCACAGACTGGGAGGCATTAATGTGATATTAATCTACTGTTACATAAGATGAATGTATGATTAATTAATGCACTGCTCCCAGTACCAAGGAGTGGCGATGCGCTCTGGGTTATCATGAATATGAAATGGTTTAATAACCATGAAGCGCCAGCACAGAATTAGTCAGCGATTACTGGAAGTTGAAATTAGGAAAGTCCAGTTTCAGTGGGCACAGGTGGGCAGGGAGCCTGTGCCAAATTTTGGAGGGTTTGTGCAGGGGCAGCGGAGGGAGTGCCAGCTGAGAGGGGACCAGGCATGCCTGCCATGGCTGCCTCTGTCATTAGAATGAAGACAGCATTTGCACCACCTCGAACAGAAGTGTGGCCAGGGCACAATACGGGGGACTCAGGGCACGCTCACAGTTTTGTCTCCCTTCTTCCTCCCGGGTCAAGGGCGAAGAGCTCAAGGAAGGAGATGATGCTTGTCCGGTCCACTTTGGCCAGATACTATGCAGACCCTCTGGTGACTGACCACCTGTGTGTGTGTGGCTCCCTCCCTCAGTGCTCTCAGGTGAATCACTCCCCCTCTTGACCTTAGTCCTCTCCTGATCTTACGTCAGGGGCTCGCTGAGATTCCTTGCCCCGGACCCACGCTGTGGCTGCATGGCCGCCTGTGCCCTGGCTGAGCCTGAGGTGGGTTGGCGTGGACTGAGGCGGCCTGGGAGACAGGTTAGACGGCCCAGTGGGAAGTGGGCGGGGCTTTGCTCATCATGACGCAGCATGTCGGTCCAACTGGTAGGTGCTCAGGCGTGGAGCTACTCGGTGGAACCGACTCCACATCCCTCAGGGTTCCTACCAGTTCCCCACCATCTGACATTTACCTAATTTGGTCTCCATCTTGTACAAAGTGCCCTAAAAATGCAGCACAGCCCCTCCCCGGTGGAGCCCCAAGTCCTTCCTTCACCCAAAGTGAGTTGGATTCAATCAGATTTTTAACATGAAACTCTCTCAGGTCTTAACCTCGAGCTTTCCAGTTAGTTTTATTTTTACAATACATCTCAGCCTGAGGAAACGAGCAGCCGCTCCTTCTTCCTTCCAAACGGTGCTCAGGTGCTGGCAGCGCTGATGCCGAACGCAGAGTGCATCTGGTTGGAGGGAAATGGTGAGGAGCCAAGGAAAGCAGGCGTGTCCTGTGTTTCCTGGAGTCACTTGATTAGAGTGAAGCGCAGGGTTTCTGGAGGCAAACATCGCGGGACGAGTTAGGCAGCCTCCTGACCTCCTTTCTGCGTGCCTGGGCCGGATTGTGCAATGCAGGCCTGCACTTTTGAGGCATTTACAAGGCCACGCGTCTCAGCACTGCTCCCTTCGTGCTCCTGTGATTCACACCCGGAGCTGCGTGTCCAGGAGAGTAAAGGGTTTTCCCTTCCAAACCAGTGCCATTGACATAGGCGTTCTAAGGCCTTTCAGAATCCCAGAAGGAATGAGCAGGTGGTTAGAAATTTACTGACATGCCTGAAACATTGTGAGGGAAAAGAGCAATGTAGTCAACCATAGCAATAATCACAGAACAGTGTTGCTCGTGGCTGTTATTTGTGGGTTGTGAAAAATAACAACCCATTTTTGGGCAGTTTTAGGTTCACAGAAAAATTAAGCAGAAAGTACAGAGATCTCCCATGTACCCCTGCCCCTATAGAGGCCAGCCCCCCGCCCGCCCCCCCGGCAACAGCCCTCCAGAGTGGAATGCTGTTACCACCGATGAATCCACACTGACACAGCATCGTCACCCAGAGCCCATGGCTCACAGAAGGTCCACGCTTGGTGCTGGCCACTCTGGGTTTGGACAGCTGTGAGACGGCCTGTTTCCTCCGCTGTGGCATGCAGAGCAGGCTCGCTGCTCCACACCCTTTGTGTCTTCCTGTTCCCTCCCTGGACAGCCACCGATGTCTGAGCCGTCTCCACCGTGTTATCTGTTCCAGATGTCATAGGACTGGGATTATACACTGAGCAGCCTTTTCACATTGGTCTCTTCACTTAGTGATGCGCATTAGGTTTCCTCCATCTCTTCTCGTGACATGAAAGTTCATTTCTTTTTTTTCAAATATATTTTATTGATTTTTTACAGAGAGAAGGGAGAAAGAGAGTTAGAAACATCCATGAAAGAGAAACATATATCACCTGCCGCCTGCACATCCCCTACCAGGGATATGCCTGCAACCAAGGTACATGCCCTTGACTGGAATCTAACCTGCGACCTTTCAGGCCACAGGCTGATGCTCTATCCACTGAAAGTCAGACCGGTTTCGGTAGAAAGTTCATTTATTTTTAGTGCTAAATAATATTGCATTGTCTGGATGTGCCACAGTTTATTAATCCATTTACCTACTTAGTTGCTTCCAAGTTTTGGCAATTATAAATAAAGATTCTACAGACATTCTTGTGCAGATTTTAGGGGATCATATATTTTCAATTCATTTGAGTAAAAAGAAAAAAGCTCCATTCTGGGATTGTATGTTAAGAGTATTTTTAATATATACCCAAACATAAGCATCCATTGTCAAATACATTATTGCTATTATTATTATTATTAACAGACTTATCTGTTAGATTAATACAAATAAAAATGCAGTATACAGATGATGTTGTATAAAATTATAGATTGAAACTTATATGGTGTTATTAACCAATGTCACCCCAATAAAATAAAAAAATAGAATAAAAACTACAATTGACCCTTGAACAACATGGGTTTGAACTTCACATCCATGTATACATGGATTAAAAAAAAATCAATATCCATACTCTTTTTGATCTGCATTTGGGATCTATAGATGCCGAGTGCTGACTGTATGCTTTGATTTATGCCATTTTATGGAGGGGACTTGGAGCATTCTCAGATTTCATATCTGTGGGGAGGTTCATGGACCAATCCCTGCAGATACAGAGCACAACTTAAGTTTCTGAGCAGTCAAAGTTATACATGGATTTTCAACTGCGTGGTGTGGGATATCAGTAGATTGCATTTTACCTTCAAATTATTCATTGTCTGATGCTCTTCCTTACTTTTTAAATTTTTTGTTAATCCTCACCCAAGGATATTTTCTCATTGATTTTTAGAGAGAGTGAAAGGCTATGGGAGAGGCAGAGAGAGAGAGAAACATAGATGTGTGTGTGAGAGAGAGACATCAATTGGTTGCCTCCTGCGCAGGCTGGATGGAGCCTGGGACTAAGGTAGGTTCCCTTTACCTGACTCAAACCTAGGACCTTTCAGTCCAAAGGCCAACACTTTACCCATTGAGCCAAACCAGCCAGGGTTCTTCCTTTTTTATGTAGATCCAAGTTTCTGGACTATATCACTTTTCTTTTCCTGAAGAATTTCTTTCTTTCTTTCTTTTTTTTTTTTTTAAATAAATCTTTATTGTTCATATTATTGCAAATGTTCCTCATTTTTTTTCTCCCTCCATTGCTCCTCTCGACCAGGTTCCCACCCCACCCTCTGCCCTTTCCCCACTCCCATTGTCCTCATCCATAGGTGCACAGTTTATGTTCAGTCTCTTCCTGTACCCCTTACTCACTTTTCCCCCCAAGAATCATCAGTTCAATCCCCTTCCGTACCTCTTATTCTATTATATTCACCAGTCAATATTGTTCAACAGATTTTATAATTCCTTTGGTTTTTAGATTCATTTGTTGATAGTTAGGTATTTGTTGTTCATAATTTTTATCTTTATTTTCTTCCTCTTCCTAAAGAACCCCCTTCAGCAATTCATATAATTCTGGTTTGGAGGTGATGAAATCATTTAGCTTTTTTTTATTAGTGAAGCTCTTTATCTGGCCTTCGATTCTGAGTGATAGCTTTGCTGGGTAGAGTATTTTTGGCTGTAGGTTCTTGCTATTCATCACCTTGAATATTTCTTGCCATTCCTGTCTGGCCTGCATAGTTTCTGTTGAGAAATCAGCTGACAATCATATGGGCTCCTTTATAGGTAACTACCTGCTTTTCTCTTGCTGCTTTTAATATTCTCTCTTTGACTTTTGCTCTTGGAATTTTAATTATGATGTGTCTTGGTGTGGTCCTCTTTGGATTCCTTTTGTTTGGAGTTCTGTGTGCTTCCTGGACTTGTAAGTCTAATTCTTTCACCAGGTGGGGGAATTTTCTTTTACTACTTCTTCCAATATGTTTTTGATATCTTGTTCTCTCTCTTATTCTGGGACCCCCATAATTCTGATGTTGGTTCACTTGAAGTTGTCTCAGAGGTTTCTTACATTATCTTCAACTTTCTCGATTCTCTTGTCTTCTTGCTTCTGTGGAGGAGTGTCTTCTGGCTCTTTATGTTCCAAATCTTTGACTTGATTCTTGCGATCTTCCATTCTGTTTTTAGGACTCTGTATAATATTTTTTATTTCAGGCAATGTATTCTTTATTTCTAGTTGGTTCCTTTTCATATCCTCATAGGTCTCATTTATTTTATTGGCATTTTCTAGGAAATTCTTGAAAAACCTTATAAGAGTGGTTTTGAACTCTATATCCAGTCGCTTGTTGTCCTCCATTTCTTTGGTTTGTGATCTGTTTCCTTGTCTTGGCATTTTCACAGCTTCTCTGGGTTGGTAGGGTGGCTTTGTGTGTTTGGTGTCCTATATGGCCCAGTGGGTCAGCCTCCCAGTTACCTTAGGTGGACACTCTTGGTGCACCCCTTTATGGATTGTGTATACAGCCTTATTGTAGTTAAGTCTTGATTGTTGTTGGTATCACTGGGAGGAACTGGCCTCCAGGCCAATCGGCTGTGAGGATCAGCTGTGTCTATGCCATGAGACAGCCTTATTCAACTAGACTTGGAAACTTGAAAAAGCCTCTGTGCTCAGCTTGGATGGGGCAGAGTTTCAGGCTTCCTGTCAGTCCCGCCCTATGAGGTTCCTGAGTCTCAGTGTTCCTCAGTGCCCTTTGGTACTTGCTGCAAGCACCTCTGAGAGAAAGGTGCCCTCGAGTTTCGCCCGCTACCAGACAGTCTAGTCTAACCCCGAATGAGCCTGGAACTGGGGTTCAGTGCAGTTGGAAGTGGGGTTCGAAGTGAGGTTCAGCGCAGTCCGGAGCTTTTGTCTCCTTCCCACTAGGGCAATCCAGCAGCACAGTCAACAGTCCGTCCTTTGTGGGCAACATGTGCGCCTCTGGGACTCTGCCTTTCACCGTTCCCCTGAGTTTCTGCCTTGTAGTCCAGATTCCCTCTGTATGAGCCTGGGTCCCCAGGGTCTGGCCTAGAACTGGGGTTCAATGCAGTCGGAACTGGGGCTCAACACAGTCCGGAACTTTTATCTCCTTCCTGCTAGGGAACGCCAGCCAGGCACTCAGCCGCCCC
Source organism: Pipistrellus hanaki (assembly GCF_964339955.1). Classification (NCBI taxonomy): domain Eukaryota; kingdom Metazoa; phylum Chordata; class Mammalia; order Chiroptera; family Vespertilionidae; genus Pipistrellus; species Pipistrellus hanaki. Next base: position 69,506,758 of record NC_140513.1, on the reverse strand, counting down.
CTCCTCTCCGGCTCCGCCCTCTCCCCACACACGCACCATGTCTCCGTACCTTAGGCTTTTACAGCTCCTCTGATTTTCCTTCTGGTTTTCTCTTTCCTTCTAGTTGTAGAATTTCCAGTAAATCAACATTCGTGTAGTTCTGGATAATGTTCATTTTGTATTTTAGTTGTATTTTTTTGAAATTGTGTGACAGGAGAGTTTTATCAAACACTCAAGGAAGAATTAAAACCTATCCTCCTCTGACTATTCCAGAAAATTCAAGAGGAATTTCCACTTCCAAGCTCTTTCTATGAAGCCAGCATCTCCCTAATACCAAAAACAGATAAAGATAACACAATGAAAGAGAATTACAAGCCAATATCCCTCATGAACATAGATGCCAAAATCCTCAACAAAATTCTAGCAAATCAGATCCCGCAGTACATCAGAAAGATCATACATCATGACCAAGTAAGATTTATCCTGTGGATGCAAGGATCGTACAATATTTGCAAATCAATAAATGTGATGCATCACATAAACAAATTGAGAGATAAAAGTCACATAGTCATATCTATTGATGCAGAAAAAGCATTTGACAAAATCCAACACCCTTTTTTGATAAAAACTCTCAGCAAGGTAGGAATAGAAGGATTATACCTCAACATAATAAGAGCCATATATGACAAACCCATAGCCAACATCATACTCAATGGGCAAAAACTAAAATCATTTCCTCTAAGAACAGGAACAAGACAGGGATTCCCACTGTCACTGCTCCTGTTTATCATAGTGCTGGAAGTATTAGTCATAGTGATCAGACAACAAGAATAAATAAAAGGCATCCAAATTGGAAAAGAAGTAAAACTGTCCTTATTCGCAGATGACATGATACCGTACATAGAAAACCCTAAAGACTCCATAAAAAAATTATTAGACTTAATAAATGAATTCGGCAAGGTAACAGGATACAAAATCAATGCCAAGAAATCTATGGCATTTCTATACATCAATAATGAAATTACAGAAAGAGAGACTAAAAAAGCAATCCCATTTAACATCGCACCAAAAAAATTAAGATACCATGTTCATGGATTGGTAGAATCAACATCATTAAAATGTCCATACTACCCAAAGCAATCTATAGATTTAATGCACTCCCCATTAAAATATCAACAGCAAATTTCACAGACCTAGAAAGAACACTCCAAAAATTCATCTGGAATAAAAAAAAAAAGACCCCGAATAGTCACAGTAATCATGAGAAAGAAAAATAAAGTAGGAGGGATCTCAATACCAGATTTCAAACTGTGTTAGAAAGCCACTGTTCTCAAAACAGCCTGGTACTGGCACAAGAACAGACAGACAGACCAATGGACTAGAATAGAGTATCCAGATATTGACCCAAACCACTATGCTCAATTAATATTTGACAAAGGAGGCATGAACATACAATGGAATCAAGACAGTCTCTTCAACAAATGGTGCTGGGAAAAAATGGCATGAACATACAATGGAATCAAGACAGTCTCTTCAACAAATGATGGGGGGAAAAAATGAAACTAGACTTCCAACTTACACCATACACAAAAATAAACTCAAAGTGGATACAGGACTTAAACATAAGATGGGAAACCATAAAAATACTAGAGGAATCCACAGGCAGGAAAATCTCAGACATATGCCGAAAGAACTTCTTCACTGATACTGCTCCTAGGGCAATGGAAGCTAAAGAGAAAATAAACAAATGGAACTAAATCAAAATAAAAAGCTTTTTCACAGCAAAGGAAACCATCAACAAAACAACAAGAAGCCCCACTACATGGGCGAATGTATTTGCCAACGATATCAATGATAAGGGTTTAATCACCAACATTTACAGAGAACTCATACAACTTAACAAAAAGAAGATAAACAACCCAATCAAAAAATGGGCAACTGAGCTAAATAGACACTTTTCAAAAGAAGACGTAAAGAAGGCCAAGAGATATGAAAACATGCTCAAAGTCATTAATCATCAGAGAGATGCAAATCAAAACAACAGTGCGATACCATCTCACAACGGTCAGAATGGCTATCATCAACAAATCAGCAAACGAAGATGCGGAGAAAAAGGAACTCATTTACACTGCTGGTGGGAATGCAGAGTGGTGCAGCCACTGTGGAAAACAGTATGGAGATTCCTTAAAAAACTAAAAATGGAACTCCCATTTGACCCAGTGATCCCACTTCTAGGAATATATCCTAAGAAACTAGAAACACGAACCAGAAAGGAAAACCCCTACGTTCATAGCAGCTCAATTCACCATAGCTAAGATCTGGAAACAGCCTAAATGCCTATCAGCAGATGAATGGATTAAAAAATTGTGGTACATCTACTCAATGGAATACTATGCTGCAATAGAAAAGAAAGAGTTCCTACCATTTGCAGCAAGATGGATGGAGATGGAGAGCATTGTGCTAAGTGAAATAAGCCAGGCAGAGAAAGAAAAACATCACTTGATCTCACTCATTTATGGAATATAATGAATGGCATAGACTGATGAACACCGGAGAACGCCTTTACTGCCATGCTAGGAGTCAGCAGCTGTATGGTAATATAACCTGGGGTATTGGGTAAGTATTTCTGGACTTATGTTGCTGATCCTCCACGGGTGGGTGCCCTCACCTGGGCAGAGCCTCCTGCCCAAAGTAGTCACTGATGATACCAAACACCTTGGTCATCCAGGAGGACCATGGGTGGGACAAGGAAGTATAATTACACAGGGGTCACCACCCAGCTGCCCTTCTGAATGACACAAAATTAAACCACTGCTCCTTTGAGTGTAAAATTAAAGAGAGGTTTCTGGCTTGTGAGGACACCAAAGGAAGGGACCATCACTACTTCCTCCTGGGAGAGGTGTAGAAAATGTAACAAAGTCCTTGTTTGTACAAAAAGAAATTGACAGCCAGTTTAACATGGAATTGTCATAGCCTAGAGCAGCGTTTCCCAAACTTCTCTCATGATGAGAATCACCTGGTGGAGTTGTTAAAATACTGATTTCTGAATCGCAACTAAGAAGTGCTAAACTAGAATTTTTGGGAACATATTGGTAAAATTGTATACTTAACTATACATTCTCACTAAGATACTTGAAGGTCTCACTAAGTTTCTTGGAGGTTTATAGAAGATTCTTGAGTGACCTTATAATTGTGGTTTTAAACTCTATAGCCGGTATTTTTGCTTTCTTCCATTTATTTCATTTGTGATATGTTTCGTTGTCTCCACATTTTGGCTGCTTCCCTGTGTTTGTTTCTATGTATTGAGTAGCTTCTAAGTCTCCTTGAGTTGATAGAGTAGCCTTGTGTGGTAGGTGTCCATTGACTCAGCCTCCCCAGTCACCTGAGGTAGACACTCTTGGCGCACCCCTTTGTGGGCATGTGCACAATCTTGTTGTAGTTAACCCTTGATTGCAGTTGATGTCACTGGGAGGAATTGAACTCCAGGCTAATTGACTGTGAGGACCAGCTGTGTCTACAGTGGAAGGACTGCTGTGCAGGAGACACCCTTATGGGGCAGAACTTGAGTGTGTCACTTATGAATGTGAAAAGTTGTAATCTGGTATAGTCTCACACTGACCACTGGGTACACTGGCTCTTGGATCTCCAAGGAGATGCAAAGTCAGCCACTGCCTGGGTTCACCAGCAGGAGCTACAGAGAGATCTGCAGATTCGTCCTCTTTGTATGGGTTTGGAAGTGCCCAGACGAGGCCCAGCTGTGTAGCAAGTCAGGTTGCTACTGCCAGATTGATTGATTTGGGGCTCCCTGACCCAGTTGTTGCCTGTTAGACAGGTTTTAGGCTGATTAAGGACAAGCCATTCATATGCAAGAGCTGCTGCACACAGCTTGGGTGGGGTTGTAAATTGGGTGGGGTGGGGTCTCAGGGAATCACCAGGGCAGAGCAAACAGCAATGGCTGCCAGTCAGCCCTGCAGTGGAGAGTTCCCTGCTCAGGATCAATGACCACTGCGGGAACCTCCATTAGAAAGACAGCCGCCATTGCATTCCTGCCCTGATGCCAGACAGTCCAGTTTCTCCCCATATGTGTCTGGGTTCCCTAGCGCACCCCCCCACCCCCACCCCCAACCTGAACTGGAGTTCAGAGCAAGCAAGAGTATGTGTCTCCCTCCCGATTGAAAAAGCAGCATACCTGGATGCCAACCCATTCGATGCCTCCACATCTCCTACCAGTATCAATGTGCTTTCTTCTTTTCCTCTTTAGTTGTAGAACTTCCACTCAGCACTTTCTTGCAGTTCTGGATGATGTTGTTCTGTCTTTTAGTTGTAATTTTGATTTGGGTGTGAGAGGCAGCAAATACAGGTGTTTACCTATGCCACCATCTTGGTTCCTGTATTCCTGGGTCTTAAATCACTTACAGTCGTACCTATGAACATACTCACATATATCTTTCACAAATAATTAGTGTTATCAACAGTAAGATTTTAGCTCTGACAGGTGCTCCTAAAGAGTGGATGAAATATGCCCAGACGAAGGGAGAGAGTGCAAAGACTGCTCAAGGAGCTGGAAGAAGACAAGCCGAGCAGCACAGAGGCCACGGGACCAGGCAAGGGAGAGAGGCTCTGTGACTTCTGTTTTAATGATGTCTTAGGACAGTTCCTCGTCAGTATCTGAACAATGAGCATTCGGAGAGCTTTCTTTTCACAGACAAAAGCTGCACAAGGAGATTTTGCAAGAAATGAGTCACATTGGAAAATTGGGTAGATGTTATATGCGTTTAGAGGTGTGTGTGTGTGTGTGTGTGTGTGTGTGTGTGTGTGTGTGAGAGAGAGAGAGAGAGAGAGAGAGAGAGAGAGAGAGAGAGAGAGAGAGATAGGCATGCCCTGTGGATGATGCTGGGGAGGGCGGTCATTTCTTTATCTATCTGGTACATATTTATGACCACTCACTGCCGGGCACTGTGTGAGGTCCTGGGAATGCAAGAGGAAAGGAAGCTGCCTTTGTGGATATTGCATTTGGTGGTGGGAGACATCAGTGAAGGGAGAAAGATGAGGTGGCACAAATTATACAGTCAGAACAATAAGTAGTGTTGGAATTAATTGCTATTCCCAAAAGCTTTCTGAAGTGTTTCTTTTGGTAACCCAAGTATGGATAAGGAAAAGAGTCCTGGCCACACGAGGAGAAAAAAATCCAAGACCTGGCCAAGAGTCCCGACGCGGTCATCGTGAGGGGCTGCCCATGTCCTCCAAAATGCATCTGTTGAAATCCTAAACCCGGTCCCTCAGAATGGGATTGTATTTGGAGAAAGGCCTTCGAAGTGGCAACCAAGTTAGAGTGAAGTCACTGGTGAGCCTGCTCCAGTCTGACTGGTGTTGAACAACGGGCCTTGAAAGGACTGACTCCATCCTGTCCCCCGCCCTCCATCTGAGCGTAGGCGCTCCATCTTGGTCCCCTAACCTCCATTTTGTAAGAACTGCCATCTAAAACTTTCCTATAACCACGGATGGTCCTTTGTTCTGTTAATTCCAGGAAGTAACCTTGCTATTTCTGAGTATGTGTCTCCCTGACCCAGCTTGTTTGAATGATGAGGAAAGTAAGGCATTTTTTTTTGGGGGGGGGGGAGGGAGGCTAGAAATACAGTCTACTTCTATATATATATATATATATATATATATATATATATATATATATATATATTATTGATTTTTTTAAATCAATCTTTATTGTTCATATTATTACAAAGGTTCCTCATTTCTTCTCCCCTCCACCAGGTTCCCACCCTACCCTCCGCACCCTCCCATCCCCTATTGTCCTCATCCATAGGTGCACAGTTTATGTTCAGTCTCTTCCTTCCTCCCTTTCCCAGATAGTAAATCCCTTTTCAGATAGTAAATCAGTTACTTAGCATTTTCTCATATCAATAATACCTCCACATGCCCAATGATACAGTTCACACAAAAAACATTTCCAAATAGGTCAAACAGCCTCATCCAGGCCCCACCCAAGGCACTCACAGATCAACACCCCAGCGCTATACTAACTCAACACATCCAGATCTAAGCCTTCATCACTTGTTTCAGCAGACCCTCAAGTTCCCGCAAAAGTTTCCAGCCATGTCTGAGAGGCAGCCTTGGGGTGGGGGCAGGCGAGGAGCGAGCTGTTCCGGGCCTGGCTGCTCCGGGCCTGGCCTCTGTTGCTCTGGTTCGTTCCACAACCAGCTGCTCCGGGTCTGGTCACTGCCGCTCCCAACCTAGTTGCTCTGGACTTGGCTGCTGCTGCTCCGGGCCTGGCCGCACCCGACCCGGCTGCTCTGGGCCCGGCTGCTCCGGGCCCAGCCGCTCCGGGCCTGGGTGTTTCTGGACTGGTCACCCTGGGCTTGGCCGCCTCCGCCTCAGGCCTGGCTGCCACTGCCCCAGGTCTGGCTGCTCCAGTGCTGGCTGTTGATGCTGCTGCTCTGGGGCCTGGCCGTTGCTGCTCCGGGCCCGGCTGCCACTGCCTTGTGCCTGGCCACTCTAGGCCTGGCCGCTGCTGTTCCAACATTCTGTCCTTTTTTTAAAAAAAACGCATTTATGTTGCAATGTTGGCTGGTGAGTTGAGTTCTGACTTAGTCTTTGATTTTTCAAGAACTTCTTTGTATTCTTTCTTAAGTAATTTTACTATCTTTTGCTCTCACTTGATTTCTTCACATTGAGAACTACTTTGGTTTCTTCTTCCTTGTCCTGGGAGCTCAGCAGGTTGGCCTGTGGCACCCCTTTGTTCTCCGTGGGCTCCTGCGCTGCTTCAGCCTGTTGCCGGGGTCGGCGCCGCCCAGGAAGCAGCCCCCGGCCTTGGCTCCGTTGCCCACGCTCAGCGGTCGAAGGCTCAGGGGCACCCCCCCCCCTGGGGGCCCCGTCGCCCGGCTCCTTGCTGGTGCCCGGCTGGCCGGTGTCCGGCAGGGGCTCCTGCTCCTCGTCGAGTTCCTCCAGTCTGGAGCTTTTTTTTCTCCTTCCCGCTAGGGGAGTCTAGGATCAGAGTCAACAGACTGTCCTCTGCGCGCAATGTGTGCGACTCCGGGGGCTCCGCTTTTCGCTGCTCCCCTGGGATTCCACCTCACAGCCCCGTCTCCCCCTGCCTGAGCCTGGGTCCCCAGGGTCTGGCCTAGGACTGGGGTTCAGAGCAGTCGAAACTGGGGCCCAACACGGCCGGGGCTCCTGTTTCCTTCCCTCCAGGGCAATCCCGCATCAGAGTCAACATTCCTTCCCTTGCAAGCAATGTGCGCAACTCCTGGGGCTCGGCCTTTCGCCGCTCTTCCAGGACTCCACCTCATAGCCCCGTCTCCCTCTGCTTGAGCTTGGGTCCCCAGGGATTGGCCTAGAGCTGGGGTTCAGAGCAGTCCGGACTGAGGCTCAGCACCGCCGGAGGCCCTGTTCCTTCCGGCTAGGGTAATCCAGCATCAGAATCAACATTCAGTCCTCTGCGCGCAATGTGCGCGCGACTCCGGGGGCCCTGCTTTTCGCTGCTCCCCTGGGATTCCACCTCACAGCCCCGTCTCCCCCTGCCGGAGCCTGGGTCGCAGGGTCTGGCCCATAACTGGGGCTCAGCGCTGCCGGTTCGAGGGTTCAGCCCAGGCTGGGAGTTTTATTTCCTTTCTGCTAGGGAACGCCAGGCAGCACCCAGCCCTCTCCTCTCCGGCTGCGACCTCTCCGCGCGCGTGTGCGTGCGGGCGCGCAGCATGTCTCCGTACCTTAGGCTTTTTTTCAGCTCCTCTGATTTTCCTTCTGGTTTTCTCTTTCCTTCTTGTTGTAGAATTTTCAGTCAGTCGACTACCTGTAGCTCTGGGCAATGTCCACTCTACATTTTAGTTGTATTCCATTGAAATTGTTGTGTGCTGCTGCGGTTAGATGTCTACCCGAGCAGCCATCTTGGATCTGGATTCTATTTTATTGATTTTTAACAGAGAGGAAAGGAGAGAGCTAGAGAGCTAGAAACGTCGATGAGAGAGAAACATCAGCCAGCTGCCTCTTGCACACCCCCTACTGGGGATGTGCCCACAACCAATGTAACATGCCCTTGACCAGAATTGAACCTGGGACCTTTCAGTCTGCAGACCAACGCTCTACCACTGAGCCAGACCAGCTTCGGCTTCTTCTTCTTCTTCTTTTTTTTTTTTTTTTTTAAATAAATCTTTATTGTTCAGATTATTACAGTTGTTCTTCTCTCTCCCTCCCCCTCACCATAGCTCCCCCCAACCTGGTTCCCACCCCACCCCTGCCCTGCTAGCAATACATTCTTATCAGTCAATAGTCTAGCCACTGCCCCCTCTTTAATTATCTGGTTCTGTAAGACCTGTTTACCTAAGTACTACCTCATTTCAGAGAAGCCATAAACCATGAACATACACAACCCCTGATCGGGTTATCAGCCCTGACGCCAGGCCAGGCTTGAGATGTGGTCTCAGGGCCCCAGCCCAGCACATGGGCTTTTTGCAGAGTCCTCGAAAGGCCCGGAAGTCTGATCCTTACTTGGGAGACTAACCAGCAGGCGATCGTTGCCTTTATAAGCGATCCCGTGAGCTCATCAGGGCTCATGAGGTTTGGAGAGGCATGAGCCTTCTCATGGCCCGGGCACATGAAATAAAGACTCCGAATTTGGCTCATAAATGACAGCGTCTGCAGATCAGCTCGCTGGATTTCCAACACAACAGTGTGAGGGGAACTGACAGAGGACCTGGCACAGGCCCGCCCAGGAGACGGCCTGAGGGCACTGGAGGAGGTGCCCTCTGAAGCCGCGGGGAGGCCTGGGGACAGCAGCCACCCTCCCCGCTGCCCGGGCCACTGAGCCCCAGCACCCGGGCCGCAGCGGGCACTGCTAGGGAAGCCTGAGAAAACGAGCACGGTCACGGAAACCTTGTTTTTCTCCTCCTTACCATCTGCACCCCCGGCTTGTTTTATCAAAAATGTTAATGTTGATACTATTGCAGAAGTTTCCCATTTACACCCACTTTGCCCCCCCCTTCCCCGCTCCCCCTCCGTGGCCGTCACCACACTAGTCTGTCCATGGGACCCTGAAGCTTGAGCCCATCCCACCCTGAATCGGAACTTGGGAGCACACCGGCAATCAGGCATCACAGCAGCTTAGGCTTCTGGTGTCCAACGGTCCAATCAGGGACCCACCACATGGGTGCCAGGCTGCCGTCCTCGGACTGAGGAGGGCTTGGTGGATGTGGGGAGACTTAGCAATCGCCTGTGCTTGAACTCAGCTCACGCCTCAGGGGAGACGGGCACATGTAGGAGAGCTGCTGGGCCGCTGGGCCCTGAGGGCCAGGTGCCTTGGGCAAGTCTCACCTCATCTGTCCTGCCACCCACAGTACTGGCAAGTGCCCATCACCCTGCACTGTACCCACACAGCCCTCTCCTCCGTCACCAGGTGCTGCAGAAACGCTGCTAAGTGAGGTGACTGGCACCCGAGTGTGAGGAAGTGGAGGGCCGTCTCAGAGCCTCTCGTAGGACTTCTTCAGCTCAGTCTGTGCCTACCTTTCCCCTCGCCCCAGAGGTTATTATGTTCTTACATAATTTTATGTTTTTGTATATTTATATCATTTTATACATGTTGCAGTGCATGTATTTCCTCTATTCATCACTTTTTACTTTTCAATTACAGTTGACATTCAATATTTTATATGAGTTTAAGGTGTACATCATAGTGAATAGACAATTACGTAATTCATGAGGTGACCCGGTAAGTCCGGTCCCGCCATGGCTGTGCAGGTTACTGACTGCGCTGTGCTTCTGTGTCCCTGCCATTGTGTACGCCGATTGGTCCTCATTGGTCCTCTCCCTGCGTTCACCCGACCCCTGGCAACCGCCAGCTTGTTCTCTGTATCCGAGTCTGTCTCTGTTTGTTTGTTGTTCTTTAGATTCCACACATAAGTGAGATCTTGTGGTATTTCTTTCTCTGACTGACATTTCACAGCATAAAACCTTCTAGGTCCATCCATGCTGTCACAGATAGTGAGATTTCATTCTTGTTTGTGGCTGAGTGATAGTCCATTGTGTATAGTTTCCTCTGCTTTTGTAATCCACGTGTCTACTGATGGACACCAGGTGGCTCCCATACTTGGCTGTTGTAAGTAACACCCCAGTGAACACAGGGGTGCGTGTATCTCTCAGATAGAGTTTGGATTTCTCCGGCCGCACACCCAGAAGTGGGACCAGTGGGCCGCAGGCAGTACGTTGTTACGTTTTTGAGGGAACACCACGCTGTCATCCACAGAGGCTGCACCAGTCTGCGATCCTGTCAACCTCCATCAGTGCACACGTGTGCCTTTCTCCGCATCCTCGTCAGCACGTGTTCTTTGTTGACTTATTATTATTATTTTAAAAAAATACTTTGATTTTAGAGAGGAACGGAGAGGGGGAGAGAGATAAAAGGGGAAGAGAGAGAATCATTGATCGGCTGCCTCTTGCACATCCCCCACTGGAGATCAAGCCCGCAACCCAGATGTGTGCCCAGACCCAGAATCGAACCTGGAACCTGTCAGCCCGCAGGCCAACACTCTATCCACTGAGCCAAACTGGCTAGGGCTGTTGACTTACTGTTGATGGCCACTCACTTTTAAAATGCTTGTTTTGTTATCCTTTCACAATTACAAATTCATTGTAGTCAAGCATGCCACCGTTCCTGTTTTTGGCCTTTTTGTTTTGTGTCTTGTGTGTAAAGGCCTCTTCCAACTTCCATTTCCCCTCAGTTTCATTGAGATATAATTGACACTGTATTAGTTCCAGGTCCACGGCATAATGATCGATATTTGTGATTACTGTGAAATGAGCACCAGAGCCAGGTTAGTTAACATCTGTCACCGCAAACAGTCACTTTTTTATGGTGAGAACTTTTAAGATTTACTTTCTTAACAACTTTCAATTATACACTTCAGTATTGTTGTAATTTTAATATTTTTAACTTTAATGATATTATCTGCAATTTATTTTTGTGTATGGTGTGGGGGAAGGAGCCTGTATTTTCTTTCTCCTGAAAATATCTGAACCTATAATAATAAAAGCATAATATGCTAATTAGACCGGACAGCCAGATGGCCTTTTGGACCAGCTGGGGTGCGAGGGCGAGGAAGCCACGGCGGCCGTGAGGGCGAGCCCCTGGCATGAATTCCGTGTAGTTAATAAATATAAAATTTAACTCATCATCAGAATAGGATACCGTTCCCAGCTCCCTGAGGGGCAGGGTGAGAGCGGACTGTGTGGTGGCGCGGGGGTGGGGAGACCTGGGGCAGGCGGAGCCCGCACCCCGAGGCTGCCAGGCTCGCCCTGGAGCAGAGCAGGCTGGTGGCGCAGGAGAGACTCAGACCTGTCTCCTCCCCTGGGGCCACTCCTGGGCTCGTGTTCTGGAAACCCTCCCACGCACGGCCGGAAGGGGGCGCAGGCGAGGCTACTCAGCACACCTCATGTGTAGGAGAAGGCTGAGGTCTGTCAGAGGGAGATGAGCAAGGGCAATGCGGTGCCTCTCCCCACCCCACACGTCTCAGCGCCCGCCCTGCCAGCGCCTGCCGCCTCCCTGCCAGGAGCTTCCTCTGACAGCTGGAGCCAGTTTTGCCCGCATTCAGGGCAGGCCGAGTGCCACAGAAGAAGCCACCTTCACCGCACGCCACCCGCCAGCTTCCCTGTCACCCCACCCCCCTCCCACAGCTCTCCCAGGCTCCTGGGACCCTGCCAGGGCGCCAGGTACCCACATCCTGAGGGAACTCACACCTCAGGCTCCCTCTCGGGGTCCCGGACAGGACAGATGCATACCACATGGAGACTAAAAGCAGCATACGCTCACATGCACACACACAGCGACATGAGCATAGCTTTAAAGCCAAGAAACAGAGGTCACGTTCTAAGTTACATACATGTGGAAGCATTATGCCATGCACCTGAAACTAATTTAATATTGAATGTAACTGTAACTGAAAAATAAAAGTTATCTTTAAAAACCCCAAAACAAAGACCCGATGATAAAAACAGGAACTAGAACAAACGTTTGAAGCACATACATGTATGCAAATGAAAGCTTCACCCTATGAGTGACAGCGTGCTTCGCTTTACCTACAACCGCAGGTTCACTCAGGACATTCTGGGCGCTCCCTGCCCAGGACAATTGGAGCTCCTGACACTGGGGGCCCTCCCAGGCGCCAGGCAGGACCCGGTGCGGAGACAGTGCATGTTCCTGGGGCCTGTGTCGTCTCAATCCCATTCCACCTTTCTCCTGGGACATGTGGGGCGGCTAACTCTCATCCCTGAGAAGCAGGGGTGGGGGTGAGGGGACAGACCAGGGCTGCCCTTGTGAGGTGTCTCCTGGCCTCCATGTGCGCTGTCTGCCTCCGGGCCTGGTGGGGTGTCTCCCAGGAAAGCCATACGAGGCCACTCAAGGGCCAGAAAACAGTCACGCTTGTGGACACGGCACATCCTTGAGTCCCTTTGGCCTCCATGTGAAAACCACTGTGGAGTGCTGGCCCGTTTGGTTCAGTGGATAGAGCATCGGCCTGCAGACTGAAGGGTCTGGGTTCAATTCCGGTGAAGGACACATGCCCGAATTGTGGGCTCCATCCCCAGTAGGGGGTGTGCAAGAGGCAGCCAATCAATGATTCTCTCTCATCACTGATGTTTCTATCTCTCTTTCCCTTTCCTTTCCTCTCTGAAATTAATAAAAATATATATTAAAAAGAAGAAGAAGAAAAAGAAAATAACTGTGGAGGTGATGGGTATTTTGTTTCCTGGTCTTTGAAATTACCTGAGGGACAATTTATAAATATTTATAAATATGGGGGAAGTAAAGGCGTTTTTCAGAGCGACTGTGTGGCTCCAGCAAAGTACTCACGGTGGGGCCAGGGAGCGTGTGGTGGCTGGACTGGGCGCAGAGCCGGACCCGAGCCTGCACTCTGACGCCCTCGCAGTCCCTCACCCGCTCGCCTGGGTCAGGGCCTCGGCCACTCCCCCATCTCTGTTGTGGTGAGACACTCTGCGGATTGCCTTCTTAACCATCTTCCGTGTACTGTTCAGTGGCCATCGTCCTCCAGAACTCTCCATCTCGCAGAACTGAGACTCTGTCCCCAGCAAACACTCCTGTTACCGTGCCCCCAACCCAGCAACCACATCCCACTCTCCTCTCCATGAACCTGACACTCCAATTCCCTCACGGCAGCAAATCTCCCGGTGTTTGTCTTCTTGTGACTGGTTATTTACTCAGCATAGTGTTCTCAAGATTCATCCATGCTGTAGCATGTGTCAGAATGCCTTTCCTTTTAAAGTCTGAACAGTATTCCATTGTGTGCATATACCATATTTTGTTTACCCATTCATCTATCAATGGACACTACATTGCTCCAATGTTTTAATGATTTTTTTTTCTTGTGGTTATGGGGATTACATTTAACACCCTGAAGTTATAACACTGCAATGTGAATTTATACCATCTTAACTTCAATAACATACAACTCTTCTCCCTTACAGCTCTGTCCCTACCTCATTCAGTTATTGACATCACAAAATTACATCTTAATACATTGCATGTCCAATAATATAAAATAAAAATTGTTTTTAATGTTCATTCATCTCTGAAATTGTGAAAAATTGGAGTTATAATCATACTAGCTTTTAAGTGTAATAATATCTAAAATCAGAAACGAAAGTGTAGTTAGAAACTGTAGTTAGAATAATACTAGTTCTTATAATGGCCTAAGTGTTTACCTTTACTCAAACTTTATTTCTTCTTGCAGCTTTAAATCTTTGTCTCAAGTCCTTTCATTTCAAAGTATAGGACTGTCTTCAGAATTTCTTACAGGAAAGATCTAGTGGTAACAAAAACCTTATGTTCTACTTACTAGAATGTTGTGGTTTCTCTCTCACTTAGGATGGATAGTTTTGCTGAATACAGGATTCTTCATTGACAGTTTTTTCTTTTAGCACTTTGAATATATCAGCCCATTATCTTCTGGCCTTCCAGACTTCAGATAAAAAAATCTTTTGATAATCTTAATGAGGATTTCTTGCATGTGACAAATTCCTTCTCTCTTGCTGCTTTCAAGATTACTTCTTTGAGCTTGGCTTTCAAAAAATTGTTTATAATATTTCTTCATGTGGATTTCTTTGATTCATCATTAGTTTGAGTTCTTGAGTTTCTTGGATGCTTGTGAGGAGATGGAAGAGGGCTAGGTAGTTGGGGATGGGACTATGAAAGGGGAAGCAGAATAAAGAGCTGAACCCCGCTGCAAAAACAAAGTGACCTAAAGCTGAACCTCGTTGAAAGGGAAGACACAGTGATGTCATCTCGGACTTGACATGGCAGTCCACAATGAGGCCCATCCTGCCAGAGGGAACTTGAGCTTTAGAAAGTATGGATGTTGCTAGGGCAGGCAGCTTGCAGAAAACCAACCACAAGTCAGTGAGGCACATGAAATAATCAATCCAAAGGATGTTGCTAAGGCAGAATTCTTTGAAAGAACCAATCAGAGGCCAGCAGGACACACATCTACCTCCTAGACAGAGAGTTTCTGCAGAACCTTCTTGGGTCCTCTCCCTGCTGGAGTGAGTCTGTCTACCTCTCAATAAACTTTGCTTTACTTATCTTGTTGGAGAACTATCCTTCAATTTTATGAGACAATGCACTGGATCCAATCACAGAACTTTAATTTCATTTGTATTTGTGTCGTTCATCAGACTTGGAAAATTTTAGCCACTATTTCTTGAAATAATCTCCCCTTCCCCTTTCTAGGACTTCCACAATGGGTATGTTGGTGTTTTGTCCCACAGGTCCTTAGGCTTTGTTTTATTTATTTATTTATTTATTTATTTATCTATTTATTTATCTTTATATTCCTTAAACTCAAGCATCTCAATTGTCCAAACTTCAAATTCACTGATTCTTTTTTTCTGCCTGCTCAAATCTGCCTTTGAATTCCTCTAGTACTTTTTGTGTGTGTCAATTATTACAATCTTCAGCTTTAGATTTTTCCTTTTGGTTATTTTTAGGTTTTCTATCTCTTTATTGACATTTCCACTTTGTTCATACATTATTGTCTTGACTTTATCCACACCTTCCCTGAATTCTTTGAGCATCTTTAAGACAGTTGTTTTAAAGTCTTTGTCTAGTTGATCCACCATCTGGTTTTCCTCAGGGACAGTTTCTGTTGGCTTATCTTTTCCCTTTGAATGAATCATACTTTCCTGATTCTTTATATGCCTTGTAATTTTTTTTGTTGAAAACTGGACTTTTGCATCTAATAATGTGGTAATCCTAAAAATTAGATTCTCCCTCTTCCACAGGGTTTTCTGTTTCTTTCTTTTGTTTTCGTGTGTGTGTGTGTGTGTGTGTGTGTGTGTGTTTGTTATAGGCTGACTCCATGCCAAGTATCAGCCTGATGAAGCTTAACATTTTCCTGTTCTTTTCTAAGCCTATGATTTTCCCTGGTTATACACAGTGATTTTCTAATTTCCCCCAAATAAGAAGTTGCTTTTGGATGTCGTAGTCTTTAATGTCTGGCCCCCCAAAAGGGAAAAAGAGAAAAATGAAAAAGAAAAAAAGGCCCTGGCCCTTTAAATCTCCTGGAAGTGAATTCAGCTTGAAAAAATGGGAGAAGGGCCATGGCCTGTATGGCTCAGTGGTTGGAGCACTGACCTGCTCACCAAAGGGTCATGGGTTCAAATTTCCGGCCGAGGGCACATACCTGGGCTGCAGGTTCAATCTCCAGCCCCTGCCTGTGTGTGTGTGCAGGAGGCAACCAGTCAATGTGCCTCTCTCACATTGATTTTTCTCTCTTTAGTCCTCCTCTCTCCTTCCCTTCTATACTCTCTTTAAAAACAACAACAACAACAACAACAACAACAACACACACACACACACAAAAGGAAAAAATATCCTCAGGTGATGATTAACAAAAAAGAAAATGGAAGAAGGTGCAACAACAATAAGCACTGCTTCTTTGTTTACACCTCTGAGATCAGAAGCAGCAATCAGTGATCGGAGCAGGGATTCACAATATTTGGAGGATGGTCCTTTTGCCCACCTACTTTCTGTAAGCTGTGTGCAAGGCACTCAGGAACCCATGCACAGCTGCCCACCACAGGACGTGGGGTAGAGGAATAGGGAGTTTCCATTGTGCTAAGGGTTGAAACTGACCAAACCAACGGTAACCTATCATCCAAGCCTTCCCCTGGAAACCACAATCCTTCCGTAGACCCCAGATTTCCAAAATAGCTATGTCACAGAGATCCTGCCGTGTAATTGGTATCCAGGTGGGATTTGGTTTTCTTGTGCTTCCTATGCCATCATCCTCCCAGAATTCTCTCAGTGCCTCGCCACTTCTGTACAAGTGGAGGAATAAACCCACTTCTGAGTGCAGACATGACAGAGCTGCCTGAACCATGCTGCCTCTCTCTGTGTGCCCTCAACCTGCAGTGCAGCCTGTGTAGGGTCATTATGGCTGAGCTAACCAGGATCTCTGTCCATAACACCCGGAAGACATATGTGGACGGTTGGAATGGATGGGGGAGCTGGAGACCTGGGTTCCTGCCCTGGCTCTGCTTCAAACTGGCTGGTCAACTTTGAACCTCACTCCACTTTCTTATTTGCAAAATGTGTCCACAGGAGTCTTGGACGCTTTGGAGAAACGGAATAGAGCTGTGCTTATGCTCACTAGACAATGCAGCCATCTTGCAACCAAGAGGGACTTTAGGAGCCACACATTGAGGTTGGTGCAACCGAAACACAGAAGGACCTTGGATCCCAACTGCTCATTTCCAGGCTTCTTTTCTGGGAGATGAACTAACCTGCAAGCTGTGTGTGGGCTGCCCTGGGAACACATGCACAGCTGCCTACCACATGGATGAGGGTGAGGTGTGTGTAATTGCTACTGTGTTATCTGCTGAAATTGCCTGAAATTGACTTTCTAGGGAAGTTGCAAGACACCAGATTTCCAAAATCTGTCATCAGAAAGTTTCTGCAAGTGCAATTGTTGTCTAGGTGGGAAGACAGATTCCTGGTGCTTCCCACTTTACCATTTTCTTGAATTCTCTCCTGTAAGAGCTTTTTCCACAGCAACTGTATCATTAGACAGTACCACCAGCTGTATATGAGGGTTACATTTCTCCACACTCATGCCATTATTATCTCTCTCAATAAATATTTTTTGATCAATGAACAAGTGAGTGGGAAGGACCAAAGATAGGAGAATATCAGAGAAGAGAAGGGATGGAGGAAAAGCTGAAAAAAAGGGAGCAGAGGGTGGGTAAGGAGGACTGGAGGAAACTAGGATGCAAACAAGGGTAAATATAAATTCAGGGGAAGATGAAAACAAATGGGTAGGTTGGGGAAAGGCCTTAGGAGTAGGAGAGAGAGAAGGGCGTGTGTATGGGGGCCTGCTGGATGCTCAGGGACTAGGACCAGGACTGTAGCCAAGTGTGACCACCACAACACTGACAAGATTTGGGATTCTATTAAAGAAACTCAACCTTCCTGGTGTGAAGTGAACCCTTAGAAAAGTTTTTCAGGACAGAAATACTATTTTGTGGCCATTTGTACTGTAAATTTTTTTTGTTTATTGTGGAAAAGAGAGGTCTGATCATCTGTCACTTGGGAATACCATGAGGTGGGACTATTTTCTTCCCAAGAAGCAACTTATATACATTACTAGGGAGGGAAAAAGAGCACAGGAAGCCTGGTGAAGTCTGTGTCTGCTCTTTGCCATCAGTGTCTTTATGATTCCTACTTGTGATATTTCTCAGAGAAGTGGCTCCCCTCTCAGTCCCAGATGAGAAAGGATCAGTTAGAATCAGACAGCATTACTGTCAGTCATCTCCAGTCATCTCAGGGCCACGGACTCCAGGTGGCTGGAGCTGTGTGGATATAGGTCTGCCTGTTTCAGGAGGAATGGGTGGTGGCTCTTTTTGTGAAATCAGTCAAGGAAGGAAACACCACAAACATATATATGATTAGTATTTAACATAGAGTGGAAAATTAAAGAAACTTGGCTGAAAATTTCTCCTGATAGTGCCGGTCTCTTGCTTTTTATTCCCTACCTCAGTGTTTCCCAAACTTTTGACATATGTGTACCCCTTCTATAATTTTCATAACGCTGAGTACCCCTCGTACTCATGAGAATGTAGAATTAGGCGCAGCTAAGCACGGTGCAGTGCACATCCCCACCAAACTCCGGTGCAACACGTACCCCCACCAAACTCTTCCCGTACCCCTGGGGTATGCGCACCACACTTTGGGAAACACTGCCGGGAGAAATGAGCCTCTGTTGTATATAAGGGTCAGTTCACTTCAGACTTTCTGGCACAGGCAGATGTAGCAGGAGGCCCTGAGAGCACTCAACACCTTAACTGGGGGATTAGCCCTTCTGCAGGCTGATGATAGCTATGTGACATGTAGGGGCTTCACCATGTTAGGATAAAAATTAAAAAAAGGCCTTTCTTTTTATTTGTCGTGGCCTTCCACAATTTATGAAAAGCACCCTGGTAATTAAACCCCAAGATTGTTAGCTCCTCTGATTCAAACATTGCCTCTCTTCAAACTGCAAGACAAAACAAGCCACTTTCAAGGCTACACTCTTGCATCCCCCTCCTCCCTGCTGTTTTCAGAACTCAGGGATAATTTACACCAAGGAGTCTCTAGTTCAGGGGAGGGGAATGTCCTGCCTGCTGACCACATAAGGCCCTCAAAATCACTTGATCTGGCCCTGCCAAGGCAACCACAGAAGGGACTTGAAATTCAATAAACCTAGGAGCTTTTTTCATAGTAACATAGATTTATATTAAGTGAATTACATTAAGTGAATGATGTTATAAATATCCAAATGGCCTTTGGCAGAACCAGGGTTCACCACACCTTCTCTGGTTAGTGGGAAGTTCCCTTCTCCCCTCCCCTTCAAACAGGCCTCTTTGAACTTGTCATAAGTTGTGCTCTAAGCACGTTTTACAGGCTCAGGAAAAGTACTGACAAGACACCTCCCTAGGACGTCTGCCTAGATTGTCTCCTGAAAAGCAAATAAACTCAACTTTAGTCCCCAATTCCCCTTCCTTCCTTGTCACCTAGCAACAGCAGCCATTACTATTTAAAAGGGGAAGCCACTTTTTGTTTTTTGCCCTTGAATTGATGATCAGTGCACTGGCCCTTTTCCTTCGGGGAAAGTAAAATAATCTTCCTCTCTGCATCTATCTCTTTTCTCAGTTGTGAATTCTTTCACAGCTGAGTCACCAGCCAAAACCCTGGTATATACAGGTTACTTTATTTCTTCTTTTTCTTGAAATTGTGATTTTTCAGAGCAGTCAAAATATAGGATACTGGGTCAGAACTCAGGGGAACATGAAAATAAGAAATTTTATCCCCCAGTGGCCATTTCGGAGACTCATCAAACCAGAAATGTGCCAAAGGGGCAATGATTCCAAGCTTACCCACAGCTGTAGGGGAGAAAAGTTGTATGAATTCAGAGAAGTACTAGTACAAAAGACACAGTATCACCTGGACAGTTTTTGAATAATCCTTGTGTGGTTTTTTTGGTTACCACTTCACTTGCATTATTTATTTTAATTTTTGTTACTTAAAATTTTTACATACAGTAAGTTGACTTTCCTTTGGATATACATTTGTATGTGCTTAAATACATGTACCAATAACTGTATTAATGAAAACATATAGTATGTAATATTCTGAGATTGGCTTTTTGTCCCCAGTATAATGTTCTTCAGCTTTAACAAGGATGCATGTAGTAATACTTTGTTCTTTTATTTCTGAGCAATATTTAATTGTATGGGTGTGTCAGAGTTTATTGAATCACCCATTAAATGCTATTTGGGTAGTTGGCAGCTTTTGATGATACATGAAGAGTTGCTATAAACATTTGTGTACAGGCTTTTGTTTCATTATGCTTTTATTTGCCAAGAGTGAATAAATGGGATTGGAATTGTTGGGTCAAATATTGCATGTACATTTAACTTCTTGAGCTTGCCAAGACCCCCCCCCCCCCCCCCCGAGTGGTTATATCTTTTTGCATTCTCACAAACAATGTATGAGAGTTCTAGTTACCCTGCATTTTTTCCAGATATGGTACTGATATAAAAATTTAAATCATTTTGTATGCCTGCCCAATGGTTCTAGCATCATTCATCCTATATACAATAATAAAAGCCAAATATGCAAATTGTCCCCTTGGGCGGTCATTCGACCAGGAGTTCAACCACTCACTATGATGTGTGCTGACTCACCAGGGGGTGGTGTGGAACATGGCGGGTGTCAGCGATGTGGCATTGGCAACGGGCAACAGTAGTGGCACTGCTGGCCCCAATGGGCCCCAATGAGTGTGGGACTGTGGCAGGATGGTGGAGCAGGTGGTGCCAGGCCAAGGTAGGTTCAAGTGGGGGCCCAATCACCCCCCACAGATAGCAACCAGCGGTGGCAGCGAGGGGTGGAGCCACTGCCTGGCTCCCAGGCATTGAGGGAGCCGGCCAGGGCGCCTGGCCCTGATTGATCGACCCACAGGCGGGATGGTGGAGCAGATGAGGGGGCAGTGCCAGGCCATGGTGGGGTATCAGGCAAAGCTTCGGGGCGATGGGGCTGTGGGATTGCGAGGCCAGGGGCACAAGCTGGGGCCCAATCTCCACAGGCCACCCCAAGAGACCCCACCTGTGCAGGAATTCGTGCACCAGGCCTCTAGTTCATTTATAAAGGTTTATTTCCTCATTAAAAACTTGATAGAATTTACCAGTGAAACTATCTGGGCCTGTATTGTCCTTTCGGGGAAGGTTTTTAACTGTACCAGTAAGCTTACTTTCCTTGTTATATATGGGAGTGTTCACCTTGTCTATTTCTTGTTGAGTGAACTTTGGGATAGTTTTTGACTTTCAAGGAATTGGAACATTTTATCTAAGTTTAATTTATGTGAATAGCACTGTTTTCAGTATTCTCTTATTATCCTTTTAATGTCTGTGGGGTCTGAGATGAAGTCACTATTTTTAACTTCTGATATTGGCAATTTGTATACTCTCTTTTTCTTTGTCACTTTGGCTTATCAGATTTATTAATCTTTATTAGAGAACCAGTTTTGGGTTTTATTGATTTTCTTTATTGTTTTTCTGTCTTCAGTTTCACTGCTCTCTGTTTTCATCTTTACTGGGTTTTTCCCCACTCGCTTTAACCTTCTTTTCTTTTTTATATTTTAAGATTAAAAATGTAAGATTGTTGATTTGAGATTTTCCATCTTTTCTAATATAAGCAGTAAAATCTATAAATATTTCTCTAGTGCTATAGCTGTTTTCCACAAATTTTGATGTGCTACACTGTCATTTTCATTCAGTTCAAAGTATTTTCAAATTTACCTTATGACTTCCTCTTTGGCACATGGATTATTTAGAAGTGTGGTTTTAGTTGCTAAGTATTTGGAGATTTAAATAAAGTTATATTTTTGTAATTGATTTTTAGTTTAGTTTTATTATGGTCGGAGAACACACTCTATATAATTTTACTATTTTAACTTTGTTTAGGTTTGTTTTAGTTCCTGGGATATGATCCCTCTTTTTTTATTTTAAATTTATTTTTATTGATTCCAGAGAGGGAGAGATAGAAACATCGATGATGAGAGAGAATCATTGATTGGCTGCCTCCCGCATGCCCCACTCTGGGAATCAAGCCCACAACCTGGGTATGTGCCCTGACCAGCGAATTGAACTATGACCTCCTGGTTCACAGACTGACGCTCAACCACTGAGCCACAGCAGCCAGGCATGATCCCTCTTGATGAATATGCCATGTGTACTTTAAGTGAATTCTGCTTTTGTTGGGTGGAAAGGTTGATGATGTTCATTTCTTCCAAATCCTTGCTGATTTTCTGTTTACTTGTTATAGAGCGAAGAAAAGGAAGAATACACTGGAAAGGTGGGAAAGAATACACTGGAAAGGCGGGGAAGAATTCACCAAAAAGGTGGGGAAGAATTCATTGTACAAGGTGAGGGAAATTCACCACACGCAAAGCCCACGAATGGCTGCAGAGCTGCGATCTGTAAGGAGGGTGGGAACGTCCTTTAATCCAGGCTAATGGGCCAGAATTAGGTTATAAAGTAAACTTTATTATAAACTTTTGGTTTGCATGCTTAAGGAATTAAAGTTTTAGAAGGTATTCTCTTACAGGTTTTGTTTGATATTATAGAATGTAACCCTTGGTTTCCTGAAGAAGGTACATTAGATCTTGAATGTTTGGCAAAAAGTTGGTTCATGGCAGGAGCTGTGGACTCAGTTGGGGGGTGGGAGTTCCTGATAATACACAACGCAGTGCTGCAGTGTTAAGGTGGCAAGATGAGGAAGGACAGACAGGATGGTTTTAGCGCTACATCAGCTCTGGAATTGCAGTCAATTTATGGGGCCAGGATGTCTTAGAAGGTTTACAGGCATGTATTGCTAGCGGCAAAGGAAAGCAGTTAGTGACTCAGAAAGCAGTTAGGGATATCAGACTGTTCAAGGCTTAGGAAAAAATGATCAGGGAATTAAAGAGTCCATTCAAGCCAAAGGAAACCCAGGAAGACAAGGATTAGGATATCAATTTTTTATGGAGCCGTCACTGCTCAGTCTCCTCACCCTCATGCTGATCCTATAAAAATGGAAAGATGATAGACCTGTACGGGTGGATCAGTGGCCATTAATCAAGGAGAAATTAAGTCAAATTCATGAATTAATACAAGAACAAATAGAGGCTGGCCACATAGAGCCTTCCAATAGTCCTTGGAATACGCTTATATTTACAATCCCCAAGAAGGCGACAGGAAAATGGCGATTGTTACATGATCTTAGAGCAGTTAATACTACTCTGTATACCCTGGGAGCTTTGCAACCTGGACTCCCAGAGCCTTCACAAATCCCTTTAGATTGGTCTCTTATAGTAGTAGATCTTAAAGATTGTTTTTTTCACCATTCCCTTGGCACTTCAAGATAAACAGAGATTTGCATTTTCAGTGCCATCTATTAATAATCTAGAAGCCATGAAAAGATATCAATGGAAGGTTTTACCTCAAGGAATGGCCAAAAGCCCTACTTTGTGTCAAAAATACGTGGCTCAAGCTGTTCAGCCTTTAAGGGACAAATACTCCCAATGTTACATTATTCATTACATGGATGACTTGCTCTTAGCAAGCCCATGGGAGGAACAGACCTTGGCCATGTTCTCCCAATTAGAAGAGGAGCTCCCTAATTGGGGCTTAAGAATTGCTCCAGAGAGGGTACAAAAAGAAACACCTTTCCAATATCTGGGAACCATAATTGAAAACCAACGTTTGAAAACCTCTGAAGGTGGAGATAAGAAAAGATTGTCTTAAAACTTTAAATGACTTTCAGAAATTATTAGGAGACATTAACTGGTTAAGACCTTATCTGAAGATCTCTACCGGAGAAATGACAAATTTATTTAATATACTTAGAGGTGACTCAAATCTTTTCTCTCCCCGAACATTAACAGATGAAGCTAGGAATAGGTTGCTAAGAATTGAGCAGGCAATTTCCTCAGCCCAAGTAGCATGGGTAGAACCTGAATTACCTTTATTGGGACAAATGAACACTACTGCAAATAGTCCCACTGGAGTCATCTTTCAAAATAAAAACTCTCCTGCCATTATTGAATGGGTCCACTTAGGGCAGTGGTCAGCAAACTTATAGGTCAACAGAGCCAAATATCAACAGTACAATGATTTAAATTTCTTCTGAGCACCAAAAACCGACTTCTGTGCATGGGCCACGAAGTTTCAATCGCACTGCACATGTGCGCCCGCACATGGTGTTTTGGGGAAGAGCCACACTCCAGGGGCCAAAGAGCTGCATGTGGCTCACGAGCCGCAGTTTGCCAACCACTGACCTAGGGAGGTTACATATGTAGAACTATTGGCTCAGTTAATATTTCAAATTAAAAAGCATAATAAACAGCCTAGAGGGGAAGAACCCCAGTGTATCTACCTCCCCCTTACTGGGAAGCAATTAGAAATGTTATTTCAGACTGATATAAATTGGCAAACTGGGTTAAGTGGATATTCAGGGGAACTTAGTTGTCACCTACTAAAAGATAAATTATTACAATTTTTATTTAATACCTCCATTATTATACCAAAAAAATACTAGGCAGGAACCTATTCCTGGAGCTTTAACTGTTTTTACTGATGGATCATCTAATGGGAAAGCTGCCTATCATACAATGAATTCAGACCGAGTCATACTGACCAGTCATACTTCTGTACAAAGAATTGAACTAGAAGCTATTAAGGCTGCATTGCAGGATTTCCAAGAGTCTCTTAATATCGTCTCTGATTCTTTTTACGCTGAGAACCTAGTGAATAGAATTGAAACTGCTCGGTTGAAATGGCTCAGTGACCAAAGTTTATTTTTACTATTTAAACAAGTTCAGCAGATTGTACAACAGAGACAATATCTTTTTATATCACTCACATCAGGGCTCATAGTGTCTTACCTGGTCCTTTAACAAAAGGAAATGCACAGGCTGATCAACTGGTTGCTTTATTAAAAGAAGCCTTAGAATCTCATCAGCTTTTACATCAGCCTGCCAAAATGTTGTCTAAACAATTCTCAATCACTTGGTAAAGGCAGAACAATTATTAAGGAATGTCCCACTTGCATGTTACATCTACCTCAAGGGCCTATCATAGGAGTCAACTCTAGAGGTTTGCTAAAGATCATATCTGGCAAATGGATGTAACACATTATATTTCCTTTGGACGCCTTGGGGCATTACATGTCTCTGTAGACACCTTTTCAAAAGTCATACGGGCAACTGCATCTAGGAGAAATGGCAAAACAGGTTATTAATCATTGCCTCGCTGCTTTTGCCATCATAGGAATTCCAAAAATTATTAAAACTAATAATGGGCCTGTTTACACAAGCTGTCATTTCCAGGAATTTTGCAAAAGGTGGAAAATTCAGCACATTACAGGAATACCATATAGTTCCCAAGGACAGGCCATTATTGAACAACAGCATCGGCGGCTAAAATCCCAACTTGAAAAACAGAAAGTGGGACTATAGAGAAATCACCTGCGGGTGGGCTGCACCAAGCCTTAATTACTTTAAATTTTTTCACTTGTGATGCTGTTGGCAGGACACCTATGGAGTTACACTGGTGTCAGAATAAAATAAAGGAAAATGGTTAAATGGAAGGATCCGGAATCTGGTTTATGGAAGGGACCCGATCCATTATTAACCTTTGGCAGAGGGTATGCTTGTATATTTCCAGATAATTTTTCCAAACCCATGTGGATTTCTGCTAGAAATATTAAACTGCAACAGGGATCTAAGAGAGGAACTAGCCAGATTAATAAGGACCTTGTACCTGGAGCCATACCATGCAGCTGCAGACAATCCACTACCTCAGCCACAGAGAGCAGCGACTCCTAGCGATCCACTGAAGATGAGGAGCAGGAGAAGGGTGAGCTGGACAACAAACAGCCCAGAGGTCTCCTGGAGCATGGTAAAGAAGACAGTACAGAAAGCGAATTTGTGAGGAGACCAGAACCCCAAGAATGCCTGAGAACGTCTTTTTTGCCATGCTAGCAGTAACCAGCTATGCGGTAATATTACCTGGGGCAAATGGGGAAGTATTTTGGACTTATGTTCCTAACCCTCCATGGATAAGGCCCCTTACATGGGCTGATCCCCCGCCTAATGTCATCACCAATAATATCAAACACTGGTCACCCAGGAGGACCAAGGGTGGGGCAAGGAAGTATGTGGGCAAAGTCTAATTACACAGATGTCACCACCCAGCTTCCCTTTTGTATGACACAGAACCAAACCACTGCTCCTTTGTGTGTAAATTAAAGAGAGGCATCTGGCTTTCATGGACACCAGAAGAGGGGAGGCAAAAGCCCAAACACGTCTACTACCATTACTTGCTCCTGGGAGAGGTACAGAAAATGTAACTAAGACCTTGTCCATACAAAAAGGAATTGACAGCCAGTTTGAAATTGAATTGACGACATTAAGGTCTTATGGATAAGTGATAAAATCCATGACCTAGAGCAGTGGTCGGCAAACTCATTAGTCAACAAAGCCAAATATCAACAGTACAATGATTAAAATTTCTTTTGAGAGTCAATTTTTTTATAATTAAAATTCTTCTAATGACACTTCTTCAAAATAGACTCACCCAGGCAGAGGTATTTTGTGGAAGAGCCACACTCAAGGGGCCAAAGAGCTGCATGTGGCTCACAAGCCACAGTTTGCCAACCACTGCTCTAGGCCCTAGAGCAAAAAATATCAGAATATCCTTACAATGTCATTATAATTTTTCTCAGATTTGTGTTACCCCTGTTACCTATAACAGTACCTTGCACCCTTGGGAATAAATAAAAAATCATTATCTTGGTGCTTGGAGACGAAGGTAACACAACTCTTGATATTTTATAATTACAATTATCCCAAGCAAATTTACAAACTAATTCTTTGAAAGTTTGGCAGCAATTTAAAAAGGACATGAAAGAATTTAATCCCTTCTACTGGATGTCCTTGCATTTGCCTCTCAGCATAACCACAATTGCTTATCTCATTTTTGTTCTTATATGTTTATTTCTAGTCTGCATATGCGAAATGAAGAGTCTTAAGAGGACTTGAACCCTTCAGGTGGCATTCACCACGCACGATTTACTAAAGAAAAGAAACGGGGGAGATGTTGGAAGCCACCCATTGTCCTCACTAGCAGAGAGGTATGGACAAGGAACCCGGAAGGCTGGAAACCTTGAGCTCTGAAAGGTCAGAGCTCTGCACCCACTGTTTAGTTGAGACAATGATAGCTGAAGCAATTTCCACCTTTTAGTTTTATGTAAATCCTTGCTGATTGGCTGTTATTGGAATTGCCTGCCTAAGGGCTATGGGTGTACCCCAAAACCCGAATAAAAGGAATAGCAAGGCCAGAGCAAAGTGGAGTCCTTCCTCCTGAGCTGGGCTCCTGCCTGGCCCCCAGTTCCCAAATTTATATTTTCTAGTGTCTTTCATTGTGTGCGGCCTCCTCCAGAACCCGAACCCTGAGCTGCATGGGGTGTGGGGGGATACTCACACTTCCTCTCTTTGAAATAAATAAAAATATATTTTTAAACACACACACACACACACACACACACACACACACACACACAGACACAAAATGGGTAGAAAACCTAAATAGATATTTTTCCAAAAAGGATATACAGATGGCTGACAAACACTTGAAAAAATACTCAACATCAGTAATCATCAGGGAAATAAAAATCAAAACCACAGTGAGATATCATCTCAAACCTGTCAGAAGGTTATTATAAAAATTGTACAAGAGGATAAGGGAAACAGGAAATCCTCACACACTACTGGTGGGATTTGAAATTGATACAATCATTATTGAAAATAAATGGAGGTTCCTCAAAAGTTAAAAATATAATTACCACATGACCCAATAATTCTGCTTCTGGGTATTTATCTGAAGAAAAATTTAAAAACCACTAATTTGAAAAGATATACTAGTATGTACTCTTATACTTGAGAGGTCATGGCGAGGCGAGGCTAACTCCTGACTCCATTTTGTACTGTGGGGCGGGGTGGAGCTGTCCTCCATTTTGTGTAACTGGACCCAACCAATCAGGGTCAGCCAAAGCAGTGACATCACCACCCGTATAAAACCCGTCGGAAAAAAAATAGAGTTGTTAAAGGGAAAAGTATAACAAGACATCTGTATGCTGCCTATAAGAGACATAATTCAGAAGTCAGGACACACATGGATTGAAAGTGAAGGGATGAAAAAAGAGATACCATGCAAATGGAAACAAAAAAATAATAATAAAATAAAAGCTGGTGGAACTATACTTGTATAAGAGAAACAATAAACTTCAAAACAAAGACTATAAATAAAAGATGAAGATCATTACAGACTAGAGGCCCGGTGCACAAAATTTGTGAACTCGGGAGGTCCTTCAGCCCGGATTGAGAGGGTGCAGGCCAGGCCGATGGACCCCACTTGTGCATGATCAGGGTTGGGGAGGGATGTGAGAGGTTGGCCAGCTAGGTAGGGACCGTGGGAGGGCTCCAGAATGTGTCCAACCCATCTCACTCAGTCATGATTGGCCAAACCCCAGCAGCAAGCTAACCTACCAGTCAAAGCGTCTGCTCCCTGGTGATCAGTGCATGTCAGTGACTGGTCAACCCAGTCAACTGTCTGCCCCCTGGTGGTCAGTGTATGTCATAGAGAGGAGCCTTAGCATATCATTAGCATATTACTATTTGATTGGTTGAATGGCCAACCAGAAGACAGGAACACTTAGCATATTAGGCTTTTATTATATAGGATAATAAATAGGTCAATCCAATAAGAAGATATAATTTTTATAAATATATATGCATCCAACATAAGTGAAACCAAGTATTAATGGACCTAAAGGAAGAAATGGAAAACAATAAAATATTAGTAGGGACCTTTAACACCCCAGTTACATCAATAAGTAGATTATTC
The DNA here is from genome assembly GCF_964339955.1 of Pipistrellus hanaki. Lineage (NCBI taxonomy): Eukaryota > Metazoa > Chordata > Mammalia > Chiroptera > Vespertilionidae > Pipistrellus > Pipistrellus hanaki. The sequence goes on along the minus strand of NC_140513.1, from coordinate 69,478,288 downwards.
AAACAAAATATCAATAAGAAAATATTGGCCTTAAATGGCACATAAGCCTGGTCAGTGTGGCTCAGCAGTTGAGCATCAACCTATAAACCAGGAAGTCACAGTTTGATCCATGGTCAGGGCACATGAACAGGGTGTGGGCTTGATCCCCAGTAAGGGGCAAGCAGGAGGCAGCCAATCAATGAGTCTCTCATCATTGATGTTTCTATCTCTCTGAAATCAATAAAAATATTTTTAGGAGAAACCAAGATGGCAGCGTAGATGAACAGCTGATCTGCCGCTTGCACAACAATTTAAAAAAATTAAAACTAATACAAAGGATATCTATCATCCAAAACCACGGGAAGGCTGGCTGAAAAAAAGGGGAGCGCAAGCTGAGGAGCCTAGGTGCGGAGGCACGTGAATCAGGCTGGTGGCGAATCGGCTGGTGGCGGGCGACTGGGAGTGCCGCGCAGCTTTTCTTTTCAACCGAAAGGAAACAAGCTCCCTATCAGTTTGAAATCCAGTTTCTGGGGTCACGTGGGGGACCCAGACGCCTACGGGGAGAAGCTGGGCCATCCGGGCTGAAGTGAGGGTGACGCTTGCAGAGGTGCGCGCAGCAATCATTGTATACTGCGCTGGATCACAGGGAAGCTGGGACTTGGAAACACAGAAGGGCAGGGACTGCTGATGGCAGCCATTGCTGTCAGCCACGCCCCAACTTAGTGACATCCTGCCCCACTCTGAGGCCCTGCCCTGCCCTGAGACCCTGCCCTGAGGCCCCGCCTACAGATTCTACAGACCTGCCCAGGCACCACAAAGCTACTTTTACATATGAATGGCCTGTATTGAGGCAGCTTGACCAGATATAAACTGCAGCTCCAGCAACAAAACTGCCAAGTACCGAGCAAACAGGAGAAAACTGTAGTTCTCGCTGTAGCTCCTGAACTGAATCCCATTGGAGATCCAGAAGCCAGTGTTCCTACTGGTCAATTTCAACCACTCACACCCATAAATGACACATTTGGGAGACAGACTCAGTGAGCACCAAAGCCCGAGTGAAACAAACCGTGTCTCCAGCACAGCAGTTCTTCCTTTATAGACAGAGCGGGTCCTCACAGACAATTGGCCTGGAGATCAATTCCTCCCAGAGTACCAACAGCAAACAAGGCTTAATTATACCAAGACTTTGCACTCAGCCCACAAAGGGATATAGCAAAAGCGATATATCCGTGGTCAGGGCACATGAATAGGGTGTGGGCTTGATCCCCAGTAAGGGGCAAGCAGGAGGCAGCTTGTGTGGTAATTAGGGAAGCTGATAGGTCACCTACCACACAAAGCCACTCCATCAACACAGGGAGGAGACACAGAAACATGTCATGAACAGGAGAGATGGAGGAAAGTAAACTACTGGACAGCACAGAGTTCAGAATCACATTTATAAGATTACTCAAGAATCTTCTAAAAACCTTTGAGAAACTTGATGAGACCTCCAAGAAGCTTGGTGAGACCTTCAAGGACCTTAAAGAGAATACAAAAAAAAAAAAAAAAAAAAAAAAAAAAGGAAAAGGACCAGTCAGAAATTAAGCATACAATCTCTGAAATAAGGAATATACAGAAACTCAACTATAGATCAACATACTCCAAGAATCAAACCAAATATCTGGAATATAAGGAAGAAAAAAATCACCCAACCAGAGAAGCAGAAAGAAAGAAGAATCCAAAAGTGTGAGGATAGTGTAAGGAGTCTCCGGGGCTGCTTAAAATGTACCAACATCCGGATTTTTGGGGTGCCAGAGGAGAGTGAGCAGGATATTAAAGGACTATTGAAAGAAATAATGATAGAAAATTTTCCCTACCTGGTGAAAGAAATAGACTTACAAGTTCAGGAAGCATACAGAACCCCAAACAAGAGAAATCCAAAGAGGAACACACCAAGACACATCATAATTAAAATGCCAAGGGCAAAAGACAAAGAGAATCTTACAAGCAGCAAGAAAAAAACAGCTATCCCGTTTCCCCGAAAATAAGACAGTGTTTTATATTAATTTTTTTCTCCCAAAGATGCGGTAGGTCTTATTTTCAGCGGATGTCTTATTTTTCCATGCACTAGGTCTTATTTTCCGAGGATGTCTTATTTTCGGGGAAACACAATAGTTACCTACAAGGGAGTACTCATACGACTGTCAGCTGATTTCTCAACAGAAACTATGCAGGCCAGAAGGGAGTGGCAAGAAATATTCAAAATGATGAACAACAAGAACCTACAACCAAGATTACTCTACCCAGCAAAACTATCATTCAGAATTGAAGGGCAGATAAAGAGCTTCACAGACAAGAAAAAGTTAAAGGAGTTCATCACCACCAAACCAAGATTACATGAAATGCTGAAGGGTATTCTTTAAGAAGAAGAAAAAGGTAAAGGTAAAAAATATGAACAACAAAAAGACATCAAATACATACCTACCAACAAGTGAATCTAAAAACCAAGTGAATAAAAAATCTGAAGAACAAAATGGACTGGTAAATATAATAGAATCAGGGACATAGAAAGGGATTGGACTAACAACTCTCATGGGGGAGGGATTCTGAGGGGTGAGGGAAGAGATTGGACAAAAATCTTACACCTATGACAGGGGTGGGGGGTAAGGGCATGGGGTGGAGTTGGGAATCAGATGGAGGGGAGCTAAGGGGGAAGAGGGGGGAAGAGGAACACCTGTAATAATCTGAACAATAAAGATTTATTATAAAAAGTATATTTTTAAATGGCACTTTAGACCAAACGGACTTAATAAATATGACCAGAACATTCCATCCAAAAGCAGCAGAATGCACACTATTCTAAAAGAACACTTCAAATACACTCTATGAGACCAGCATTACTCTGACACTAAAACCAGACAAAAACACAACAACAAAATAAAATTACAGTCCAATATCCCTAGGAACATAGATGCAGAAATTCCCAACAAAATATTAGCACCTAAATTCAGTAATACACTAAAAGGCCGAAACTGGTTTGGCTCAGTGGATAGAGCCTGCAGACTGAAAGGTCCCAGATTCAATTTTGGTCAAGGGCATGTACCTTGGTTGTGGGCACATCCCTAGTAGAAGCTGTGCAAGAGGCAACTCATCGATGTTTCTAACTCACTATCCCCCTTTCTTCCTCTCTGTAAAAAAAAAAAAAATCAAATATATATATATATATATATATATATATATATATATTAATAGTAATAATACACAAAAAGGATCACACACCATGATCAAGTGGGACAAGGATGATTCAATATCTATTGTACAAATCAATTAACACAATACACCACATCAACAAAGTGAAGGATAAAAATCATAATAACATATTAATAGATGCAGAAAAAGCATTTGACAAAACCCCAAATCCAATTATAATAAAACTCAGCAAAATGAGCATAGGGCAAACATAACTTAATATAATAAAGGCCATAGCTAGCAACATATAAGATCAGGAACAAGACAAGGTTGTCTGTTTTTACCCTTTTATTCAAAGCCCTATGCACTTCAATTAGATAAGAAAAAAAATGAAGTGTAATCAAAATGGAAAGGAAAAAGTAAAACTGTCACTATTTGCAGATGACATATATTAAAAAAAAACCCTAAAGACCCTACCAAAAATCTATTAGAACTAATAAATAAATTCAGTGAAGTTGCAGCATATAAAACTAATATTCAGAAATTGATTACATGTTTATACATCAACAATGAACTATCAGAAAGTGAAGTTAAAAAAAATAATGTTTACTCCCGGCTGGTGTGGCTCTGTAGTTGAGCATCAACCTATGAACTAGGAGGTCAAGGTTCAATTCCCAGTCAGGGCACATGCCCGGGTTGCAGGCTTGATCCCCAGTGTGGGGTGTACAGGAGGCAGCTGGTCAATGATTCTCTCTCATCATTGATGTTTCTATCTCTCCCTTCCTCTCTGAAATCAACAAAAAATAAATATATTTTAAAATAATAATAACATAATAACATTTACAATTGCATTAAAAAATTACAAACCTACAAATATATTTAACCAAGGAAGTCATGTCCTCTAAAATCTATAAGACAGTGTTGGAAAAACATGAAGACAAACAAAGAAATGGAAGGATAAACTTTGCTCATGCATTAGAAGAATTAATGTTGTTAAAATGTTCATACTACCCAAAGCAAACTATAGATTCAATGCAATCCCTTTCAAAATACCCAGGGCATTTGCTCTAGTAGAGCAAATAATCCTAAAATTTATAAGAAACCATAAAAACCTTGGATAGCCAAAGCAATCTTCAGAGAGCAGAACAAAGATTCCAAACTGTATTACAAAGCTATAGTATTCTAAAGAGTATGGTACTAGCACAAAAACAGACAAATAGATCAATGGAATGAAATAGAGAGCACAGAAAAAAACCCATGTCTATGGTAAACTAATATATGATAAAGAAGACAAAAATGCACAATGGGGGAAACAGTCTTTTTAATAAATGGTGTTGGGAAAACTGGACCCCTACATGCCAAAAGAGAAATAAAGCTGGACCACTTTCTTATACTATATATTAAACTCCAAATGGGTTATAGACTTGAATGTAAAACCCAAAAGCATAAAAGTAAGAACTCCTAGAGGAAAGGAGGCATTAAACTCTTTGAAATTGGCTTTAGGAAAAAAAGAAAAAGTGTATATGCCTCCTTGGGCAAGAGCAGCAAAATAAAAAATAAACTTAAAAAATTACATAAAACCAAAAAGGTTTTGCACAGGGAAGGAAACTGTCAACAATATGAAAAGGCAACCCACTGAATGAGAGAAGATATTTACAAATGATATCTAACTAGAGCCCCGGTGCACAAAATTCATGCATGGGGGTGGGTGGGTGGGTGGGTGTTATCCCATAGCCCAGCCTGCACCCTCTCCAATATGGAATTCCTTTCACAATCCAGGACTGCTGGCTCCCAACCACCCCCCTGCTTGCCTGACTGGTTGCCCCTAACCGCTTTTGCCTGCCAGCCTGGTCAACACCTGCTTCCCTGCCAGCCTGATTGACCCTAACTGCCCTTCTCTGCCAGACTGGTTGCCCCCATCTGCCCTCCCCTGCAGGCTTGGTCCCCCCACAACTGTCCTCCATTACCAGCCTGGTTCCCTCAACTGTCCACCCCTGCAGGCCTCGGTCCCCCTCAACTGCCCTCTCATGCAGGCCTGATCATCCCCAACTGCCCTCTCATGCAGGCCTGATCACCCCCAACTGTCCTCCCCTGCAGGCCTGATTGTCCCCAAATTGCCCTCCCTTGCAGGTTTGGTCCCTCCCAACTGCCCTCCCCTTCTGGCCATCTTGTGGTGGCCATCTTGTGTCCACATGGGGGCAGCTATCTTTGGGTTGGAATGATGGTCAATTTGCTTATTACCTCTTTATTATATAGGATAAGGGGTTAATTCCAAAATATATAAAGAATTTACACAGCTCAACATTATAAAAACAATCTGATTAAAACATGGGCAAAAACCTGAGTAGAACTTTTTTAAAAGAATTTATACAGATGGCTAACAGCACATGAAAAGAAACTGAACATACTAGTCATTAGAGAAATGCAAATCAAAACCACAATGAAATACTAGTTCCCACTTTTCATATGAGCTATTATAAAAAAAGACAACAAATTACAAGTGTCAGCAAGGATGTGGAGAAAAGGGAGCCCTCATGCACTATTGGTGGGAATTGGTGCAGCCACTACAGAAAACAGTATGGAGGTTCCTCAAAAAATTAAAACTAGAATTACCATATGACCCATTCTACTTCTGGGTATTTATTAAAAGAAAATGAGGCCAGGACCGGTTTGGCTCAATGGATAGAGCGTCAGCTTGGGGACTGAAGGGTCCCGGGTTCGATTCCGGTCAAGGGCATGTACATTGGCTGCGGGCACATCCCCGGTGGGGAGTGTGCAGGAGGCAGCTGGTCGATGTTTCTCTCTCATCAACATTTCTAGCTCTCTATCCCTCTCCCTTTCTCTCTGTGGAAAATCAATAAAATATATTTTAAAAAAGAAAATGAGAACACCAATTCAAATACGTTCATTGTAGCATTATTTACCATAGCCAAGTAATGAAAACAACCTAACTGTCTGTCAATAGAAGAATGGATAAAGCAGTGGTATATATTACTCAGCCATCAAAAAGAATGAAAGCTTAACATTTGCAACAACCTGGACGAACTTAGGGGGTATTATGCTAAATGAAATAAGTCAAACAGAGAAAGATAAATACCATATGTGGAATAAAAAAACCAAAATAAAACAGAAACAGACTCATAGATATAGAGAACAAAATGATGATTCCCGAGGGCAGTGGAGTAAGTGTGTGTGGGGGAGGAAAGTGGAGGGGGATGAAGGGGAATAAGAGGTACAGATTTCCAGTTATAAAAAAACTAGAGGCCCAATGCACGAAATTTGTGCAAGGGCTCTTGCAGCCATGGCAGCTACCTCAGCCCTGGCAGCCCTGGCTTCATCCAGAAGGTCATTCAGCTGTTTGTCTAATTAGTATATTATGCTTTTATTATTGTAGATAAGTCTCAGGAATATAATGTATACCAGAGGGAATTTAGTCATTACTAAACTTTGATGGTTGCAAATGTTACTAGACTCATCATGCTGATCACTGTGTTAAGTATATAAAGGTTGAACAGCAATGTTTTATGCCTGAAACTACTATCATATTGTATGTTAACTATATTTTAATAAAAATAATTATTTGTATATTTTGGATAGCTATTCTTTATCAGATGTGTGTTTAAGAATATTTTCTTTACAATTTGTCTCATTCTCTGACATTGCCTTTCACAGAATAGAAGTTTTTAATTTATTGGATCCCAGCTTATCCATTATTTCTTTCAAGAGCAATGCTTTTAGTATTGCATCTAAAAAGTCATTGCCATAACAAAGATATCAGATGTGTTTTTGAAGATACTTTCTAACTGACTTTGGCTTGTCTTTTCATCTGTGACAGTGTCTTTTGCAGAAGCTTTTAATTTTAGTGAAGTCCAGCTTATCCATTCTTTCATAAATTGTGCCTTTGGTGTTGTATCTAAAATGTCATCATAATAGTGAAGGTCATCTAGGTTTTCTCTTATGTTTTCTTCTAGGAGTTCATAGTGTTGGATTTTGCATTTAAGTCTTCAATCCATTTTGAGTTACTTTAGTAAAGGGTAGGGGTGTCGAACTCAATCAGAGAAGGGGCCAAAATCTAAAATCCAGCCTAAATCGCGGGCCGAATGGTTTACTGAACAGTCATAAACTGACAATGTCATAAACTGACAGCGGAGTGCAGTGATGACAGCGCGGTGTGGGCCACATTGCAAGGCCTGGTGGTCTGGATTTGGCCCGCGGGCCTTGTGTTTGACACATGTGGTAAAGGGTGTAAGGTAGGGGTGTCGAACTCAATCAGAGAAGGGGCCAAAATCTAAAATCCAGCCTAAATCGCGGGCCGAATGGTTTACTGAACAGTCATAAACTGACAATGTTAACCAGAAATGTGAATTTAAAATGAGTGGAACAATCTTTTCCTTAACAGTGCTGTTAACCAACTCACATGCTATCAAGCAAAACAGTAATATTGGTATCAAGCAAAATAGTAATATTGGAATGTACCTAAAATGCTCATTGTTTTGTTTTCTGGCTAGATGTCTGACACCGTTTTCCCCGGATCAATGAGTCAATGTTCGGTTTTATTTCTTGGGCTGTAGCAACCCGCAAAACAGCATGGAGGTTGTCATCGGTAATGCGTGATCTGTGCTTGTTTTTGTTCAGATTCATTATTGAAAACATCTGTTCACAAAGATAGGTGCTCCCGAACATGGACAGAATACGGGCAGCATGAAGTCGGAGCTCTGGCATTGAGTCACGGGGCAGTAGAGGGTAGAAGTCCTCAATTTCAACATCCTGAAACCTTGATTTCAGGCCACTGTCAGACTGAAGCTCGATTATCTCCATCTGAAGGTGATGGGGCACATTGTTGACATCAACTGTAAAAGGATTGGCAAAGATGTCAAAGCCTGAGTGCTGTGTTCTAAAGTCAGAGAAGCGCCGCTCAAATTCACTTAGTAAACGGCTAACTTTGGTAGCCAGCCGACTGCAAGGAAAAGTACCAGAAATAGTGGTTGAGATACTCAAACAAACGGGAAAGTGGGCAAGATTGTCCTGTTCCAGTTGGGACTTCCATAGTTGAAGTTTACGCTGAAATGCTGTGATCATGTCAGACATCTTCGTGATGACTTGTTTGCGTCCCTGCAGCTTCAGATTCAGTTGGGCGAGATGCTCGCATATGTCACACATCATAGCAAAATCACATAGCCAGGCGGGATCCGACAGTTCAGGCAAGGGCTTTCCTTTACTTTCCATGAAAAGAGCAATTTGTTCTCTGAGCTCAAAAAATCTTTTGAGGACTGCGCTCTTGCTCAGCCATCTTACTTCTGTGTGGTATGGCACGTCTCCATGCTCTGCACCCACCTCCTGAAAAAACTGCTGGAACTGGCGATGATTCAGGCCACGTGCCCGTATGAAGTTAATAGTTTTAATGACTGTGGTCATTATGTCATTCATGTCCAGAACTTTTCCACACATAGCCTCTTGGTGGATAATGCAATGATAAGTAATCAAGGGTGTGTGGCAGTGACTTTTTTGCATTCTTTCCTTCATTAGTCCAACCAAGCCTTTCTTTTCTCCGCACATTGAAGGTGTGCCATCGGTAGTTAGCCCCACCAACTTTTCCCAGGGTAATTTAAAATTATTTATAGATTTCTCCACAGCCTCAAATATATCTCTACCAGTCGTCGTCCCATGCATGGCAGCTACATCCAAAAGTTCCTCAGTGACAGAGAGGTCGGTCTTCGTAGCACGTATAAAGATGGACAGCTGCGCTGTATCAGTGTTGTCTGTGCTTTCATCGATAGCAAGTGAAAAAGCAAGATAACTGCATGCCTGTTCGGCCAGCTGTGATGATAGATTTCCTGAGAGTTCTTGAACTCTATCTGCAATGGTGTTTCTTGACAAACTGACATTTTGAAAACTCTGTATCTGGTCTGGGCATACTTGCTCACACACTTTTAGCATGCATTGCTTCAAAAAGGCACCCTCTGAAAAACACCTTGAAGTACGGGCAATTTCTTCAGCCACTATAAAGCTTGCTTTCACTGCAGCATCATTTTTTGCTGTAGCCTTTGTAAACATTTGCTGCTGTGATTGTAGTTTGCCTTTTAGTTCTTTAACAATTTTATGCTTTTCTTCCAAAGTATATTTGCCATACTTAACATTATGTTTGGTGTCAAAATGACGACGTATATTGTACTCTTTCATCACCGACACTGTCTCATAACACAATATACACACTGGTTTGCCCTCTCTAAGCACAAACATGTATTCATTTTCCCATTTGTCATTTCCAATATGAAATGACAAATTCACCGTCAACTTTTCTTTTCCTGGACATTTTGGGATCAATATTGGCAGTAAAAGATGTAGTTTATTGGAAATCTGCGTTAGAAGGAAAAAGTTGAAAACTGCACAGGGATAAGTAGCTTGATTTGGCAGATGGAGTGGAGAAAAAAAAAGTCAGTCAATAAATGCCTGGCTGGGTACAGATAGCAGATTCTGTTGCGATTTTTATGCCTGCACGTTATGCCAGGAACTGGCAGCTTCTGCTGTGTATTTTTTATGCCCGCACACTCACTCTCTGCTCTGCCACCCGCACAACCACATCGGATGCCGGACTATAGGTCACGCCTCCTGAATCTCGCGTGACTTGTTATCTATGCGCATGCATAATAGATAGCAAGTATGGCGGCCGGCTAGGAGGCCGGCGAGATCACAAGCCTCCTATGTCACCGCGCGTCATTGTGATGGAACGCAGCGGAGTGCAGTGATGACAGCGCGGTGCGGGCCACATTGCAAGGCCTGGCAGGCCGGATTTGGCCCGCGGGCCTTGTGTTTGATATGTGTGGTGTAAGGTGTCTTAATTCACTATTTGTATGTGGATGCCCATTTCTGCCAGTCCCATTTGTTGAGAGACTATCTTTGTCCATTGTAGTGCCTGTGTTCCTTTGCCAAAGATTGGTTGACTTTATTTACATGGGTCTATTTCTGGTTCTCTGCTCTGTTTCATTAACACTTGTCTGCTCTTTCGCCAACAGGACAGCATATCTATCTATATAAAAGCCTAATATGTAAAGTGTCCCCTTGGGAGTTTGACCAACTGGGAGCTCACTATGACATGTGCTGACCACCAGGGCATGGTGCAGAATTAAGGAAGGCCCCAGCTGGGGAAGGGAGGTGGGGTCGGCAGCTGGCAGCTGCTGGGGACCCTGCCTGTGCATGAATTCCATGCACTGGGCCTCTAGTGGATTTATAATCTGGGTGAGCCTGCAAAGGCATCACACTCCCAGCTCAGCTCCCAACCTGAGACTCAGGTTTGTTTTGCTCTGGAGTGTTTTGTGTGGATGGTTACACCACCCGCAGATCTGTGGGGAGGCCTGGGCAAAGCACCAAGGGAAAGAGCGAGTGCCTGCCAGCACAGCAGCACTGACTGCCTCCTCTGCGGCTGCTGGCTGGCCCTTCACAGAACCCTTTATGAATGGCACATTGCCTCAGGCCAGAGCCACCAAGAGGACCTTAGCAAAAACTCACTTCACAGCGGGACTGACTGGGGCCATGCTATTTCCCAAACCAGGTCCCGGATTGCAGGCCACACCCACTAAATTTATTTTAAGTTTTTTCTTTTTTTCTTTTTTTTTTATTAATAAATTAACTTACCCAACTTTTAGAGCCTTCAAAGAGATAATTAAATTAAAATAAGGCTTTTAGGGTCCACTCTAATCCAATACAACTGGTATCCTTATAAGAAGAGATGGCTTGGACATATAGGGGGATGAACTTACACAGAGAAAAAACCATAGGAAGACACAGTAAGAAGAAAACCATAAAATAGAGTCCTGGGTACCTAAAGCACAGTATAGTAAATATGGACAGCAATAATCTATACTAATGATAGAGGAATATGCAAATTTCCCAGGACATTGTCACAGTAATGACCAATCAGCAGGCTGTGAGCATAACAGGTGTGGGTGGGTGGGGACTTGCAGTGTCAGTGGGCGAGGCCATGGCAGGGGCCTCCATGTGCCTGCAGCAGGGGAGGGCCTGATCAGCAGCTGCTGCGGCTGCTGTGAGGCCTGGAGAGAGAGGCAGGGCCTGATCAGCAGCCCCTGTAGCTGCTGCACCATGGGCCCAGGTCAAGGCTCATGCGGGAGGCATCTAATTGATGTGTCCCTCTCACATTGATGTTTCTCTTTGTCTTTCCCTCTCTCTTCCATGCTCTCTAAAAATTAAAGGGAAAACATCCTCAGGGAGGATAAAAAAGAAAGAAAGAAATGTCATATCCTATGAAAGAGACATCTTGAAAATGCCTAAAGGAACTTATCATTTTTTTGTGGTGAGGGGACTGGGGTCCATGTCGATGAAAACACCTTGGCAGATGCGAGGGCTGTGGTGGCTGGCAGTGGCAGCAGCAGTGGGGTGATGGGGGTGGTGCCTTCCCTGATCAGCCTGGTGGCCTCCTGCAGAAGGAAGCCAGACTGTGGCTTAGTGGGGAGTGGGGCTAAGCAATCAGTAGGGCATCCCCCAAGGGCTCTTGGAGTGTGAGAGGCGGCAGGCTGGGCTGAGGGATGGATGCCCCCCCCGCCCCCAGTGCACAAAATTTTATGCACTAGGCCTCTAGTGTAATATAGTTATCAAACTTGCTTAAAAACTATTATAGATATTAATTATGCCAACCACCAAAAAGAAATGATGATTATGTGACATTATAGAGATGCTAATTGTCACTACAATGCCAATTATATTATAACTAGAGACCCGGTGCACGAAATTCATGTACAGGGGTGGGGTGGCTCAGCCCAGCCTGCACTCTCCAATCCAGGACCCCTTGGAGAGCCCCGGGATTGGGCCTAAAGTGGCAGTCAGACATCCCTCTGACAATCCTGGATTGCTGGTTCCTAATCACTCACCTGCCTGCCTGGTTGCCCCTAACTGCCTCCCCCTGCCAGCCTGATCACCCCTCACTGCCCCCCTTGCTGGTCTGGTTGCCCCTTTTACTGCCCCCCGCTGCTGGCCAGGTCACCCCCAACTGCACCCTCCCTGCCAGCATGGTTGCTCCTAACTCCCCTCTCCTCCCCCTGCCGACCTGGTCACCCCTTACTGCTCCCCCCCCCCGCCCCGCCAGCCTGGTCACTCCCAACTGCCCCTAACTGCCCCACCCTGCTGGCCTGGTTGCCCCAACTGCCCCTCTTCCCCACTGGCCTGGTCACCTCTTACTGCCTCCCCTGCCAACCTGATTGCCCCACGCAACCTGCTTGTTCAGTCATTTGGTTGTCCCTCACTAACCCCCCTGCCAGCCTGGTTGTAGGCAGACATCTTGTGAGGGTATGAGGGTCAATTTGCATATCACCTCTTTGTTATATAGGATATAAATTATCAAATCAACAATGTTATATGCCAAATATATTTCTATTTAAACAATAGGCAACCATCTGCAAGCCAAGGATTCAGGCCTCAGAAGAAACCAAACTTACTGACACCTTGATCTTAAACTTCTGGCCTCCAGAACTCAAGAAAATAAATCTCTGTTGCTTAAGCACATAGTCTGTGCTTTTAGTACTGGCATCTCTAGCAAAGTAATACTGCTTTTTACTGAATTAAAAAGAATAAGCACAAATAGGCAAGTGTTGCTATATTAAATGTCATAGTAGACTTTCACATAGATATGATAGAGACAAAGTGTTGATATGGAGATGTATAACTTATACATGTAATATCCATTATGTGTCAGATAGATGCTGGAAAAAAGAAATTGAAAGCCCTGTGTTCTGATCTTGGTTGTGCTCAGGGTTGGTGTGAAGAATCTTAAAGTCCCAACAAGAAAGCATGGCACTGGCAGAGAGTGCGGGCGCTGGCAGAGGGTGTTGGGCACTGGCAGAGGGTGCTGGATGCTGGCAGAGATTGATGGGCGCTGGCAGAGGGTTCTGGGCGCTGGCAAAGGGTGCCAGGCACTGGCAGAGAGTTTTGGGCACTGTCAGAGGGTGCTGGGTGCTGGCAGAGGGTGCTGGGTGCTGGCAAAGGGTGTCAGGTACTAGCAAAGGGTTTTGGGCACTGGCAGAGGGTTTGGGGCACTGGCATAGGTTTTGGGCGCTGGCAGAGGGTGCTGGGTGCTGGCAGAGGGTGCCAGCCACACTGATGTGCTCCCTTAGGCTGAGGGTTCAGGGATGATCAGATCTTGGTCAGCACAATGCAACCCTAAACTGAGCCTGCTCTCATTTCACTTAACACATCTTAATGACCGGACACAAAAGGATCAAACTGTTTACAAGTAACAAATGCATCTCAGTACCAAGCTTGGAAGTGTTCATTCCTCTTGCATTTTTTGGAATAGTCTGAGGAGGATAGGTTTTGGTTCTTTCAATGTTTGGTAAAACTCCTCTGTGAAGCCAGCCATCTGGACCAGGGCATATGTTTGCTGGACGTTTCTTTTATTGCTGTTTGAATTTCCTCCATAGTTATTGGCCTATTCAGGTTTTTCGATTTGTCCTGAATGAGTTTTGGAAGATCGTATTATTTTAGGAATATGTCAATTTCATTTAGGTTGTCAAGTTTGTTGGAGTAGAGTTGTTCGTAGTATGTTTTTCCAACCCTTTGTATGTCTATGGGGTTGGTTGTTACTTCATCTCTTTCACTTCTGATTTTATTCATTTGGATCCTTTCTCTTTGTTTCTTGATGAGCCTGGCTAGAGGTTCATCAATCTTGTTTTCTTTTCAAAGAACCAGTTCTTGGTTTTATTGATCTTTTGTATTTTTTAATTTATTTTTTCATCTCTATGTCATTTATTTCCGCTCTGATCTTCATTATTTCCCTTCTTCTGCTTACTCTGGTCTTTCCTAGTTGCTCTTTTTCTAATTCTTTAAGTTGTAAGGTTAGATAATTTGTTACCATTTTTTCTTGTTTTTTGAGTTAGGCCTGTAGAGCGATGTACTTCCCTCTCAGGACTGCTTTCACTGTGTCCTATAGACTTTGGATTGTTGTGTTTTCTTTGTCATTTGTTTCCTGGATGCTTTTTGTTTCTTCTTTGATATCATTGGTAACCCAATCATTATTAATAGCATGCTATTTAGTGTTTGATTTTTTCATTGTTTTTATTGTAGTTGATTTCTAATTTTATGCCATTGTGATCTGAGAAGATGCTTAATATGATTTCTATCTTCTTGAATTTGAAGAGACTTTATTTATGTCCAATATGTGGTCTATCTTTGAAAATGTCCTGTGTGCACTTGAGAAGAAAGTATATTCTGTAGCTTTGGGGTGAAATGTTCTGATGTCAATTATAGTGAGTCATTTAGGATTGCTGTTTCTTTGCTAATTTTTTGTCTAGAGATTTATCCAGTGATGTCAGTGGAGTATTAAAGTTCCCTACTATGATTGTATTATTGTTGATCCCTCCCTTGATATCTTCCACAGCTGTTTTTTTTTTTTTTTTTTTTTAATGTATTTGGGTGCTCCTATATTGGGTGCATGTATATTTACCAGAGTTATATTCTCTTGTTGTATCGATCCCTTTAGTATTATGAAGTGGACCTCCTTATCTCTTGATATATCCTTCACTTTGTGGTCTATTTAGTCAGATATAAGTATTGCTACCTCAGCTTTTTTTGTTGTTGTTGTTCATTTCCATTTGCCTGAAAAGGACTCAGTCTGTGTGAGTCCTTTGTTCTAAGGTGGGTCTCTTGTAGACAGCAAATACTGGTATATGGGTCATGTTTTCTTATTCATTCAGTTACCCTATGTCTTTTGATTGGGGCCTTTAATCCATTTACATTTAAAGTTATTATTGATAGGTGCTTGTTTGTTGCCATTTTTATTCTTTACGCCTGTGTTCCTTCTTCCCTTCCTATTTCTTCTTTTTATAGCAGTCCCTTTAGCATTTCTTGCATTGATGGCTTGGTGGTATTAAACTTTCTTAGATGTTTTTTATCTGTGAAGCTCCTGATTTCACCTTCAATTTTGAATGATAGCCTTGCTTGGTGTAGTATCCTTGGATTCAGTCCCTTGCTTTGCATCACTTTGTATATTTTATTCCATTCCCTTCTGGCCAGAAATGGTTCTGTTGAGAAATCAGTTGATAGTCTAATGGGAGATCCTTTGTAGGTAACTTTCAGTTTTTCTCTGGCAGCCTTTAAGATTATTACTTTGTTGTTGATGTTTGCCAATTTTATTATGATGTGTCTTGGTGTCAATCTTTTTGGATTCATCCTGTTAGGGATGTTGTGTGCTTCTCGGCCTGTGTGATTCCTCTCCCTCCTCCTCACACCAGGGGAGTTTCTGTGATTGTTTCTTCAGACAGGTTTTCTGTTCCTTGCTCTGCTTCCTCTCCTTCTGGCAGCCCTATTATGCAGATGATGTTTTGTTTCGTGTAGTCCCAAAGCTCCCTTAGGCTCTCCTCCTGCTTTTTAAGGGTTTTTTTTTCCCCCCAGTTGCTGCTCTGCTTGGGTATTTTTTTCTACCTTGTCTTCTAGCTCGCAGATTCAGTCTTCAGCTTCTTCTAGTCTACTGTTGCAACTTTCTATTGTGTTCTTTATTGCAGCTATGTCATTTTAATTTCCTCTTGGTTCTTCTGCATTTCCTCTTGATTCTTACACGTTATTGAATTTGCCTTTCATCCTTTTCAGCATCCCTATAACCATTGCTCTGAATTCTTTCTCTGACAAATTGCTTGCCTTCATTTCATTTGTTTCCTTTTCTAGTGATTACTTTTTCTTTCATATGTTTCTTTGCTTCCATTTTTGCAGAGATTGCTTCTATGTATTAGATCAAAACTACCATGCCACTTTGATTGTTTGAGTTTGTCTTCTGTAATAGATGTTTTGTGGGACCCAGAAGTGCAATATCTCTGGTCTTCTGAGCTGGGTATTCTAGAGATGCCCTCTACTTGGGATATTTGCGTTTTCTTGATGTAGTTGGGTCTTGAGTGTTTGTGTCACATTCATGAATGGAGTCTCCTCTCAGGGTGTCTGGTTATGTGGCCTGCTCTCTACCACATTGAACGAACATCACAAAATACAACTCAACAAGACTTGCTCCACAAATAAAACAAAACACAAATGTAATCATGACACCGATAACCCCAATAAAGGTGACCACCAGAGAAAAATGAATTAGGAGAAAAGAAAGCAAAAGTGATATCAAGAAAAGAAAAAAAGGCAAAAGAGAAAAGAAAAGAAGAAAAAACATATGGAAAACACCACAAAACAAACAAATAAAACAAAAAATGCAAATAACAAACATCCAGAAAAAAAAAGGCGGGGGGGGGGGGGGATCTAATCTGTAGAGGCAGAGCTTATATACAGAAAGTAAGGTTAAGGAGTTGAATGAATAGGGGAAGGACCATGGTTCAAATAGGGGAGGTACAAACAGAATGAGTAGGTAAGAAGAAAAGAAAAATAAATAATGAATAGATAAAACAAAACAATTTATCTATTTATTCATTTATTTTTGGAAAAGAATAGAGGAGAGAGCAGATAGGATTGAGCAGATAGTGAGTGAAACTAATTAAAAACTAGGAGAAGAAGAGCACAAAAGAGGAGAGGAAAACAAAAGTATAAAAAATTGACTAACGAAAAAAAGGAAAGAGAAGGATGTATGGACTTGGAGCAGGGGAGAGGAAATTAGCCAACAGACTACAATAATAATAACACAACAATAAAGCAGATAAAGAAGAACGATATTTAACATGGGGTAAAGAGAAAGGAAAGAGAAAAAATAAAGCAGGGACAGGAGAAAGCAGGATAAAAAAGGGAGAAATAAGGAAGAAAAGGGTGGGAAAAAGGAAAAATAAAATAACAATAAAAATAAAAACAGAATTAAGAAAAATAATACAAAAAATAAGATAAAAAGAATTTAAAAATACAGAAAAAGCTTTTACTGAAAGATAAAAAATAATGAAAGTGAAGTGTCGTTCACTTCAGCCGAGTTTTAACGCCCCATGGGGGCTGGCTTAAGACCCCGCGCTGTTGTTCTCACTGCCACTTCTCAGTTTCCTGTTAGGTAGTCAGCCTGTGAAGTTACAAGATATCCACCTCTCCTCTGTGTCTGTCTCCACAGCCTGCTCTGCCTGTCTGCCTGCTATCAATCTTAATCTCTCAAGGTCTGCTTCTGACAGGGCTTTAGGAGGGGGTGGTGCTGAATGGCTTTCGGGGACTGAATGGTCCCTCTTCAGCCCAGTTCCTGAGGGTTCGTTGGGGCTATTCAGTGTCTTTGTTTCCCTTTGTACAGCTCCAGGTATAGTCTGGGTGTGGCTGCATTAGCTGTCTTGATGCTGCTGGGAGAGATGGCTCCTTAGGAGAAAAATGCATGCTTAGGTTGGGAGGATCATGAATGTCTCACTGCCAAATTCCCAGTCATCTCTCCTTGAGCTGCTCTCCTCCATAGCGTGTCCCCAGACTGCACAAATCTGCACCTCCACCTGCACTGCAGCCTCACATCAGTGTTTGCAATTGAAAGGTCCTACGAACTGGGTTTAGTGAATAAGAGCAAAGACAAAACAGGAAAAACAACCATGCAGCTGTGAGTTTCTCTTCCCCCAAACCTGCATGGCTCAGGCAGCTCTTCAAGCTGTCTTTCTGGGTGCAGCCTCTCGTGGCTGTGGACTTAGATCTAGATTCCTCAGCCACCAGCAGCCCTGTGGACTTTCTTTCCACAGACAGATGTTGTGCCTGTCCCCAAGGGACTTGGACTTGGTGCATTGTGGCTTCCTTCTGACCCTCTCAGCCGGGTGGACCCCACTCTCTCTCCAGCCCAGATCCCTGGTCCAGGTGTCCTCTGTCCTTTCTGGCCATGAACTGTCTCACCAGCTGTGTCTAATTCACCAGTGCTGGGTGGATGTTTTTCTATTTAGTTGCACCTTGTATCTGTTCAAGGACAAATGCAGGACACGTCTGCCTATTCAATGGCTGCCAATTTTTCTCCTCCTTGCTTTTTGTTTAAAACTTTATTGTTGGAAGTATTGCATATGTCCACATTTCCCCCCAATGACCCCCTCCAGCCTGCCCCTGCCCCCTCCAGACCTTCACCACCCTGCTGTCTGTGCCCATGGGTTATGCATATATGCACACAAGTCCTTTGGTGGATTACTTGCCACCCAGTCACCCTCCCCCACAGTCTGTTCTATGCTTCTGTCTCTGGATCTATTTTGTTCATCAGTTTATTTTGTTCATTCCACATATGAGTAAGACCATGTGATACTTGTCTTTTGCTGACTGATTTATTTCATTCAGCATAATACGCTCCAGGTCCCTCCATGCTGTCTCAAAGGGTAAGAGAGCCTTCTTTTTATTGCTGCACAGTATTCCATGGTGTAAATGTACCACAGCTTTCTTATCCACTCGTCTACTGATGGGAACTTGGACTGTTCCCAGATCTTATTTTTTTTAAATATAGTTTATTGATTTTTTACAGAGAGGAAGGGAGAGGGATAGAGAGCTAGAAACGTTGGTGAAAGAGAAACATCGACCAGCTGCCTCCTGCACACCCCCACCGGGGATGCGCCTGCAACCAATGTACATACTCGACCAGAATTGAACCTGGGACCCTTCAGTCCAGAGGCCGATGCCCTCGGCTGTTTCCAGATCTTAGCTATTGTGAATTATGCTGCTATGAACAAAGGGGTGTGTACATTCTTTCTGAGTGGTGTTTTGGGATTCTTACGATATTTTCCTATAAATGGGATCATTTGGTTAATGGCAGTTCCATTTTTAATTCTTTTGAAGCAGCTCCATACGGTTTTCTATAATGGTTGTACCAGTCTGCATTCCCACCAGCAGTATGCTAGGATTCCTTTTCTCCACATACTCACCAGACCTGTCATTTGTTGATGGTAGCCATTCTCGCAAGTGTAAGATGATATCTCATTGTCATTTTAATTTGCATCTCTCTGATGATCAGTGACCTTGAGCATTTTTTCATGTCTCTTGGCTGTTTGTAGGTCTTCTTTGGAGAAGTGTCTATTTAATTTTCCAAGTACAAGTATTTGATCTTCTTGATTAAGCTTATTCCTAAATATCTTACTTTTTCAGTTGCAATGATAAATGAAATTGTTTAGTTTCTCTTTCTGAGAATTCATTATTAGCATATAAAAAAGCCATTTTTGGGTGTTGATTTCTGTATCCTGCTACATTTGCCCATTTTTTTGATTGGATTATCTTCCTTTTGTTAAGTTGTGAGAGTTCCTTAAATTTTTTGGATATTAACCCTTTATTAGATGTATCATTGCCAAATATGTTCTCCCATACACTGGGCTCTCTTTTCATTTTGTTGATGGTTTCTTTTGCTGGGAAAAAGCTTTTTATTTTGATGTAGTCTCATTTGTTTATTTTCTCCTTAGTTTCCTTTGCCCTAGGTGCTGTTTCCATAACCATACTGCTATTAGAGCTAAGATTTTGCTGCCTGTGGTTTATTCTAGGATTTTTATGGTTTCTTGACTTACACTTAGGTCTTTTATCCATTTTGAGGTTACTCTTGTGTATGGTGTAAATTGGTGGTCTACTTTATTATTTTGCATTTATCTGTCCAATTTTCCAACATTGAAGAGACTGTCTTGACTCCATTGTATGCTCTTGCCTCCTTTGTCAAATATTAATTGAACATAATGGCTTGGATCGATTTCTGTGGTGTCTGTTCTGTTCCATTGGTCTATATGTCTGTTCTTGTGCCAGTACCAAGCAGTTTTTAGTACAGTGGCTTTGTAGTATAACTTGATGTCTGGTATTGTGATTCCTTCAACTTTGTTCTTATTTCTTGAAATTACTGTGGCTATTCAGGATCTTCTTTGGTTCCATATACATTTTTGGATTATTTGTTCTAGATCTGTGAAATATGTTAGTATTTTAATAGGGATTGCATTGAATTTGTAGATTGCTTTGGGTTGCATGGACATTTTAATGTTAATTCTACCACTTAATGAACACAGTATTTTCTTCCACTTGTTTATGTCTTCCTCTAGCTCTTTTTAAAAAATATATTTTTATTAATTTCAGAGAGGAAGGGAGAGGGAAAAGAGATAGAAACATCAATGATGAGAGAGAAACATTAATTGGCTGCCTCCTGCATGCCCCACACTGGGGATTGAGCCCACAACCCCAACATGTGCCCTTGACTGGAGTTGAACCCAAGACCCTTTAGTCTGGAGGCCAACACTATCTACTGAGTCAAACCAGCTAGGGCTCTATCTCTCTCTCTTTTTTTTAATGTCCTAAAGTTTTCCAAGTACAAGTCTTTTACCTCCTTGATTAAGCTTATTCCCTACTTTTTTTCGGTTGCAATAATAAATGATATTATTTAGTTTCTCTTTCTGAGAATTCATTATTGGCATATAAAAAAGCCATTTTTGGGTGTTGATTTCTGAATCCTGCTACACTGACAAATTCATTTATTAAATCTAGTAGTTTTTTGGTGAAGTCTTTTCTTTAGGGTTTTCTATGTATATTATCATGTCATCTGTGAATAATAAAAGTTTTCCTTATCCTTTCCAATTGGGATACCTTTTATGTGTTCTTATTTTCTGATTGCTTGTGGCTAGGACTTCCAGTACTATCTCTCTATATAAAAGGGTAAGTGTCCATCTGTTCGACCGGTAGCTATGACACGCACTGATCACCAAGGGGCAGACGTTCAATACAGGAGCTGCTATGACGTGCACGAGCCATTTAAAAATAAAGGGCACCATGGACCTGGCACTGGCAAAGCAACACTCAGCTTCCCCCAAGTGGGATACAGGCCCCACTACCACCCTGAAACAACACCCCACCAAATCACAGCCAACACTGCCAAGACCCCATGACACAAAATGCAGCCCACAGCCCAGAAACAGTCACTGTGGGCACAGGGCAATGACGTCACATAGCAACGCCCTACTTCCTCTCCCTAGCGACCAGCCTCCTTGGAGTTTCTTCAACCCAGGAACCTGACTGGCCTTATAGCGAGGTGCAAACATTTTACAACTTAACCAAATGTCTGTGAAGCATTTTCCTGTGCCTCATCTAATTTGATCCTCACAGAAGTCCTGGAGTAGGTAGCTACTGGGCCCCAAAGGAAATGAGATGGAAAGGGGTCATCCCTCTGGCACTATTGTGGTCCCTTTGCCCAGCCCAGCCCAGGCCCCTCCACCTGGAAGCCTGGGCACCTTGGTAGTGACCCACCTCCCGCGGTGTCCCACAGATCCTTCTCTCTACCTTCCAGGGGGCTCCTCACAACCCACAGTCTCCACACGTTTTGCTTCTGAGTGTACTTTGTAGTTTATTATACTTTACTAGAGGCCCAGTGCACAAAATTTGTGCTTGGGGGGTGTGTGTGTGTGTGTGTCCCTCAGCCCAGTCCGCACCTTCTACAATCTGGGATCCCTCTCACAATCCAGGACTGCTGGCTCCCAACCGCTTGCCTGCCTGCCAGCCTGATCACCCCTAACCACACCTCTGCCAGTCCAATTGCCCTAAACTACTCTCCCCTGCTGGCCTGGTCACCCCTAAGTGTTCTTCCCTGCAGGCCTGGTCGCCCCCAACTGCCCTCCCCTGGTGGCCTGGTCCCCCCAACTGTCCTCCCCTGCAGGCCTTGTCCCTCCCCACTGCCTTCGCCTGTCAACCCAATCACCACAATTGCCCTCTTTTGCTGCAACCCATCTCCTCTGCCGGGATCCGCTGCCTCTGTGTGAGGCGCAGGAGATGTCAGGACTGGCCTCCGCTGCACTGCACAGAGCCTCGAACCCCCAGGCCTCATCATGCAGAGCCACTGGGCCCCGCCTCCACTGTGCATTGTGCTATCTTGTGGCAGCCATCTTGTGACGACATCATGCCCCAGGGCCACCGAGGCTTTTATTAGGATAGCTAGGAAAGGAGCAGAGACAAGGCACACATTTAGGCATGTCATTTGTGCAACTTCATCAAGAATCTGTGATTCTGCACTCTCCAGGGAACTGCCAGTCAATTCCCCACAGAGCACAGGGAAGGCGGTCAACAAAGCAGAGAGAGATGCGTGTGTGGTGATGCTGGCGGGCGAGGGGAGGTGCCTCTCCTCACACCTGGGAGCAGAGAGCATCAGCCAGATGGTGTGACCACTGCATTTCCTAACAAAGGAACTCTCGCACTTGTTGCCTCTCTTGTTGCTCGCGTGGCTCTTGGCTCTCCGTGTCCACCTGTGTGGCCACATGCAGTGGATTAGAGCGGGAAACACAGGCTGAGCCAGCCTCATGCTATACTGGACTCGATTCCTGGACTATTCTTACCGTTTACCGCTAGCTACTAGCTTACCCATTTCTACCATTAGCACCTATATGCTACTTGTTTAAAAGGAATGAATTAAAGAAATTTGCTGTTCAAAAAGGTAAACAGAGAAACCCAGTAAGGTGAGTCCCAGATGACGGGAGAACAAACCGGACAGCGAAAGCCCAGCTCGTCTGCTGCACGCGCCTCACTTATCACTGACAGAGCGGCCGGCGCCAGGCGCTGCGCGGCGCAGACCGCAGGTCCCCTGGAGGGACGGGGGCAGCCCGCTGCACCCGTGAGCCCTGGGAAGCTGCGGGGGCAGGAGACCACCCACTCACCTCTCCCGGCAGTTGGACAGGAGCAAGGCCCAGCTGGCATCTTGTGAGGAATGTCAATGGCTCTGGGGACACCTGCCACAGCTGCAGTATCCTTCACAGCACCCGGGGCTCAGAGGGACACCCCATTCCTTCCCCAGCACGCACTCAGTGCTACCCAGAAGCCGTGGAAAACAGAGTGCAGTTCCTGCCTCAGCAGGGCCGTGTCCTGCCCAGGCCCTGGCGCCAGCAAGAGCATTCCGGGCCAGGCTGGTTCCACCCCATCCCTGCCCCATTCACAGCAGGCCCAGGGCCCACATGGGCAGCGCCCCTGCACTGCGGACTCAGGACGAAGAGCGTTCAGGCTGCTGGGATGGCCGTGCCAGCGTGTGAGTGTGGGGGCCCACCCAGTGCCCCAGCAGGAGCCAAGCTGGCGGAACGGATGGAGCTGTGGGTGCAGAGGTCGCCGTCCCGCGGCCGGGCCATCCCCGAGGCGGGCACCTGCTCAGCCTCCAGGGACCCGGAGGAAAGGCGCTGCCCTGGGCCCGAGGGGGAAACGCCTGCGGACGCCAGGCCCTGCCCCCAGGCCGGGGCTGCTGCTCCGACTCGGCCTGTCGCCCTGCGACCTCTCCGGCCCCGCGACCTCTCCGGCCCTGCTGGGGGGAGCCCCTGGAACTCACCGGGACTCTGCGAAGCGCGTCACCGCCGAGCCCTCGGCCGGGCGCCCAGGCGCCCTGCGAGGCCCCCAGCCTCCCTGCACCCCTGCTGCTGCCTCAGGCCGCCTGCCCTGCGGGACCACTGGAAAGGAGAGTTTGAAAAACCAAAGTCCTTTTTCCCCCAAAATATTTTTTATTCTTGCATTACATTTGTGTTTCCAATTGTGAATAAAAAAATGCTTAGAAAGTGATTACAAAACAGTGTGCGCCGCCACGAGGCGTGGACTGCCTTCTCCGAATGGACGACCTGGGCCTGGCGTTGGGTCGGTCAGCCCGCCTGGGCTCAGCTGGGTTTCTCACTCTCAGAATCTAGAAAACAAAACCACCACACTCATTACCGGCCGCCTGGCCGCCGCCTGGCCTGCCCTGCGCCCGCCGCCTGCACACGGGGCAGCAGCTCGGACCCGCCAGGCCCCAGCCCACACCAGCTGGAGCTCAGGCACCCAGCAGCTGGGTCCCACTCCGGGCAGAGGCCCCAGGCCTGACTGCAGGGCAGCGTGAGTGGGAGTGAGGCCTGCAGACCAGGCGGCCGCCTCGTCGGGTGGACAGAAGGCACGGTGACCCCAGCTTGTGAGGGCGGGGCCCGTGCCACGGAGCAAGAGACCAGAAATATGTGCTGAGTCCCACGGGGGGGGGGGGGGGGGGGCGCCTGCAAAAGGGGGTCGGTCAGGAGGAGCCTCCCAAACCCAGAGCCTATGGCACAGCAGATGCACCTCCATGACCTGGGTGGCCCTGCCCCGAACCCTCCTCTCACAAGGCCTAGAGCCGCCCCCCCCACCCCCCTGCAGGGCCAGCAAACCCAGCTCTCCTGGAAACAGCCACCGCGGACAGGGGTGGGGACGCCGGTGTTGACCATGAGGCTCACTAGTCCGCGGGCAGAGGCCCGGATCTGCGTGCAGCTCAGGCTGAGTGGGGCAGTGAGGAGGCGCCATCCAGGGCCCGGGCGCACCCGCGGGCCGAGCAGAAGCCGAGCCCACAGGACCCACGCGCCTCCCGAGCCTGACTGCGCGGACGGAGCCGCTGCCGCCACCCGGCGAGCCCCTTGTCCTCCTGAGGCTCGCTGGCGGCTTTCACGTGGACACACAGTAAGAAGATGTTGTTTCACACTATTTTCAAACAAGCATGTTTATTCGGCTTCTTCATGTACAGTCTGGGAATTCTGTGTCACTGACCCTGGGGGCACCAGGCCGAGCGCCCACACTCCCGAGGGAGCGGGGGGGCTGGAGGGCACGGGTGGGGCTTCTAGACGTAAAACTCAGCAAGAGACCAGGGGCACCTTGCGGAGAAAGAAGCCGCGCCGCACGGCCTGACAAGCCAATCCTAACCGACCTGACGGAGTAAGTGACAGTGCTGGCCAGCTGCGCGGCCCGCGCCTCCCGCAGTGGCCAGTGCGGGGCAGGCCTCCAGCTCCCGCCGGGTCCTGCTGCTCTGGGCCAGTCCCACTGACGGCTCCGTCTCCGTTAGCGGAGGAACCCCGGCCCCTGGCTGGGCAGCCGTGGAGTCTGGAGAGCAGTCTGGGGCCACGGGCGTTGGGGTGGGGGGATGAAGGGGTAGAGCAGGCTACAGAGGGGGGCGCAGGCGGCCCCAGGCCTCAGGGGAAAGGAAGGAGGGCAAGCAGGAGGGGCGGCCCGAGCCAAGGGGGCGCTGTGGCTGTGGGAAGGAGGCAGCTCCCAGGAGCAGACCACCCCCTCACAGCAGCCCTGCCTGGCTGTGGCCTGAGGGCTTGTCTGCTCACCTAGCACTTCACAGCAGCTTCCACACAGCCAGACACAGCGCAGTTCCTCCCTGAGACAAACGCACGGCCCAGGGACCGCAGCCTGGCGGCAGCAGCGCCTGCCTGCAGCGTGGCTGTGTCACGTTTGTGCCGGTGACATGGAGCCCGAGAGGCCTCCTGCACGCAGGAAGCAGAGCTCCCCACCGTTTGCAATTCCTCATAGTCAAGGTCACCAGTTCAATTTTAAACAATAAAGCACTTACAGAAGCTAAAGGTCAGACCGCAGCTTCCGATTTGTAAACCACTGATATCTCTCTGCAGCTTAAAATGGGAAATAAGAAATCAACACTCAACCCATTGGAAAGGAAATGCACCTTTTCCAACACATGATTCTTCAAACGTCTCTCTCCGTCAGCGAACGGGAAAGCTGAGCCCCAGGCACTGTGTCCTGGGGCGGCCACAACGCGCGAAGCATCGATTCAAGCACAGGAAGGGGATGCAAGAGGTGAGTGTGGCCGTGGGAACCTTGGGGGTGAGTGGGGTTAGCAGCAGGCCCTTCCCCGGGCACCTCGGGCAGGGGCAGGACCAGCAGGCCAAGACACAGCCTGGCTCCTGTGGGCATTCAATTCAGCATGTTCCGGCTGTCAAGTGGCTGGACAGAGCTACAGGATCCACAGCCCGGGGCCTGGCATGCTGACCACAGGTGGCCACAGGAACTCGGGGAGCACGGGCCCACCCGCTGTGCCCACGCCCGGCCCCCAGGGAGAGCTCCGGCGGCCAGCCTGGGTGGCCCAGGGACCCCAGGACGCAGGCGCTGGGAGTGGGCTTCCGTACTGGCCCCGAGGCAGTGCACAGGGTGGGGGGGAGAGGCCAGAGAGGGAAGTACCTGGCATGGGCACGGGTAGGGCCAGGGCAGTTCCAGGAATGACCGTGGTGGGTAGAGGGCCAGACGCCAGGGCCAGAAATGGTGTCCCCACTGCTGCTCGAGGTGTGTTCATCTACAAGACAAGAAGGGGAGGGCATGTGGCTGAGTCAGTGCCTCCAGCGGCCCGGGGCCCACAGTGTCTGCATCCTCAGGGGCCAGTGGCCTAAGACCTGCCATGGCGCCTCCTGACGGTGGACACCAGAGTGACACCTTTCTAAACTCTTCAACTCTGCAGCCTGGCCTCCTCGGGCCAATCCCCCAGGCGTCCACAGGCCAGAGCCGGCTGTGGAGCCAGATCCCCGAGGGCAGTGGTCAGCAAACTCAGTCAACAGAGCCAAATATCAACAGCACATGACTGGAATTTCTTTTGAGAATCAAAATTTTTAAACTTAAACTATATAGGTAGGTACATTGTTATTAACTTAATTAGGGTGCTCCTAAGCTGGCCTTTGCTACAAACTCAAGGGGCCATGAGCCGCAGTTTGCCGACCACTGCCTTAGGGCATCACGAGAGACCACCCCCAACCCAAGGCCTCCTACTGGGCTGGTCAGTGCATTACAGAGGGCCACAGGAGCTGCGGGGCAGTGCCCAGAGCCTGTGAGCCAATGGCCGGCAGCCCCAGCTCCCACGCCCCAGAGCGGGGGTGGGGGCAGTGAACAGAGAGGTCACTGAGGCCAGCACGCTCTGATGGGAGCCTCAGGAGCTGCAGCAAGAACAGAGGCCGAAAACCTCAAATCCCCTAGACACAGTGTTGGCAGATAGAATCCAGCAACTAAAAAATACAGTCTCACCGACCACTGGCTTTGCCCCGGGAGCGCAATGCTGCGGTCCCCCAGCCACACTGGAGGGACAGCCGCAGAGACAAGGAGGTGCCGAGGAGGCCCATCCCTCAGGGAGAGCCAGCAGCTGAGTCCTGCACCCCACCCCGTCCCTGGCCAATGTGAGACCCAAATGCCCTTCCCCAGAGCCCTCTGCTCCAGCCACGTGTGGGAAGTCCCAGCCGAGGCAAGGGAAGGCGTGGAGGCCCAG
Source organism: Pipistrellus hanaki (assembly GCF_964339955.1). NCBI lineage: Eukaryota > Metazoa > Chordata > Mammalia > Chiroptera > Vespertilionidae > Pipistrellus > Pipistrellus hanaki. The sequence goes on along the minus strand of NC_140513.1, from coordinate 69,451,269 downwards.
GCCGGAGAAAAAGCAGAACCAGCTTTATTCACAGATGACAAGATTGTGTATGAAGAACACCCAAAGAGTGAACAATTTCCAGAACTAACAAGTAAATTCAGCACGACTGCAGGTTACAAGATACAGAACTCTACTGCATTTCTATACTAACATACACCGCAGAATAAAACTTTAAAACAATACAATTTACAACTGGCATTCCAAGCCATCTACTCCATAGGGCTGCATTAATGACAGAACAACTTCACACTGAACCCTACAAAACTGCTGAGAGAAACACTCAATAATGTTAACCCTTTGCACTCCGAACCATTCTGGACATTGTCTACCAGCTACTCGACGCTACTTTGCGGCGGAAACGTGCGTTGAATTAACTCAATTCCCCGTAATCACTAATAAACTGCAATGTCCCCCCTGAGAGGGGACATCCGAGTGATATGCTAGAATTCCGATGTCCCCTGAGAGGGGACAGCGGAGTGCAAAGGGTTAATATATTGGATCTCACCCAGTTAAACAAACAAAATAAACCACCAATACAATCCCAGTTAAATCCCAGCAGGCTCTTTTGTAGAAATTGATGGGCTGTTTCTAAAACATATATGGAACTATTAAGAAGCTGAGAAAATCAAGAAATACTTGAAGAAGATCAATGTTGGAGGCCTTACACAATCAGATATTAAACGAACCAGGAAGCCACACTGATGAGGGGGAGACTGGCCACGGGGAGGAAAGAGTGGCTCATGGGCCGAGACAGCGGCCTCGGAGCACGGACCTGCCCGGCTGCGGCTGCACGGCTGCAGCGAGGAGCACGCGGGTACAACCCGAGATGTGTACAGGGGAACTCCGACCCCACCTCCAATCACACACCCGCTGAGCTGAGGTGCTTCAGGCCTGGCTGCAATAAGAGATACCGATTCCTTAAATAGCACAGAAATATCACTGAACATAAATAATTTGATAAACCGGACCTCAACAAAATTAAAAGGCCTGCCATTTCACTTTTACCATTAAGAAAACAGACAAGCCACAGACCAGCAGGAAAACCCACACCTCTGACTGACCGAGCAGCTGTGCTGTCCGAGGCCAGCTGCTGTCTCCGGCCTGGGGGGAGCCCACATGCAGAGGCCGGCGACACAGGGATTCTCAGCTGCATGAGGGTCGGCACCCTCCACCCGGGCGTTGTTCCAGATCCACCGTACAAGGTGGAGGACACACAGAGAACTCCAATAAGTCAATAATAAAGAGTTACTGCAACTTTTAAGTAGAAAGTTCCCTGACCTGGAGCTTTACACGAGATAGCCAAAAAGAAGGTGTAAAAGTGCCCAAAGGCAAACAAAACAAAAACTTCTAAGGCTTCAAATTCCTTTTACAGATAAACTTTCAAATGTACTACTCCACACACACTTCTTACAAAAGTCACATCAGAAAACTATAAAATACTAAGTGGAGGAGAAGGAGACTGAAAACTTGGCAGAGAACTGGAGACTGTAAAAATATCCAGAATAAAGTATCGAGAGAGAAAAGAGGAGAAAACATGGAAGAGGTCAGGGACAGAGTAAAACACCTCCCAGGTGGCCCTGGCCGATGTGGCACCAAAAGGTTTCTGGTTCAATTCCTGATCAGGGTACGTGCCCCGACTGGGCCAGTGCAGGATGCAGCCAGTTGATGTTTTGCTCTCACACCAATGTTTCTCTTTCTCTCTCCCCCTCTTCCTTCTCAAATAAATAAATAAATAAATAAATAAATAAATAAAACGACAAGTGGACTGGAGTCTTAGGATGAGAGGAGGAGTGGCAGAGTCAGCAGGAGTAGCATGGGAACAGATAATGGGGGGGGGGGGGCACGGGTGGAGGGGAGAGATAAAACTTGACAAAGAAATCAAGCCCTGGAGTCATGAAGTCTAAGCAGGATAAAAATTTATATTTTTGGACACCATATAAGTAATAAATATTGTGAAAATTAAACTATTAGAAACCAGAAGAAAAATAATTTATCATCTTCAAAGGAGCAACGCACAGATTGGCAGCCTACTTCTACCAAAAAGAAATGTAGCTAAATAACAATGGAATGAAAATGTCAACATGAATTGTGTAATTATTAAAAATATCCTCCAAGAACGCTAATGAAATAAAGACATTTTTAGACCAAAACTGAAAAGATAGTCATTGGTACACATAAAGGATCTTCTGGATGATTCCATATGGAAGATCAGAGGCAAGAAGGAATGAAATGGCACAATCAGTAAACATGGAAATAGATGAATACTAACTGTGTAAAAACTGTGTTATGGGATTGAAAGGCCATATATAATTTAAACAATAAATGCCAGGAGGGAAGTAAATGCAGTTAAAGTGTTTTATGGTCTTTGTAATGTCTAGAAAATGGCTAAGAAAAAGATAGACTTTCATAATTTACATTAAATGAAAATAAACAAAGTAATTTAAAGACAAAAAATAAATAGACCCAAAGTATGTGTTGTTTATAAGAGCTACATCTAAAATATAAGGGTATAAAGACTGAAAGTAAAAAATGGGAAATCATACACAATGTAAATAATAATCCAACACAACCTAGTATAGTTAAAGCAATTTCAGACAAAGTACATTTAAAGACAAAAACCATAATAGAGCACAGCTGGTGTGCCTCAGTGGTTGAGTGCTGACCCATGAATCAGGAGGTGACAGTTCGATTCCCAGTCAGGGCACATGCTCAGGCTGTGGCTCAATCCCAGTAGGGAGCATGCTGAAGGCAGCCGATCAATGATTCTCATCATTGATGTTTCCTTTTTTAAAAATTTAATAAATCTTTATTATTCAGATTATTACAATTGTTTCTCTCCCCTTCCCCCCCACCCCCCGCAATAGCTACCTTGCACCTGGTTCCCACCCACCCTCTGCCCTTACCTCTTCCCCATTGTCCTCATCCATAGGTGTACGATTTTTGTCCAGTCCCTTCCCATATCCCCCACATCCCTTTCCCCCTGAGAATTATGAATCCACTCCCATTCTATTATATTCACCAGTTTATTCTGTTCTTCAGATTTTAAAAAATATATATTTTATTGATTTTTTTACAGAGAGGAAGAGAGAGGGATAGAGCTTTAGAAACTTCGATGAGAGAGAATCATTGATCAGCTGCCTCTTGCACATCCCCTACTGGGGATGTGCCTGCAACCAATGTACATGCCCTTGACCACAATCGAATCTGGGACCTTTTAATCTGCAGGCCGATGCTCTATCCACGGAGCCAAACCGGTTTCAGCTGTTCCTCAGATTTTTAATTCATCACTTGATTTTTAGATTCACTTGTTGATAGATATGTATTTGTTGTTCATAATTTTTATCTTTATTTTTTTTCTTCTTTTTCCTCTTCTTAAAGAATACCTCTCAGCATTTTATCTAATAGTGGTTTGGTGGTATTGAACTTCTTTAGCTTTTTCTTATCTGTGAAGCTCTTTATCTGACCTTCAATTCTGAATGATAGCTTTGCTGGGTAGAGTAATCTTGGTTGTAGGCTCTTGCTATTCATCACTTTGAATATTTCTTGCCATTCCGTCTGGCCTGCATAGTTTCTGTTGAGAAATTAGTTGACAATTGTATGGGTGCTCCCTTGTAGGTAATTAACTGTTTTTCTCTTGCTGCTTTTAAGACTCTCTCTTTGTCTTTTGCTCTTGGCATTTTAATTATGATGTGTCTTTGGTGTGGTCCTTTGGATTCCTTTTGTTTGGGGTTCTTTGTCCTTCCTGGACTTGTAAGTCTATTTCTTTCACCAGGTGGGGGAAGTTTTCTATCATTATTTCTTCCAGTATGTTTTCGGTATCTTGTGCTCTCTCTTCTTCTGGCACTTCCATAATTTTGATGTTGGTATGCTCGAAGTCATTCCAAGGCTTCTTATACTATCTTCAAATTTTTTGATTCTTTTTTCTTTTTGTTTTCCCAGCTGAGTGTTTTTTGCTTCTTTGTATTTCAAATCTTTTACTTGATTCTTGAATTCCTCTAGTCTGCTGTTGTGTCTCTGTATAATATTTTTTTTTATTTCCGTCAGTGTGTGTTTAATTTCTAGTTGGTCCTTTTTCATATCTTTGAGGGTGTCATTAAATTTATTGGCCTTTTCTAGGAAATTCTTTAAAAAACCTTATAACTGTGGTTTTAAACTCTATGTCTAGTCATTTGTTTTCCTCCATTTCTTTCATTTGTGGTGTTTCTTTGTCTCCACATTTTTGCTGCTTCACTGAGTTGGTAGGGTGGCTTTGTGTGCTAGGTGTCCTATATGGCAAAATGGGTTGGCCTCCCAGTTACCTGAGGTGGACACTCTTGGTGTACCCCTTTGTGGACTGTGTGTACAGCCTTGTTGTAGTTAACTTAAAAAAAACATATCTTTATTGTTGAAAATATTACAGATGTTACACTTTTCTCCCCCAATGGTCCCCACTTCTAGCCCCTTCCCAGGCGCCACTATTTTCTGTGTCCATGGGTTATGCATATATACATGTAAGTTATTTGGTTGATCTCTTTCCCTCCTCTACTCCCTCCACCCGTGCCCCACACATCCCCATCCCTTTGAGGATCCTCAGTCTTTTGCATGCTTCCATGTATCTGGATCTATTTTTTTGTCAGTTTGTAGTTAACTCTTGATTGTTGTTGGTGTCACTGGGAGGAAGTGACCTCCAGGCCAATTGGCTGTGTCTATAACTGCTGCCCTGGAGACACCCTTATGGGGCAGGACTTGTTTCCATGGGGTTTTGGTGCTCACTGAGTCTGCCTCTTGAATGTGTCACTTATGGATGTGAGGAGTTGTAATCTGGTGTCTCACACTGACCACTAGGTACACTGGCTTCTGGATCTCCAATGGTGTGCAGGTCAGCTACCGTCTGAGGCCACCCTGCAGGAGCTACAGTGAGAACTACAGTTTCCTCCTCTTTGCTTGGGGTTTGGAGGTTTTGGAGCTGTCTGACCAGAGCTGCAGTTTGTTAGGTTAAGCTGCAATATGGCAGGCCATTTTTATGCAAAAACCGCTGTTTGCAGCTTGGGTGGGTTTGTAGATTGTGTGGAGCAGGGTCTCAGGGAGTCCCTAGGCTAGGCATGGCAAACAGCAATGACTGCCAGTCAGCCATCTCTGGGTCTCTGAGTTTCCGCGTCTCTGCGTCCGGCACCCCAGCGCAGTAAACAATGATTGCTGGGTGCATCTCTGCAAGAAAGTCACTCTCACTTTCCAACCCGATGGCAGACAGTCCAGCTTCTCCCTGTAGGGGTTTGCATCCCCAGCGTCTCCCCAGAAACTGGAGTTCAGAGTAATCGGGAGCTTATCTCCCTTCAGGTTGCAAAAAGCACCCAGTCGCCCGCTGCCAGCCCAATATGCGCACCTCCATACCTCAGCTTTTCAGCGCTGTGCATATATCAATGCTCTTTGCTCTTTCCTTCTAGTTGTAGAATATCCACTCAGCCAGCTTTCCCATGGTTCTGGGTGATAGACGTTTTGTCTTTTAGTTGTAGTTTTGAAATTGTTGTGTGAGGCAGCAATTTAGGTATTTACCTATGCCACCATCTTGGTTTCTCATCATTGATGTTTCTATCTTTCTCTCCCTCTCCCTTCTTCTCTGAATTAAATAAAAACATATTTTAAAAATATTTTTATTGATTTTTGAGGGGGGAAGGAGAGGGAGAGAGAGACAGAAATATCAATGATGAGAAGGAATCATTGATAGGCTGCCTTCTGCATGCTCCCTACTGGGGATCAAGCCCACAACCTGGGCATGAACCCTTGGCCAGAATTGAACCTGGGACTCTTTATTCCGCAGGCTGACACTCTATCCACTGAGCCAGACCAGCTAGGGTAAAAAAAAAAATGTATATATATTTTAAATCATAATAGAAATATTGGTAATATTAAAAGTTCAACTCAAAAGTCAGACATGATAAATGTAAATTTGAATATACCCAATAACATAGCTTCAAAAAATATATAGCAAAAAACAAAAGAACTACAATAAGAAATACACAAACCCATGACCGTGATGGTAAATTTAAAAATTCCTCTTTCAATAATGGACAGAATATACACAAACACAGAGAAACTCATTAAGAGTGATGTCAGCAAAGAAGAGTAGGTAGCTCCAAACTTTCATCTTTCCACGGAAGCACTGAAAGAATGACCAGAAACTGTGAGAACTAATTTTATCAAAATTTCAGAGAACAGCTAAAGGTTTATAGCAATCAAGTAGAAGCAAAAGGCAAGTAAAGAAAAAGGCTAAATTTTAAAAGTAGGAAAGCACTGTGGTATTTTACTGGCCCTTGGCCCATTCCCTCCCTGGCTTTAGAGCTATCTTGAAGGTAGGCTACATTCCCAGTGTGGAACCCTAGCCCATGGTTCTGGAGGGGACAGAGATCTTATTCACAAATTATTTTGTATGTCTGTCCTAATCTGTCTGGAGGCCACCTGACACACCTGAAGGGCTGACACAAGGTTCACATATCTCTGTCTGACCAAGTGTCTATCAGGGCAGAAAAATGGCTTGTATGACTAAAAACATTGCAAGACAATCAAAACATCCACAATTGCTCAGAGCCAAAGATCATGACTGAAACATACACAAGCTGCCTACAGCCAGGACAGGAAAGCATGCAAGAGAGTTTCTTTGGGATATTAGGACATTCAAAAGTGTTGTGTACTAGGGAATATAGAAAGCCATGTGCATGCCCAGAGCAAGAAAAGACCTGAGTGGGTCCTAAGTCTTCACTATTAGTGAAATAAGAAGTAAAGGTTCAGGCAAATTAAGCTCCTGGTGTTCAAGAAAATCTTAGTCAAAACAATGGCTAAACACAAGCTAAGTCTTCAACTAATAAAGCCAGCAAGTACTGGGGGAAATGAGAATGTGATTTTCAGAGTTACTACTTAAAAATTCAAATGTCCTGTTTTCAATGTGAAACCACATAACATGCAAATAATTAGAAAAGCATGGCTCATACAAAGGGGAAAATAATTAGCAGAAACCATCCCTGAAGAAGTCTAGATTTTGGTGTTACTAAACAAAGACTTTAAATCAGCTGTCTTTGTTATTGTCGTCGTTAATCCTCACCCAAGGATAATTTTTTCCACCGATTTTTACAGAGAGTGGAAGGAGGGGGAGAGACAGAGAGAAATACTGATGTGAGACAGAGACATCGAATGACTGCTTCCTGCACACGTCCAAACCAGGGCCAAGGATCAAACCTGCACCTGAACTCTGTGTTCTTGACCGGAATCGAACCTAAGACCCTTCAGTCTGAGGGCCAACACTCTATTGTCAGACCAAACAGGCTAGGGCAAATCAGCTATCTTAAATATGCTGACAGAGCTAAAGGAAACCATGAAAAAACAGGAAACCAGGAAAATGGCAGATGAACAACATGAGAATATCAATAGAGACAGAAATTATAAAAGGAACAAAACAGAAATATGAGAGATAAAATACAAGAACTGAAATTTAAAATTCTACTGGAGGGAACCAACAGCAGACAGAGCAGGCAGAGTACATAATTAAAAACTTGAAACCACATAATTGAAATTAAGGAGTGTGGGAAGCAGAAAGAGAAAAAGAATGAAGAAAAGTATACAGAGCCTACAGTATCTGTAGGATACTATTAAGCAACCCAACTTATGCATTATGAGCATCTAAGATGAAGAAGAAAGAGAGATCAGTAAAAGAAACACTTGAAGAACAGAAAGAAAAGACTGTCAACCAAGAATTCTATGTCTAATGACATAATCCTTCAAGAATGAAGGAGAAATTAAGACTCTTAGATAAACAAAAATTAAAGAGGTTGCTTCTAAAACATCTGCCCCACAAGAAATGCTGAAGAGAGTTCTTTAGGCTGAAATGAAGGGGTAATAGGTGGTAACTTAGAGCCCTATGGAGAAAAAAGAAAGTAACTACACAGGTGAATATACTGGACTTTTGTTTTAATTCCTTTTTTCCCACGTATAACTTAAAAGGCAAGTGTAATAAATAATAATTATAAATATATGTTAATAGGCACACAACATTAAAAAATTCAGCCCTAGCTAGTATGGCTTAGTGGATAGAGTGTTGGCCTGTGGATTGAAAGGTCTCAGGTTTGATGCTAGTCAAGGGCACATGTCTGGGTTGCGGGCTCAACCCCCAGTGGGGAGTGTAAAGAAGGCAGCTGATCAATGATTCTCTCTCATCATTGATGTTTCTATCTCTTTCTCCCTCTCCCTTTCTCTCTGAAATAAAATATATATATATATTTTTTTAAAAATTCAATCTGTGACAAAAACTATACAAAGAGGGTAGGATGGAAATATGGAGGAGCTGAGTATTTATATACTATTTAAAAGAGTTGGTATCATTCAAACTAGGTGTGATAAATTTAACATGTTAATTGTAATATCCTAAAGGTAAACAGAAAGAGAATCAAAATAATGCACTATAAAGAACTTTTATTTCAGAGAGGAAGGGAGAGGTAGAGAAATAGAAATATCAATGATGAGAGAGAATCATTGATATACTGCCTCCTGTACACCCCCTACTGGGGAATGAGCTGCAAACTGGGCAAATACCTGGTTCATAGGTCAATTCTCAACCACTGAGACACACTGGCTGAGTACAAATATATTTTTAAAAGCAATAATGGAGAAATTGAGGAATAAAAACATGTTATATAGAAAATAAATAAATGGCAGAAGTCCTTCCTTCCCAAAATTATTTATTTATTTATTTAAATCTTTATTATTCATATTATTACAAATGTTCCTCATTTCCGCCGCCCCTCCATTGCTCCCCTCCACCAGGTTCCCACCCCACCCTCTGCCCTTTCCCCACCACCCACTGTCCTCATCCATAAGTGCACAGTTTATGTTCAGTCTCTTCCAACACCCCCATCTCCCCTTTTCCCTGAGAATCGTCAGTCCACCCCCTTTCCATACCTCTGATTCTATTATATTCACCAGTTAATACTGTTCATCAGGTTTTTTAATTCCCTTGGTTTTTAGATTCACTTGTTGATAGTTACGTATTTGTTGTTCATAATTTTTATCTTTATTTTCTTCCACTTCCTAAAGAACCCCCTTCAGCAATTCATATAATTCTGGTTTGGAGGTGATGAACTCCTTTAGATTTTTTTTATTAGTGAAGCTCTTTATCTGGCCTTTGATTCTGAGTGATAGCTTTGCTGGGTAGAGTATTTTTGGCTGTAGGTTCTTACTATTCATCACCTTGAATATTTCTTGCCATTCCCGTCTGGCCTGCATAGTTTCTGTTGAGAAATCAGCTGACAATCGTATGGGTGCTCCTTTATAGGTAACTACCTGCTTTTCTCTTGCTGCTTTTAATATTCTCTCTTTGACTTTTGCTCTTGGAATTTTAATTATGATGTGTCTTGGTGTGGTCCTCTTTGGATTCCTTTTGTTTGGGGTTCTGTGTGCTTCCTGGACTTGTAAGTCTAATTCTTTCACCAGGTGGAGGAATTTTCTTTTACTACTTCTTCCAATATATTTTTGGTATCTTGCTCTCTCTCTTATTCTGGGACCCCCATAATTCTGATGTTGGTTCACTTGAAGTTGTCTCAGAGGTTTCTTACATCATCTTCAACTTTCTGGATTCTCTTATCTTCTTGCTTCTGTGGAGGAGTGTCTTCTGGCTCTTTATGTTCCAAATCTTTGACTTGATTCTTGCGATATTCCATTCTGTTTTTAGGACTCTGTATAATATTTTTTATTTCAGACAATGTATTCTTTATTTCTAGTTGAGACCTTTTCATATCCTCATAGGTCTCATTTATTTTATCGGCATTTTCTAGGAAATTCTTGAAAAACCTTATAACGTGGGTTTGAACTCTATATCCAGTCGCTTGTTGTCCTCCATTTCTTTGGTTTGTGATCTGTTTCCTTGTCTCGGCATTTTCACAGCTTCCCTGGGTTGGTAGGGTGGCTTTGTGTGTTTGGTGTCCTATATGGCCCAGTGGGTCAGCCTCCCAGTTACCTTAGGTGGACACTCTTGGTGCACCCCTTTGTGGACTGTGTGTACAGCCTTATTGTAGTTAAGTCTTGATTGTTGTTGGTATCACTGGGAGGAACTGACCTCCAAGCCAATCGGCTGTGAGGATCAGCTGTGTCTATGCCGGGAGACAGCCTTATTCGACTAGATTTGGAAAACTGCAAAAGCCTCTGCTTGGATGGGGCAGAGTTTCAGGGTGGAGCCTACAGCCTTGGCTTCCTGTCAGCCCCGCCTTATGAGGTTCCTGAGTCTCAGTATTCCTCAGTGTCCTTCGGTACTCGCTGCAAGCACCTCTGAAAGAAAGGTGCCCTTGAGTTTCGCCACTACCAGACAGTCTAGTCTCTCCCCCAATGAGCCCAGAACTGCACTCCAAGTGCAGTTGGAAGTGCAGTTGGAAGTGGAGTTGGAAGTGGGGTTCAGTGCAGTCCGGAGCTTTTGTCTCCTTCCCACTAGGGCAATTGGGCACAACTCCGGGACTCTGCCTTTTGCCGCTCCCCTGAGTTTCCACCTTACAGCCCAGATTCCCTCCATATGAGCCTGAGTCCCCAGGGTCTGGCCTAGAACTGGGGTTCAGTGCAGTTGGAACTGGGGTTCAGCACAGTCCAGAGCTTTTATCTCCTTCCCGCTAGGGAACGCCAGCCAGGCACTCAGCCGCCCCCCTCCTCTCCAGCTCAGTCCTCTCCCCATGCGCGCACCGTGTCTCCGTATCTTAGGCTTTTACAACTCCTCTGATTTTTCTTCTGGTTTTCTCTTTCCTTCTAGTTGTAGAATTTCCAGTCAGTCAACTTTCCTATAGTCTGGAAAATGTCCATTTTGAATTTTAGTTGTATTTTTTTTAAATTGTTGTGCGAGGCTGCAGTTAGGTGTTTACCTGTGCCGCCATCTTGGTTTCTCTATCCCCATAATTACTTTAAATGTAAGTGGATTAAACTCTCCAATTAATGAGCAGAGATTGATAGAATGAATAAAAAAGCTTCATTAATCTATATGCTTATCTGTAAGTGACTCCTTTTAGATACAAAGACACAAAGAGGTTGAAAGTAAAAGGATGAAAAAGAGAGCTGAGTGACTATTTTATTATCAGACCAAATAAATTTTAAGTCAATAAAGGTTACAAGAGATAAAGAAGGACATTACATTGGATCCATCAAGGTATATAAATTTATACATATCTAACAACAGGGCTCCAACTTAATAATGATACAAAGAGAGAGAGAATTAGAGAATTAGAGAATTCTACACTAATAGTTATAGACTTCAATACTTCACTCCCAATAAATAGAACAATTGGACCCATCAGTAAGGAAAGAGACCTGAACATCCCCATAAGCCAATTAGCCCTAACAAATATTTACAAAATACTCCAACCTACAATAGCAGAATATACTTTCTTTTTTATATTTTTATTGACTGAAAAGAGGAAGGGAGAGGAATAGAGAGACAGAAACATCAATGATGAGAGAGAATCATTGATAGGCTGCTTCCTGCACGCCCCATACTGGCGGATCAAGCCCATCACCTGGTCATATGCCCTGACCAGGAATTAAACCATGACCTCCTGGTTCATAGTTGATGTTCAATCACTGAGCAACACAAGCTGGGCTAGAATATAATTTCTTTTCAATAGCACATGGATGGTTCTCCAAAACAGGATATATAGTAAGCTATGAAACAAGTCTTAATCCATTTTAAAAGATTAAAATTATACAAAGTATCTTTTCTAACACAATTAATGAAATTAGAAATCAATAACAAAAAAACACTAGAAGACAGACACATGTGCAGAAATTAAACAACAAATTTAGTTGTTTACTCTTAACCAGAGTTAGGAAAATTAGAAAGTACCTTGGGACAAATGAAGAGACAACACATCTATATTTCAGACAAAGAGAAAGAAATTCTCAGAGGAAAATTTATAGCTGTAAATCCTATATTAAAAAATAGAAGATCTTAAATTAAACTAATTATATATTATAATAAAGATAAACAAAATAAAGAATAGAAAAATAGAGAAAAATCAATGAAACCAAAATTAATTCTTTGAAAAGATGAACAAATTGACAAAGTTTTAGCTACCAGCTGGATAACTCACATAAAACAGAAAGATTTCTTTTACCATAACTCACTTAAGAAGAAACAGAAAATCTGAATAGGCCTATAGCAATAGTGAAATTGAATCAGTAATCAAATACCTCCCAAAAAAGAAAAGCCCAGGACTAGATGACTTCACTGGTGAATTCCACCGTTTAAAAGAGAAAGAACACAAAATCTTTCTTAATCTCTTCTTAAAAGTTGAAGAGGTGGGAACACTTCCTAACTCAATCTATGTGGCCAGCATTACCCTGATACCAAAACCAGATAAATACAAAACAAGAAAATTACAGATTAATACTCCTGATGAATATTGATGGCAAAAACTTCAATAAAATATTAGTCAGAAAAAAGAAAATATATATATTAGCAAAATGAATTCAGGAGCATATTAGGAGTATACACCATGACTAGCTGGGTTTTATCCCAGGAATGCAAGGTTGGTTTAACATATGAAAATCAATGTGATATACCATTCATAATTAATGCAGCAAAAGCATTTGACAAAATTAACTCTTTCATAATAAAAGCACTCAAGAAACTAGAAATAGAATGCACTTCCTCAATATCATAGAGGCCAGATATACATATCTAAAACACACACAAATAATATCATATTCAATGGTAAAAGATTTAAAATTAGAAACAAGACAAGGATATTTGCTTTTGCCACTTCTATTTAATACAGCACTAGAAGGTCTAGCCAGAGAAACTAGGCAAGAAAAAAAATAAGTAAAAGGCAACAATATTAGAAATGAAAAGTAAAATTATCTCTATACAGAGGTGACATGATCTTTTATGTAGATGGCACTAAAAATCCACCAAAAAACCTGTTAGAACTAATTCATAAATTTAGCAAAGTTTCAAAGTTTCCATGCATGAATGATGAATAATCTAAAAAATAAATTAAGAACACAATATATTCACAATAGTATAAATAAGAATAGGAGTAAATATAAAGAGTTGAAAGAGTAAGACACTGAAAACTAAAAAAAATTACAAAAAGAAATTAAGAAAGACACAAATAAGGCATGCAATGTTTATGGATTGAAAGACTTAGTATTATTAATATGTTAATACTACCCAAAGTGATATACAGATTCAATGCAATCACTATTAAAATCTCAATGGCATTATTTAAAAAAAAAAAAAAAGTCATCCTAAAAGCATGCGCGCACGTACACACACACACACCATTAGGATTCTTGAGGGATGGCCAATAACCAAGAAACACAAAGTTGAAGGACTTACACTTGCTGGTTTCAAAGCTTACCATAAAGCTACAGAAAGTATGATACTAGCAAAAGGACAGACATAGAGACCAATGGAATAGAATAGAGACATTTGGTCAACTAACTTTTAGCAAGGGTGCCAACTCCATTCAATGGAGAAAGGACAGTCTTTTCAACAAATATTGTAGGAAAACTGGACATCCACATGCAAAAGAATAGATTAAAGGGATAAATGTAAGAGCCAAAATCTGAATAGCACATGGATGATTAAACTCCGAGAAGGAATCATAGGGGAATCTTCATGACGTTGGATTTGGCAATGATTTCTTGGCTACGACACCAAAGACAGAGGCAACAAAAGAAAAAAAATAGATAAGTTGGTCTTCATGAAAATTAAAAACTTTTGTGTATCAAAAGGCACTATCCACAGGATAAAAAAGCAACCCACACAATGACACAAAATATTTGCAAACCATATGTCTGGTAAGGTATAAATATCCAGAATACAGAACTCCTAAAACTCAACAAGAAAGCAATGCTATTATATTTTAAAATGGGTAAAGGACTTGAAATGTTATTTTTCCAGAGAAGACATACAAAGGGGCCAATAAGCATATGAAAACATTTCAACATCACTAATCACTACAGAAATGCAAATTAAAGCTACAATGAGATACTACACCTATTTTAAAAAGAAGACAACAACAATAGAAAGTATTGACAAAAATGAGGAGAAACTGGAACCTCTGTGTATTGATGGTGGGAACATAAAATGGTTTAACCCACCGTGAAAAACAATTTGGCAATTCCTTAAAAAAAGTTAAAAACAGAATTACCAGGTGATCTAGTGATTCCACTGCTGAATATATGGATTGAAGAACTCACAGCAGGGTCTCAAACATGTTCATAGCAGCATTATTCAGAACAGCTAAAAGGTAGAAGCAACCCAACCGTCCATGGGTGGATCAGTGAATAAACAAAATATGGTATATGGAATGTTATCCAGCCTTGAAAAGGAAGGACATTCTGCCACAGCCTTCAATACGGGTGAACCATGAGAGCATTATGCCAGGTGAAATAAGCCAGGTATGAAATGACAAATACTGTGTGATTCTACTCACATGGGGACCTGACCTAGAGAATCAGAGTCATAAAGGCAGGAGGCAGCAGGGGGTGGCCGGGGGCGGGGCTTCTATAGGGAGGTGTTTTCAATGGCACAGAATTTCAGAGGTGCAAGATAAACCAATTCTGGAGATGGATGGTGGTGATGGTTGAACAACAGTGTTAATGTACTTAATGCCAATGAACTGGCACTTAAAATGATTAGGATGGCAAATTTTGTTATATGTATTTTACACAATCTTTAAAAATTAGGGGGAAGAATGAAGTTCTAAAACATGCTACCAAACGAATACCATGAAGTGCGGAAAGCTGGAGGGAAGGGCAAAGGCCACGTGACTGCACTTCCAGAGACGCCAGCCGTGCCCTGCCCTGGGAGCCGGACGCAGAGGAGTAACGGGGGCAGCCAGGCCCGGGGCAGGCAGTCTGAGGCGCCCCTCAGTCTGGGACAGTGAACATGGTCTAATGTGGACAGGGCGATGACTGTACAACATTGTGAATGTTCTGAATGCTACTGAACCTCACTCAACAGGATTAAATTGGTAAATTCTGTTACTTAGATTTACATAAAAATAATAAACAAACCAACACACAAAGCCATTGGTGAGAATCTCAGCCGTCGGAGCAGCAGGAGAGCAGCTGGGGGAGGCTGAGCGTGGCCCGGGCTGAGCCGCGTGGGGCCAGCGGCGGAGCGGACGCCGGGCCAGGTGGGCTCGCAGGGCCGGGGCCGCACGCGGGGCTCAGCTCTGCCGCAGAGGCAGGGAGAAGGGCCACGAGGAGGCAGCCCAGAGGCGGTGTGCCTGCCAGCGGGGCTGCGGCCCCAGAGAGAAGGGAGCGAGGCTCAGGCGGGGAGGGCCGTCGGAGGAAGGAAGGGGCGGCCGCCGTCCTCCGTGCGGTGTGACCAAGCCTGGCAGCCAGTCCCGCAACGTTTAACAAACTGAAAACTCAGTTTGTTCTCATCAGTTCAATTAGACAAAACAAAACAAAACAAAACAAAACACCAAACAACAAAAATAAACAAACGGTCAATACAAAGATCACGAGGAAATTAATAAAGTATTTAAAATTATAGTGGAAATTGCAAATATTTTGAACTGAAGGTCAAAGAAAATGCTACAAAACAGAAACTTGGGAATTCCGCAGCTGAAGCCTGTGCTCTAAGAGGAAACAGGATCTGCACATCGCAACAAACTTCCTGTACAAAAATGGCAACCCACAGACAGAAGGGAAGAACTACTAAAAGGAAGAACTCCATGAAACACACAATAAAGAATTTCAGAGCCAGGAAGAGTTGCTTGAAAAGGCAAATGCCGTTCACAGACCCTAAAGGGGTGCCCAGCTGCTTCGCATGGGCAGGTCATGAACTTTAATGACAATTAATGTGAAAACTCGGATAAATTAGAGAAGTACCAATTGCTAGAAAGGCAGAGTTTAACAGAAAGAGAAACTCCACACGGTTCTAAAACTACAAGAAATGGAGCCCATTAGCGAAACCTTACCCTCCCGGGATGGAGGCCGGGGCAAAGGTCAGCCACAGCGTGCAGGCGAGGCACGGAGAGCCCGCAGAACACCGAACTGCCCCGGTGCTGGACATTTCTCAAAAGAAAAGGTCACAGGAGGACCGCCCACACTCAAAAAAGAACTCTGAGACCAGACGGCCTCACCCGCGAACTCTACAAACACTTAGGGAGAGCACGCCTCGCACAAACCCTCCGGAACCCTGGACCGGGAGCACCCTCTGCGGGTGCAGACGCACAGCCACACGGTCAGACAACAGCTCCTGGCTTCTACCCCCCGTACCCGAGCCCAACAAGGTGCCCTGAGGGCAGTATGCAGGCCCCCTACATCTCTGGCCTGAGGTCACCAGACCCGGGGCACCACCTACATGTACCCAGGCCAGGCTGAGCTGCTGCTCTGCTGAAACCTGAGGTCACAGCCCAGCTCCCATGCTGTCCTCTGACCCCGCCGCGCCCCACTTACAGCCCGAACCTCGCTGGAGGCCGGGGGCCAGCCGGCGGCCGCCTCCATGTCCTGCAGCTTCTGCGTCTGCTTCAGCTGGTTCAGCGACGGCTTCAGCGGCGGGGCCCCGGCCGCCTGGCTGGCCCACTGGTCCACCAGCCTGTGCAGGTCGTCCGTGAAGGTGCCCTTCTTGTTGTTGCTGTTGTTCACCTGCGCCTGGGCGTGCGGGGTGGGGGCGCCCGGCTCGGGGCCCGGGGCCAGGCTGCTGGTGGAGGACCCTGGGGAGGCACACAGGCAGCGTTGGCGGCCTCGCCACGGCGACGACGGGCCGGCTGCACGCTCAATGGTCTCGCGCAGGCCAGGCAACGCCTTGCTTCAGGAGATGGTCTGATTAGGGACCCGCGTGCCCGGTATGGGCGTGTGAAGCACTCAGCAGGCCGCGGGGCCTGGCGTCACCACTCCTCAGCCAGGCGGGCGACAGGGCCGCTGCAGCATCCACTCTGTGCCCACGCTGCTCGGCCTGCCAGACCCGGGAGGGCTCGGGAAGGAACCTCCTGGTGCGGATGGGAGGCAACCGTCTGGCCAGCACGCTCAGCTCCGACGTGAGGACGCCGAGGGGCTGCTCGGGGCACATGCTCTGTGTGGGCGGGTCGCTGGCACTGCTGGGACTCAGTGGCGTGGTGTTTGAATTTAAGACACAGAAGTTGCACCTCTCCTGGCCAGAGCACTGGGGGCCGTGCTGATAAAGGGCACAGACCTAGAGCCTTCCACCCGCCATGGGCCCGCCACCTGGGCGCCGCCCGAGGCTGCCCCTCAGCTGGAGCAGGAGTAAGGCTGTGGGGCCCGGCTGCAGCTCAGAGCTGGCAAAGGCAGGCACTGCCCACGCCACTAAAAGGTGTGTTTTCAACGACCAAAACAGGACGTTCCACTTTTAAAAAATGGTGCCCCGCCCTTTCTTCAACATAGAAGTTCTGGTTGGCAATTTTGAATCGGCCACTCTTTTAAGTTATTTAAAAATAACCCAATGACCATCTCTTCAAACAAGCCATTGCAAAGTATAGTCTACTTCAGTGGCGAGCAACAAAAAAGCAGACACAACAGTTGAGCGTTAGTAATGAGATGCTACACACGTGAGCTATGTCTACATGAACGTTCCAGCCAGAAAATAAAAAAATAAAAAATAAAAAAAAGGCACGAGATGAGCGGCGGGCGGCCAGACAGGTGGTCCCGCTCTGCCCGCCCCCGCTCTGGCACCGTCCTGAGCACCCACGGGAGCCCTCCTTCCTAGGTTTTGGAAAAGGAGCCAATCAGCGATGGGTACGTGTGATGTCCGGAGGCAGCTTTAGAGGCGAACTGACCGGAATGCACACTCAGACCCGCAGAGATGAAAGGGGCACCGCTGGGGGCTGCCCTGCCAGGCAGTGGTGAGCGGTGCCCACGGAGGGCGGGCACAGTGCAGGCCCACGCCTGCTGCCCGCCGGCCCTGGGTTGCAGGCGGCAGCAGAAGCCGAGGGCCACTAGCCACAGAAAGCCCATGCGATGGAGAGCGGACGAGTGAAAAACTGATAATTACGACTGCTGTGCTCTTTGCCTAGACAGAGACGCTTCAAGGCAGACCCTGCAAGGGAGAGAGAACGACACAGACCACAGGGTTAGGCCGGACGGCAGCACGGGACAAGCCACTCTAAGGGAGTCGTCGGCGTTGGGAGGAGCAGGGCCAGCAGGCCGAGCGGAAGGACGGCCTCGGGCTCTGGGCGCCCAGCTCGGGGTGCAGCTCGCGAGCTCGCTGAGGGCGGAGGTGCAGGCCAAGCCCACGTTCAGAGAGAAGAGTGCATCTCTAGAAACACATCCCAAAAAAGGAAAGAAAAGGAAACCAACCCAAGAAAAGGGCCGCGCTCACCACTCGGCTCTAAGGCAGGGCTCTGGGAGCCCCTGGCCGCGCCAGCGTGAGCTGGCTCTGGAGCCGGCCGCCCTCAGGCCATGGGGCTTTCCGAGTGCAAAAAGATACATTGCTTTGCGGGCTGAGGCCAGCGCGGGAGGAGGGCAGGCAGGCCTGTCTGGGGAGGGAGAGCAGGGGCGATGCTCTTCCACTGGGTCTGGTCTGGTATCTCCTACCCGGCAGGCAGGCAGGCAGGCAGGCGGCCCCGCCATTGCTGCAGGCCCGTCTGTGCGGACGGACGGCGCACGCTGACCTCAGCGTCGGCCGCCCTGACAGTCTGCCCCGGAGAGCGGAGAGGGAGCGACTCGGGAGTCCGGAGCTGAGGTGGGACGGCAGGGGCTCGGGCATCCCCAAGGTCACTCAGCAAGGCTGCACAGGGAGGTCTGGCTCCCGCCCACGGCCCTCACAGCAGCAGGCCCTGGCACACCCACGCCGCTCCGGGCTGCAGCCCCAGCACGCGCCCCGGAGGCCAGCACAGCGCGCTGGGCGCCCTTCATCCTGCGGCTCCAAGGAGCAGAGAAAAGCAGAGGGACACGCACAGCCAGACCTCCGCCCGGGTGAGCCTGTCTGTGCGCCCTGTCATGCTCTCGGGGGAGGGGGGAGCCTTAGCGCCTAGCCTGCAGCAGGCCCCAGCGTGACCCAGAACACGGGCCTGAACACCAGCTGGGTTTCCACAGCCCAGTGAGTTCTGAGCGGCTGCCGGGCCGCCGTTCTGGGGCAGGGCTGGCTCCGTCCTCCCAGGACGGCCACCGCGGCTGGGTGCCGGCTCAGACCCGGAGGCCTGCAGTGGAAGCCCAGGGACCTCACGGGAACCCGGGCCAGCGGCAGTGGGCACTGTGCCCCACGCTGACAGGCCGGGAAAGCCGAGCACAGACAGCCGGGCCCTCCGAGGGACTTCCAGCCATGTCTGTGCTCACGCCGCTGGGCCACGGGTGCTGGCGCCCACAGCCCTGGCCCTCGGCCTGTCCCCGGCCTGCGCCGCCCGCCCTGGCTGCTCACCACACCCACATGCACTGTGGTGCGCCTGGCTCCGCCGCAGGCTTCGGAACAGCGAGGCGCCAGGAGCCATGGGGCTGACACAGGCCCCACAGGGAACCCGAGGAGGGAGGCCTCGGGGTGTCGGGGTGAAAAGCAGACCAGCCCCACCCCAGTCTCCTGTGGAGAGAGGTGTCCCCGCAGGACTCCGTCCTCGGCCAAGGCCCCGGGAAGAGGAGCCAGCCTCCGGCCCAGGACATCGGGAAGGTCCACGCTGCGGGCAGCACGGAGGCCGCGGCTGTCCTGTCAGCGCGTGGCGGCAGGGGTGCCAGGGCCCGCCTTCGCCCGCTCACCCCGCACAGGCACAGGGCTGCTCCTGGCGTGGACAGCCAGCCTGCTGGGCGCCGCCTCCGCCTCCCCGGCCTCTGGCTGGCTGCCAGGCGATGCCTCCCCTCCCGGGTGCCTGAGGGGGCGCTTATAAACAAGGGGTGGGGGAGAGAGGTGCTCAGGTGCTGTCGGAGGCCGGCCCTGTGGGGCTCCCCACCGCCCGATGAGGCACGTCGCTGAGGGGTGGTGCACCCCGACAGTGGCTGTGCGCACTGGGTCCGGCAGAGAGGACACGGGGTGGCGCCCATGCACTGCTCTGGTGTCTGTGAACTGAGCCACCAACCTCCCAGCGGAGGCAAGTCCCACTGGCTGTGGAGCAGGCCCTGCGGCAGCGTCTGGGCCACACAGGCCCAGGCACAGGCCGGCCCTCGGACAGCCTGCAGGCTGCATGGAGGCTCTCCTTGCCCCCGGGCCTCTCCCACAGCCCCGGCAGCAGGGCCGCCCAGGAGGGTGGAGGGGTCACGCCAGCGAGCCTCAGGCCCCAGAGATAACCTTGCTGCAGCGCGGACACCGGGCACGAGCCAAAGGCCCGGAGCATACCACGTCCCCGAGGAGGGAGGAGAGGGCCCGGCTGACAGCAGGGCACCGGGACACCTTCGCTCCGCAACCCCACGGCGGCCCGCCGGTCACCGGGCCGGGCCTGCCTGCCCCGGGCGCCCGCCCACCCGAGCTGCTGAGGCCGCGCCCACCTTGCTCTGGCCCAGGCCTGGCCACCTCTCCCCCAGGCACCGCCTTCCAGCGCCTGGCACTGCCCACAGCTCTGCGGAGGCACCACCATCGCCACCTGCCTCATCTCTGAGTCCAGGGAGCTTCCAAAGTTCACACACAGCTGACTTTTCCAAAGACTCGTCTCCTGTTCCTTTTAGGGGGAGAACCGAAACCACTCTGCTTCCCTCCGGCTTAGGCGGGCTCGCACCCGGACTCCAGCTCTGCTCCACCTCCCCGTAGCCAACCTCTCAGTTGCCAGACCAATGTCCTTCCCTGTTGTGGGCCCCTGGGTCACCAGGCACCTGCTGACAGGAGCTCCCGGAGCCGAGGGCGGGGACCACACCGAAGGGAGGGGTCCTGGGTGTTGCAGCCCCAGCTGGGAGCTCACGGCTTCATGCCCTTGACAAGAGGGCCCAGTGCAGGCCGCACGCTCCTCGCCCCACAAAACAACAATCTAGAAACCCACAGCATGTCTTCAGGTCCAGACAGAGCCTGAGCCAGGGGACCACGTCACGGCCTGAACACGGGCTGGGCTGTGCAAATAGCAGGATCATCGCCCTCGCAGCAGCCGAGGGAGCAGGCCAGCCGGCAGTGGGTGCCCCTGAAACCTCCCCCTCCCCCGGGCCAGGCCCGTCCGCACTGCCTGTGCCTCACACTCCTCCCCCCAGGCCAGGGCAGCAGCAAAACCTAGTCTCCGGTCCCTGCTCAGCCTCAAGTTTGTCTTTTATGTTGGAAAATAAGTTACAGTGAAAAAAAAAGGAAACCCCTAAAAGCAGAACCAGAGGGCTGTGCAGGGAGTGGTGATGGCCTGAGGCTGGCGTGGCCCTGGGGAACCCCTGCTCGCATGGACCTCCCACCTGCGCAGCGGCCCTCCCGCAGGGACCAAGGCCCTCTGCCAGGAGACGCCTGGGGACCCATGTGCTCACACCACAGCTCCCGCGCCACAGCCGAGGAGTGAGGAGAGCTGGCCCCCACCTGACCCGGCAACTACCCAGCAGCCCGCGCCCCCCATCTGTCCAGCATCTGTCCGTGAACCGAGCGCCGGGCCGTCCCTGGCCCTCCTCCCTGGTCCCCGCCTGCCACCCGCCTGCTGCCTGGGAGGAGCCGTGCCCTCTGGGGGGATGGGTGCCTCCTGTGGGCGTGGCCTCAGGTCCCAGCAAGCACAATGTATTTTTATTGTACAAGCAAAAGACCACACGCCCACACCAGCATGTCCAATCCAATTGGCAAAAAGCTTAATTTGTCTGTTAAAAACAAAAATCTAGAAGCCCACAGCTTTTGATTCCCTTGCCAATCCACCTGAGGGATAAGAAACAATCTGGGAGAGCCCTGAGCAGTACCCCATTCCGGGGCACGTGTCCCGGTCCCAGGAGGGCACCGGGCGTGGGCGGCTGGGACTGAGTGCTGTCACGGGGCTTGTGGGCTGCACAGCCGGCTGCCTCGTTAGCCCCGAGGCCAGGGGGAGCCACCGGGTGCAGTGCAGGAGCTAGAGACCTCGGAGGGGCTGGGTGAACCAGCTGGCGTGCACGCTCAGCATGTCCGCATGCAGGGGCGGGGGTTGTGCATGTTGTGACACGGGCCTTTTACGGTGACCTGCCAGCACTATCTCGCTCACATGCATGTCTTCCAAGTCCAGACACGTGTGAAGCACGTCATGCATGGAGAGAAGGCTGGAACTGGGTCAGTGGACGTGTGTATTTGTCACAATAGCCACAGAAATAAAAGTATGTCCAACGTCACGAGAATACAAGGTGACGAGAGAAGTGCAGCGCGCCTGGGCCGGGCGGGCCTGCGTGGCGCGGGGGCCGCTGCACATGCCGCGGTGCCGGCAGGAGCCGCGAGCATGCACCGTGCTCTCTGGGGCCAGACGGGTGGTGTGGACGAGGCTCTGTTCTGATATTAAATCAATGAGCTCAATGGCGTAGGGGAGGCATCCTATAAAGCATATGGAGGTGATGGAGACAGGGAGCGGGGAGGGAGAACCAAGGGCTGGGAGGTGATAAAATACAAAAGAACAAATACAGACAGATGGACACAGACACGGGTCCACTGAGGAATCGAGCGCGAGGTTTGCTACTAGACTTATGGGCCACTCTCTCAGACGTTGGGTGGAAAACCGTCCAGCCTGCAAGTGAATATAGAGGGAAGAGAACAGAGACAGGCATCAAGTACAGTCTCGGGCTGCGCCTGCACCACCAGCCAACCAGCCTCGCCACTTAGCATCCACGGCTGCACTCGCCCAGCCCCGAGGACCGCAGCCACCGACCACGCAATGGAAAGGAGGAAGCGCTGGAGCGGAGAGAGGCAGGCCCAGGAGCGCGTGCGGGGCGGGGCAGGGGCCGGACGTGGCTGCGGTCCCCACGCCTCTGCAGAGACGGCGTGGGAGAAGTGCCTCATCGCACAGCCGCTGTGTC
This sequence comes from Pipistrellus hanaki, assembly GCF_964339955.1. Classification (NCBI taxonomy): domain Eukaryota; kingdom Metazoa; phylum Chordata; class Mammalia; order Chiroptera; family Vespertilionidae; genus Pipistrellus; species Pipistrellus hanaki. Next base: position 69,428,451 of record NC_140513.1, on the reverse strand, counting down.
CACGCCCTTCCACCTCAGGGCCCGACTCCCAGCTCCAGAGCTGCGCCCTGGCCCCCCGCGGCCCTCTGGACCCATGTTTAGCAGGGAACGGGGCAGGGCAGAGCGGGCAGTGCCTGGCACCCGGCACACACCACACAGCAGACGCCACGTCTGACCTCAGGGTCCTTCCCCAGGTTGCTCTAGCCAAGCACGCCTCCCTCTGAGCCACTTAAAGCAAGACTGACGGTGGCCACCCACTCTCCATCCAGAGGCTGCTGCTCTGGGGTCGCCTCTGTCCGAAGCCGTCGGCAGCCTTGGCCACAGCTCACGTCCCCGCTACACCACACGCCCTGCGTGGCTGGCACATGCTCAGCGGCGGGCAAGCTGGGAATCACCTGGGCCGTGGGCTCCGCCCCCGTCACTGGCTAAGCCGGAGCAGATGTCTGCAGACAAGGAGGCCCGCACGGAGCAAGGCTGCTGGGTCTGCACTGCCTTCCCACCGGAGTCTGCCGCTGCGGCGGGCCCGGCCCTGGCCCTGGCGGGGTCCTGGGCCAGAGGGGCGCGGCTGCAGTCTGACAAGTGACCTGGGTGGGAGAAGGGACAGGGCCATGAGGCGCGAGGGCAGCCGGCCCCCACGGGGCGCAGCCCTCTGCTCGTTGCTGGGTGACCTTAGGGATGCCGAGGCCTGCAGGATGGCGTGTGGCTGGTGACCCACGTGGGTGTTGGGAGGACTGAAGAATGACCAGTCTCCACCGGTGGACAGCACCGAGACGGGCTTGCCTCGTGCAGACCGTGGGAAGGACATGGCAGCTCCGAGGGCCCTGGCTGCTCGGCTGGCGAGCCTCCTCCTCACCACTGAGTCCCGTCAGCCCCGGGCAGACATGGCCGGCGGCTCCGCACCTGTGCCCGCACCCTGCCGGTGCCACGTGACACCCAGAGGGAGGGCTTGTGGCCGCTTCCCACCTGGTGCGACTGAGCATTTCAACTCACTGGTCTCCACCCCGGGGTGCAAGGGCTCGGGGCCCGCGGGCACCTCAGTGCTGGGGGTTGAGGGTAAGGGCTGGGGCCTCACCACCCTTCCCTTCCCCAAGGCTGTCCAAAGGTGACAAATGTCTAAGAAACGCCAGGAAACGGCCCGGCTCGGCAGCACCCTGCAGGGCTGGAGAGCCCGAGCCTCCTCCCTCCCTCCTCCCTTCCCCTCCCTCCCTGTAGCTCCTGAGCAGAGCCACAGCCCCATGTGAGGGGTGGAGAAGTGCCCTTCCAGGTCTGGTGCCTGCCTCCACCTGCCCAGCCCCCCGCCCAGCCCCCAGCAGGCACAGGGCCGACCTGTGCTGGAGGCCACGACCTTGAGCTGCTGCACCAGTGGGGTCAGCAGCCGCCCAGCCTTCAGCTTGCTCCTGCTGGCCTTCCTCCGGCGGCCGGCGGGTGGGGCCGTATGCAGGAGCCCCAGGTTGGGGGGCAGGGGCCTGCCCAGGCGGCGGTACAGGGCTTCGATCTCGCGCTTCTGCTGGCTCTGCAGCTCTGAGATCTCCCGCAGGTGCCTGCAGGGGGCAGAGGAGGGCTGGGTGGCCTCGGGCCCAAGGCGACAGGAGTGTGGGGCAGGCTGCTAGCAGGCACGGGCAGTGGGGCATTTATCCAAACGTTTTTGTTTACACGCCAGCCGCGTGGGAATCGCAGGCCCTGACCAGCTGCAGAGACGTGTTCCCTCCAGGCTCGGACTCGGCGGGTTGTTTTTGGTTTTGGGGGAGGCTGGGTATGGACACCAGCACACATTTATGCTCACAATCACAGGTGAGAACAAGAACGCTGGCACTCGGCACTGCAGGTGCCTCGCTTACCAGCTGTTTTCTCCTTCCCGAGAGGGAGCGAGCGCCAGGGGCATCCAGAGGGCCCGCAGGGCGAGTGGAGACACGCGGTCAGCCAGCCCCGCCCTGCCAGGGCTCCCAACTCGGGCACCGCCCCTGGACAGAGCGGACCTGCAGGCTGAGAGCCAGCACTGGCTGTGGCAGCCGCGCCCACCCCTCGGTGTGCGGCGGGGAAAAAGGTGTTTTCATGGCGAGGTAGAAGAAAAGAAGTTCTAATTTTTCCAATTACGTCTTCAACGCCCGCCAGCTTTGTTTTAGAAAAATGGTTCTCTAAACAGAAAAGTGCTATTGCATCTGATTTGATTCACAGAGTGTGAAGTTTCAAGGGGGAAGCTGGCTGGAGTGGGGGAGAGATGCCGGGTCAGTTGGAGGGTCTGATTCAGGATTTGAGGGAGACCCATACCCTGAAACTCCTGCCCAAAGTGGGCCTCTCAGATGATGGGGCTCCGGGGTCCTAAGAACTGCAAATGCAGGTGGGGAGGCAGCACCTGTCCCCCCACGGATGCCCAGGGGTCCCACACAAGGCACCAGGCAGCAAGCAACAAGGATCGGGTGCCCAGGACTGGGATGAGGGGGCGGGGAGGGGCTGGCCCCTCAAGGGGTGGGGATTGAGGGTCGGGGGGGCAGGGGAGGGATGGGGGTGGGAGGTCGGGGCAGGGCAGGCAAGCTCTCCTGCCCCCTCCCGGTCTCCACCTGTGGACAGCACCGAGACGGGCTTGCCTCGTGCAGACTGTGGGGAGGACACGGCAGCTGCCAGGGCCCTGGCTGCTGGGCCGGCGAGCCTCCTCCTCACCAGAGGGGGCCGGAGGGAGGAGCAGGAGAGGCTGGCCAGGCTCCTGGGCCTGTGGCAACTCCTGGGTCCACCCCAGGGGGCTCTGCCCTCAGCCTTCTGTCCAGGACGCCAGCCTCTCCCAGCACATGGTCCTCCTGCCCAGGGGGCCAGGTGCAGCTGGCTGGGGCCTGACCAGGCAGTGGCCCCACTTCAGAGGCAGCGTGGGGGGCCTGGTCTGGGTGACACCCGCTGTCCTGCTGAGGCCACAGGAGGGGCTGCCCTGGGGGTAAAGAGGCACCGCCCCCAGACCAGGGCGATTGCTGCTGGCACCCCGCCCGCCCCGCCCCCGGGACCTACTTCTCTCGAAGACTCTGCAGCTCCTTCCTGATGTCGGCGTCCTCGGGCTCCGAGTCGTTGTCGCTGCTGATGTAGGACGACTGGGAGTGGAAGGAGGTCACGCTGATGGTGGGGACCTTCACGCCCGCCCTGCGGGGGGCCTCGGGGCCCGGGGGGCCAGCCCCCGCCGACCTGTGCAGGAGGGCCGCGGCCTTCCTCACGAAGTCGCCGGCCGAGCTGCCGCTGCTGCGGGGCAGGGCGCCCGGCTTAGGCGCCGGCGGCCGCCCGGGCGCACGCTCGTCCCCCGAGTCGCTGGACGGGGGCTCCTGGCAGACCTCGAGGGCGGAGGCCGTCTGCGCCCGCCGCAGGGCCAGCCTCGGGCCGGGGCTGCCGGGCCCCTCCTCCAGGTACACGTCGGGCGGGGCCGAGTACCGCAGGCTGTGCAGGGAGCCCACGGTCCACTCGTCCTGGGTGCTGACCACCGAGAACCGGCCCACGGTCTTGGCTGGAGAGCTGCCGTCCCGCTGCCCCGGCTGCTTCTGGGGGGACCCTGAGGCCGGAGCACCAGGGGGCTGCGGGGCGCTGGCCTGGCCGTCCTGGGCCAGCACCCCGGGGGGCCCGCCTTGCTGGTCTGCGGGCTCCAGATGTGCAGGGAGGGTGGACGCGGGGGCATCCTTGGGGAACAGAAAAAAATCGGTGCCACACGAATGCCAGCAGAGAGCAGACTCCACCACCGGCAGAGCCCTCCGGTCCCTCGCGGAGAACGACCTACCTGAGGGGCCCTGGCTGCTGCCGGTGAGCCCGAGGCTGCCCGGCCTCCCTCGGGGCCCCGCGGGCCGCTCACAGGAGCTGCTGGGACAGGGACACCATCATTCAGGCTCAGGCCGGGATGACAAGAGGGCATGGCGGGAGGGAGCAGCTGTTCCAACCTCCCGCCTTCACAGGGGCGCCCTGGAGCCTGGGAGGGAGGTGTCAGCCCAACCCCCTCGGTCTCAGCAGGCCCTACACACATCTGATGGTCACCTGCCCGCCTTGGGGAGAGGAGGAGGGACGGGCCGATGTAGGCTGAGGGGGTCTCGCCAGAGGCACTGGGCACAGGGGCCGGAGCTGGCGGGGCATCCATCAGGGTGTCAGCCTCTCTACCACCGATGGTGTCACCTCTCTCCTGCGCCTCTACCACCGACGGTGTCACCTCTCTCCTGCGCCTCTACCACCGATGGTGCCACCTCTCTCCTGCGCCTCTACCACCGATGGTGCCACCTCTCTCTTCCGCCTCTACCACCAATGGTGCCACCTGTCCCTGCCGCCTCTACCACCGATGGTGTTACCTCTCTCCCTGCCATCTCTACCACCGATGGTGTCACCTCTCTCCTGCGCCTCTACCACCGACGGTGTCACCTCTCTCCTGCGCCTCTACCACCGATGGTGCCACCTCTCTCCTGCGCCTCTACCACCGATGGTGTCACCTCTCTCCTGCACCTCTACCACTGACGGTGTCACCTCTCTCCTGCACCTCTACCACCGATGGTGTCACCTCTCTCCTGCCCCTCTACCACCGATGGTGTCACCTCTCTCCTGCGCCTCTACCACCGACAGTGCCACCTCTCTCCCTGCGCCTCTACCACCGATGGTGCCACCTCTCTCCCTGCGCCTCTACCACCGATGGTGCCACCTCTCTCCCTGCGCCTCTACCACCGATGGTGTCACCTCTCTCCTGCGCCTCTACCACCAATGGTGCCACCTCTCTCCTGTGCCTCTACCACCGATGGTGCCACCTCTCTCCCTGCGCCTCTACTACCGATGGTGTCACCTCTCTCCTGTGCCTCTACCACCGATGGTGCCACCTCTCTCTTCCGCCTCTACCACCAATGGTGCCACCTGTCCCTGCCGCCTCTACCACCGATGGTGTTACCTCTCTCCCTGCCATCTCTACCACCAATGGTGCCACCTATCTCCCTGACGGGTCTGGTAATGGCCGGGTCTCATGCAGCCCTGGTAGGTGCAGATCCAGCTGTGCCCGGCTGCCTGTGTCGGGAATGCCATGCCAGGCTGCCTGTGCCATACAGAGCAGGTCACGGCCTGTTATTGCTGAGCTGCGCGCCCAGAGCTACTGTGCGGAGTGAATGACCGGACAGAGCGAGCTGATGTGTGGGGGCCTGGCCTGAGCCGCACCCACACGCGACAACACCCTGGCTGGAAGGAGCCGGCTGCGCTGACAGGCTGACACCCCGCAGGCGGAGGAGGGCCTGCCGTGCCCACAGACACGGACTCTCTCAGGCACACGAGCACGCGCTAAGGCCCCAGGACGGGTTCTGCCTGTCTGGTCCCCACGTGAGGCGCTGCGGAGGGAGGGGGCGACCGTGCCCTCAGGCCTGGGGCGGGCCGGCCACTGGCTCGTCACCTGTCCCTGGCGAGGCTGTGGTCTGCTCCAGCGCAGCTGCCGGTCCCGGCGCCAGTCCGGGCTGATCCAGCTGCAGGAGGAAACAGAGAGGAAGGAGCCGGGAGCCTCACTGCTGCCATCCCTGCAGCTAACTGTGCCGCTCTCCCACCCGCTGTCTCTGCCAGGCTGGAGCCCGCCGGCCCAGGCGCTCCCTCCACACACTGGCCAGCGGGTCCCGGCTCGCACACTCACACCCCGCGGCCCCCAGACTGCCACTGGTTGCAAAACACCCCGGGCAGGTCGGGCTCAGAGGTGAGCCTCAGAGCAGGCGGCCGGCTGGAGGGAGGCGGTGCTGCATAGCCAGACCAGAGCTGGCCCTACCCCGCACAGACCCCTGACCAGGAGGGAACCTCTGCCAGGCCAGCACTCACCACCAGCTGGGGTGGCGGGGCCAGGTCCCCCATGGAGGTCTCCGTGCAGGGCGGGTCTCCTCTCGGGGGCTCCAGGGTGAAGTCTCGGTCTCCCGTCTCCACTGGGGTCCCGGCCGAGGCGGAGGAGGTGGGCACGTGCTCCTGGTAGAGCAGAGTCCGCAGCTTCTCATCCAGGCTCTTGATGGTGCTGTCCACGAAGTCCACCCTGGGAGGCGGCCCTTCCCCGTCCGACTCCAAGGCCGACAGCGGCTGGGGGAGGGTGCTGGGCCCCAGAGGAGAGCTTAGGAGCTGGGGGGCAGCCAGGCTGACAGCCCCCACCGCATTGGGGAGAGGAGGGAGGGACGGGCCCGGGGCAGGCTGAGGGGTCTCGCCGGAGGCACTGGGCACAGGGGCCGGAGCTGGCGGGGCATCCATCCGGGTGTCGGCCTCCTTGGTTGAGGCGGGCTCCCCGAGGCCTGCAGGGTGATGGGGGGCCGCTGGAGGGGAGGCGCAGGGCCCTGGGGCCACATCCGGGGGCCTTGCAGCAAGCTGGGCGTCCTGAGTCTGTGCCAGGGGCTGGGGTGCAGCACAGTCGTTGGCCATCTCCTGAGAGGTCAGGGGGGGCCCTGCCTGCACGGCAGCCCCCGTCGCCGGCTCTGGCCTGGGGCCGGCGGCTGGTGCGGCCGCGTCCTGGGGCGCAGCAGTCACAGGAGGGGAGGATGGCACTGAAGGGGCTTGTGTGCCCGCGGTGGTGTCCCTGGAGCCCGGTGGCTTCGGAGGCTGTACCCCGGCCGGGGCGCCGGGCTTTTCCTTCAAGGACGACTGGTCTTTGCAGGGAGCTGGGTCTGGAAGACACAGAAGAGGCGCCGCTATGCCCGCCCGCTGGTCCTGGTCACCTGGCATCGGCTGCCCAAACGGCCCTGCACGCCCGGCAGCACCCACACGCTGGGCTCCTCTCCGTTCCTCTGATGCATCAACTTTCAAACAGGGAAATTTTTAACAAACATGTGCTTTGAGTTATAATTTGCCCCAATACAATAAATGTTATAGCCAGGGCTTCTTAGAATAGGAGAAGTTATCTTATTCTGTCCAAATTTTTAATAGAAGTGGTAATGCTAACAAGGAACATCCCCTTTTATGTACACCAACACTGAATTACATTAAGAAATCAGAATCGCCATTCAGCTCTGAGCATCTTACTACACGACAGCAATTATGCACTTTTTTCTACTTAGCAGTGGTTCTCAACCTTCCTAATGCCGCGGCCCTTTAATACAGCTCTTCGTGTTGTGGTGACCCCCAGCATAAAATTACTTTCGTTGCTACTTCATAACTGTAATTTTGCTACTTTTAATGAACGTAATGTAAATATCTGTGTTTTCCGATGGTCTCAGGAGACCCTGCTAGCGGTTGAGAACCACTGCTGCAGAGCCTAATCTGTGAGGCAGGCCTAGGCTTCTTCAATCCTGTGGCTTTTCCTTCCTTTTGCTACTTCTTTCTCCCCTTCTCCTCTCCCTCCATCCCTCCTTTCCCCTCCCCTCCGCACGGACCATCCAGGCCTCCAGGAGGGCGCTGACAGTAATGGTGGTGCCGCGTATCCTCACACCAGTCTCTCAGAGAGAGAGAGCGCTCCGCACATACCAAGGAAGAAGCTGCTATCATCTTAAAAATGAAGACTCTGTCCCTGTTATTTAAATCACTAACGGACACACACAGGGAAGACGAAGTGCAGACACCAGGAGAGCCCGCCGGCTCCTCGTCTCAGTCTTCCAGCTTCTGAGCCGTGAGAACAGACTGTGTGAGGTCGCCTTTTTGGAATACCTTGTCATGCAACCCTGGGCAGATAACACAGACCCATACACATGAAACCATTAGCTCAGAAAAAAAACAACTCAGGTAAAAATTAAATGACTGAGTTCCAGGATTGGTGGGTAAAAAGACTGGCAAATCCTCGCCCCCAAAACAACTATAAACAGAATACTTATTGCGAAATAACAATTGTTTCAGGATTCTGGAATAAACCGAAGGCATACGACAAACTGAGGAGCATTTACTTAGTAAAAACTGCTGAATTGGGGTAAGAATAGCTTTGCCTTACACAACGGCCAGGAAAACCAGAGGCGACACTGCCGTCTCCTGCATCCCTCCTCCCGGAAGCTCCCTTCCAACAACTCAGCGCACACACCACAGCACTCACCGCAGACAGCACACAGCACACACACCACAGCACTCACCGCAGACAGCACACAGCCACACACCACACAGCACTCACCGCAGACAGCACACAGCACTCACCACACAGCACTCACCGCGGACAGCACACAGCGCACACACCACACAGCACTCACCGCAGACAGCACACAGCCACACACCACACAGCACTCACCGCGGACAGCACACAGCGCTCACCACACAGCACTCACCGCAGACAGCACACAGCACTCACCACACAGCACTCACCGCGGACAGCACACAGCGCACACACCACACAGCACTCACCGCGGACAGCACACAGCGCACACACCACACAGCACTCACCGCAGACAGCACACAGCACTCACCACACAGCACTCACCGCGGACAGCACACAGTGCACACACCACACAGCACTCACCGCGGACAGCACACAGCGCACACACCACACAGCACTCACCGCGGACAGCACACAGCCACACACCACACAGCACTCACCGCGGACAGCACACAGCGCTCACCACACAGCACTCACCGCAGACAGCACACAGCACTCACCACACAGCACTCACCGCGGACAGCACACAGTGCACACACCACACAGCACTCACCGCGGACAGCACACAGCGCACACACCACACAGCACTCACCGCGGACAGCACACAGCGCACACACCACATAGCACTCACCGCAGACAGCACACAGCCACACACCACACAGCACTCACCGCGGACAGCACACAGCGCACACACCACATAGCACTCACCGCAGACAGCACACAGCCACACACCACACAGCACTCACCGCGGACAGCACACAGCGCTCACCACACAGCACTCACCGCAGACAGCACACAGCGCTCACCACACAGCACTCACCGCAGACAGCACACAGCGCACACACCACAGCACTCACCGCAGACAGCACACAGCACTCACCGCAGACAGCACACAGCGCACACCGCAGACAGCACACAGCGCACACACCACAGCACTCACCGCAGACAGCACACAGCACTCACCGCAGACAGCACACAACGCACACACCGCACAGCACTCACCACAGACAGCACTCACCTCGGACAGCACACAGCACTCACCGCGGACAGCACACAGCGCAGACAGCACACAGCGCACACACCACACAGCACTCACCGCAGACAGCACACAGCGCACACACCACACAGCACTCACCGCAGACAGCACTCACCGCGGACAGCACACAGTGCACACACCACAGCACTCACCACAGACAGCACACAGCGCACACACCGCAGACAGCACTCACCGCAGACAGCACACAGCGCACACACCGCAGACAGCACTCACCGCAGACAGCACACAGCACACACACCACACAGCACTCACCGCAGACAGCACACAGCGCACACACCACACAGCACTCACCGCAGACAGCACACAGCACACACCGCAGACAGCACTCACCGCAGACAGCACACAGCACACACACCACAAAGCACTCACCGCAGACAGCACACAGCACTCACCGCAGACAGCACACAGCGCACACACCACACAGTACACAGCGCACACACCACGCAGCACTCACCGCAGACAGCAACCACCCGGACCGACACGCCCGCCTCTCCGTGGGCATGACTGCACCACAGAAGGGCTCTGCTTTGAGTTTGTTTGATATTTAATGAAGGCGTATGTCCTATAACACATAGCAAAGCCATGAGTGAATGTTGAATTTGATTAAATGTTTCCCTCCATTTACTGAGATGGTCAAATGCTTCTCCTTCAAACTGTGCCTCCAACAACTGCCATTTTTCTCATTGGTTCCAAGTTCAACTTCATTTTTGGCCCCCCCCCCCCCCCCCCACTTGCACAAATAACTGAGTCATGCAGTGCTCGTCTTTCTCCGGCTTATTTCTGTGGAGAATGACCTCCATGTTCCTCTGCTGTCACAACGGCAGGACTTCCTTCTCCAGGCTGACCCCTTTCCAGCGCTCACCCCGTGTCGTCCTGTTGGAGCGGTGCTGCAGTGAGCACGCAGGTGTGCTGTCCCTGGGGGACAGGGTCCATCTCCTTGGGCCGCACCGGGAGGGACTGGGTTAGACAGCGCTGTTTTCTGGGGAGCCTCCGTAGCACTGCACCAATACACATCCTCACCCACTGGACAGGCTCCCTTCCTCCAGCTCGTCATCTACTGCCGTTTTAAATCCTCACCCAAGGGTAGGATCCCGTTGACTTTTAGGGAGAGTTGGAGAGGGAGGGACCGAGAGAAACATCGATGTGAGAGAAACCATCGATTGGTTGCCTCCTGCACCAGCCCTGATCAGGGCCCCGCCCGGGGAGGAGCCTGCAACCAAGGTACATGACTTGACTGGAATCGAACCCGGTATCCTTTGATCCAAAGGCCAATGCTCTCTCCAGAGCCAAACCGGCCAGGGCTCATCTACTGTAAAACAACTACCCCAAACCACTATAAAAGCAGCCATCCTCACAGAGCCATCCTCACGGCGCCAGGTGACGCTCGGCACGCGTCCGCACTGCGTGTCCCCGCTGACCAGCGCCTCTCCCGGGCCATCTGTGCGCCTCTGGGCGGACTGTCTGTGTGCGCTGCTCGTTTTCCACTGAATTACTGGTTGTTCCTTTTTCCCGAGCTGTGAGGCCCTTACGTATTTTCGTTCCTGACCTCTTACCAGATGTATGACTTTCGAATGCGTCCTCCCGTCCCGCAGCTGCCTTTCGTTTTGTTGATGGTGCTTCTGCGGGGCCAATGCTTTTCCGTTTGATGTCGTCCCACGTACAGTTTTTGCTTTTGTTGCTTGTGCTTTTGTTGTCAGATGCCAAAAAAATCACTGTCACCCCAATATCAAGGAGGTTTCCCTGTCTTCTTCTGGGAGTTTTATGATGTCAGGTTTATGCCCAAGTCTTTTATCCATTTTGAGTTGATTTTTCTTAACGGGAAAGATAGGAACCCACTTTCATTTTCCTGCATGTGGATATCCAGTTTTCCAGCACCGTTACTGAAAAGCCTCCATTTCCCCCAGTGTGTGCTGGCACCTTGTCCCAGGCTAACTGACCACATGTGCATGGGCTCGCTATCCTGTTCTGCTGGTCCCTGTGCCTGCTTCCATGCCAGTCAATACTGTCTGTCACTGTGGCTTAGCAATAGAGTTTGAAATTAAGAAATGAGATGCCTCCAGCTTTATTCTTTCTCAAGATTGCTTTGGCTATTTGGAGTCTTTTGTGATTCTATATGCATTTTAGGGTTGTTTTTCCTATTTCTGTGAAAAATGCAAATGGAATTTTGACAGGGATTGCATTGACTCTGTAGATGGTTGGGAGTATGGCCATTTTACCAATTCTCCCAACCCAATGGCACAAGAGAACATCCTCTTTATTTCCATCTTTCTCACAACGGCTTCACAGTTCTCAGTGTTCAGGGCTTCCTCTCCCTAGTGAATATATTCCAAAGTTAGTTTTTCATGCTACTGTACATGGGGCTGCTTTTTTCATTTCCTGTCAGGTAGTTCACGGTTAGTGGAAGAAGTACAACTGATTTTTGCATGTTGAGTTTGTGCCCTGCAACTTCACTGAGTTCATTTATTAGTTGTAACCACGTTAGTGGAAACTTAAAGGTTTTATGTGTGTAAGATTACGTCATCTGCAAACAGAGACGACTTTATTCTTCCTTTCTGATTATAATCCATTTTAGTGCTTTTACTTGCCTACCTGCTCTGGCTAGGACTTCGGGCACAATGCTGAAGAGAAGTGGTCAGAGTGGGCATCCTTGTCTTGTTCTTAACCTCAGAGAAAACTTTAAGCTTTTCACCACTGAGTACGATGTTAGCTGTGGGGCTTATGTATATGGCCTCTATTATGTTGAAGTACATTTCTTCTATACCTTATTTGTTTATTTATTTATCTTTTTATCATGAAAGGTTGTTGAATTTTGCTAAGTAATTTTTCTAAATCTATTGAAATGATTGTGGTTTTACCCTTCATTCTGTTATTGTGGTGGGTCACACTTTTTTTTTGCTTATATTCAACCATCCTTGCATTTCAAGAATAATTCTCATGATCATATGATTTTTTTAATGTGCTGTTGAGTTTATAATGCTCATATTTTGTTGAGAACTTTTGCATCTATTCATCAAGGATTCTAGCCTATAGTTTTGTTTTCTTGTTGTGTCCTCGTCTAGCTTTATTGTCATGGCAATGCTGGCGTGGTAAAATGAGTTTAGAAGTGTCCCCTCCTCTTCAAATTTATTTGTGAAAGAGGTCGAGAAGGACTAGTATTAATTCTTCTTTAAATGTTTGGTAGGCCAAGACCGGTTTGGCTCAATGGATAGAGCGTCGGCTTGGGGACTGAAGGGTCCCGGGTTCGATTCCGGTCAAGGGCATGTACCTTGGTTGCGGGCATATCCCCAGTGTGGGGTGTGCAAGAGGCAGCTGATCGATGACTCTCTCTCATCGATGTTCCTAACTCTCTGTCTCTCTCCCTTCCTCTCTGTACAAAATCAATAAAATATATTTTTTAAAAAAAATAAAATAAATGTTTGGTAGGATTCACCAGTGAAGTCATTTAGTCCTGGACTCCCACTGTTGGGACATTACTGATTTCTGACTTAACCTCCTTAGTAGGAATAGGTCCATTCAGATTTTCTGTTTCTTCAGATTCAGTCTTGGTAGATCGTGCAATGCTTTTAGGAATTCACACCATTTTTTTCTGGGTTACCAAATATGTTAGATTAAAATTGTCCACAGTAGTCTCTTATGATTCTTTGTATTACAGTTGTAATGTCTCCTCTTTCAATTCTAATCTTATTAGTCATTTTTTTAGTCTAGAGATTTGTCAATTTTGTTTAACTTTTCAATAAACTACCTCTTAGTTTCATTGATCTTTTCTACATTTTTATCATCTAGTTCATTCATTTTTGCCCGTTTTTTCTTTCTTCTGCTATAAGCATGAGTTAGTCCTTTTTCTAGTTCCTGAGGTGTGAAGTTAGCTTGTTTTAGATTTTTCTTGTTTCTTAATGTGGTCTAAGCTTTCCTCTTAAAACTGTTTTTGCTGCATCCTATTAGTTTCAGTTTACTGTTTCCATGTTCATTTCTCAAGATATATTTTTATTTCTCTTTCGATTTCTCCTTTACCCACTGGTTATTCCAAAGTGTGCTGTTTAATTCCCATGTATTTGTGCATTTTCCAGTCTTCCTGTTACCGATCTCCAATGTGGTGGGAAAGATAACTTGATGTGACTTTAACCTTCTCAGGCATGTGAAGACGTGTTTTGTGATCCGATACATTACCTCTTGGGAGGAGGTTCCAGGTGCACTTGTTAAGTCCATTGTGTTCTAAAGTGGTGTGTAAGGCCAATATTTCCTGTTCTGCCTCTGTCTGGATGATCTATCCATTGTTGAAAGTAGAGGTATTGAAGTCCCTACTATTGGAGCATTGCTGCCTATTTCTGCCTGCAAATCGGTTAATCTTTGCTTAATATATCATGGTGCTTTAATGTTGGGTGCATATATATATTTACAATTGTTATATCCTCTTGGTGAATTGATTCTTTATCATTATAAAATGACCTTTGTCTCTCGATACAAATTTTGACCTGCGGTCTATTTTTGTCTGATATAAGGATAGCTATTCCTGGCCTTTGGAATATATTTTTCCACCCTTCACTTTCAGGGTGGCATTAAAGTCAAAGTGAGTCTCTTGTAGAGAGTATATAGTTTTATCTTGTGTTTTTAATCCATTCAGTCACTCCATATCTTTTGATTGGAGAATTTAATCCATTTACAATTAAAGTAATTACTGAAAAGTAAGAACCGACAACATTGCTATTTTGCTGTTTTCTGGCTGTTTTGTAGTTCATTTTTTCCTCTTTTGCTTGGCGTACCTTTGTGATTAGATGCTGTTTTCCATAGTGGTAAGCACTGTTTATATTCTGTGCATCTACTACAGGTATTCACTTTGTGATTACCATGAGGCTCACGTTAAAAATATCATTGTAACAGTCTATTTTAACTTACTAACTTTGATTATATACAAAACTCTAGAATTTTACTTTCCCATACATTTAATGTCTTTGATGTCACAATGTACATTTTTGTATTGTGTATCCATTAAAATTACTATAATTATTTTAATACTTTTTTAACCTTTTTACTAGAATTAAGTGATCACACACCACCGTTATATACTATTCTGGATGACAGCGTGTGCACTTTACCAGCGGATTTTATCCTCCACGTGTCTCCATGTTGCTAATTACTGCCCTTTCACTTCAGCTTGAAGAGCCCCCTTCGCATTCCTTGTGAGGCAGACACAGCAGTGAGGCGCTCCAGCAACTTTTTTTTTTTTTTTTTTTTTTTTTTTTTTTTTTAATCTAGGAAAGATTTTGAAAAATCTTCCTGAAGAACAGTTTTGCCAATTAAAGTATCCTTGGGTGTCAGTTTCATCCTCTCAGCACTTTAATTATATTATTTCCTCTCTCTCCTGCCTGCAAGGTGTCTGAGAAATCTGCAGAAAGCCTCTAACATTCCCAAGTAAGATATGAATTCGTGTTTTTTTCCTCCTGCTGCTTTCAAAATTCTTTGTCTTGGATTATTTGAGTTTTATTTTACTGTGTCTTGATCAAGTCTTCTCTGGGCCATGTGTGGGGACCTGAGAGACTCGTATTCCTGGATGTGTATGTCTCTTCCCAGACGTGGGGATTTCTGTGCTTTCTCCCTCTGGGATTCCACAATGCAGATCACTTGCTTCCTGTTGCCTATAACTCACATGGGCTTTCTTTACACTTTTCACTCTTCTTGCTTTTTGCTCCTATGACTGGATAATTTCAAATGAACTGATTCTTTTTTCTGCTTGAGCAAGTCTGATTTTGATGCTCTCTATTGCATTTTTCTTTCATTTGTTGTATCTTCAATTCCAGAATTTCTGTTTGGTTCTTATTATTTCTATTTCTCTACTGCACTTCTCATTTTGTTCATATGCTGTTTTTCCTGATTTTATTGAATTGTTTCTTGAAGGTCACCAAAAATCCTTAAAGTATATTTTGCTGATTTTTTTGGCAATTCATGGATCTTTAATTCTTTGGGGGTCACTTACTGAAAATGGTTGCTTATTTGGTGGTGCCATGGTTCCTTGCTTTTCCGTGTCTGCTGTAGCCTGTGTTGATACTGTGCATCTGATGGCGCCGTCATCCCTTCTAGTCATTAGAGCCTGACTTGGCTGAGTAAAGACCTTCACTTGCAAGTAGGTGCAAGGACGCCAGATGGGCCGTGGTGGTTCGGCTATGGCTCTGTGCGGCTCCACCTGGGTCAGCACCGGCCAAGGCCTCAGGTGTCCTCAACCCCTGGCTGAAGTGGCTGTGGGGGCACTGGGGTCTTCAGTGGTGAAGGCTGCTGGGCACCTTCTGCTCTCTCTCCCAGGGGATAGTGTGGCTAAGGGAGCCCCTTGGCACCAGATAGCAGTGGTCACTCTCGTGGTAGCGGTCATACTGGTATCTGATGTGTAGGCCCCACGGTGCAGAGGCAGAAGTCTGAAAGTGCAGATGCTCACAGAGTGATGGCAACTCCAGTTCTGGCTGCTGGCTAGTCTACCACAGCAGGGCCTCCAGTGTCTGGGGCACACGAGAACAGAGCTACCATGGAGCTAGGGACTAAAGCATGTGTGTGCCCAACGCAGCCAGAGCTCTGGGATCTGGGGTATGCACGGGGTGGGGAAGGCAATTGGCAGGCCTGGTCCCAAGGTAGCATGGCAGATGCTCTTTTGGAGGGTCCGAGGCAGCAATGGCTGTTGCTTACCTTCACAGCGAAAGCTGCCAATGTCTTCTGCAAAGCAGGCCAGTGGGCTCCAGGCCAAGTCACAATGTGGGGTCCTCTGCTCTAAAAGCTGTATGGAGCCCTGAGCTGTCCTGGGGGCTGCAGAGCTCCTCAGCAGCAGAGGTTGATGGGTCCTCTCAGAGCAGACCATGTGACTGATAGATACCAGCCCACTTTGTTCCTAGCTGTCTCCTGATAGCTCAGCTAAGGCCATCTCCCCAGTAAGCCTTTCTGTGCAATTATTCTTTTTGTTCTACTGTGTTCCCACAGGTTCTTATTGGACTCTCAGTCCCTCACAGGGATGTGCCCTCATATAGACAGGTGGTTAACTGTTGTGTTTATGGGCAGATGAGGACTGCTATCGCCTACTCTGCCGTCTTGCTGGTGGCACTCCGCCCCATCATCTTCTCAGGGGCTTTCAATCTGTCATTCAATGTGGGCAGAGCTCTCCACTCCTCAAACTCCAGCTGTCCTGAAGACTAGTTTCCCCACATACGGCATTCTGGGTTGATTCTTACAACACTTTAAAAATACAGCACTGCCTCCTGGATTCCATGGCTCCAGGTCATCTGAATGACCATTCCCCTAAAAGTACAGCATCATTGTTTCTCTGGCTGCTTTCGTTGTCTTCCGTTTTCAGCAGTTTACAATGTGTCCAGATATGGATTTATTTGGGTTAATCCTATTACTAGTAAAATTCACTTGACTCCTTGAATCTGTAGATTTATGTCTTTCACCAAATTTAGGAAGTTTTCAGCATTATTTTTTTCAGCATTGCATTTTTCTCCTCTCCTTCTGGGGCTTTGATGACACAATATTACACCTTTTTTTCTTAACTTGTTTCACAAGTTCTGTTCATTTTTGGGGGATCTTTTTCTAAAATCTGATGGGATAGGTTTGGGTATTCTAATTTCTAGTTTTACAATTTCCATTGGTCTTTTCTTCATATCTTTTATTTCTTTGCTGATACTTTTTATTTTACATTTGTTTCAGAATGTTTATGTTTGCTTGTTCAAGCATTTTTATAATAGTTGCTTTGAAGACTTTGTCAGTCAGATCATTACAACATCTGTTATCTTGCCATTATCATGTGATGGGTGTCTTTTTTTCATGCAAGTTGACATTTCTATGGTTCTTCACTTGACAAATACTTTTGGATTGCATTGATTCGGTTGGATTAGACTGGATTTTGCTAATATTATGAGATTCTATGTCTGTTTAAATCCTATGGAAATGTTATTTTTGCTTTGGCAGCCAACTGACCTGGCTAGGTTTAAGCTGCAAGTTGCAACCGGCTTTCTATGAGCTGTGGCTACACAGTCAGTTCAATTATCTGTGTCTCGGCTGTACTAATCTGATGCAAAACGTGTGCATCATCCAGGGGCCTGTTTAGGACCATGGTGAGAGTCCATCTACTAGCTCAGTTCTCAAAGTTCTGTAGATGCTAATTCGGGTCAGAACCATGCATGCACCTTATCAAGCTGCTTTCTCAAGCTTCTCCTCCCATAGTTGCCCTGGTACTTCCTGAGTCCCTGGAACTTCCATTACAGACCTCTGGAGAGAAACCATCCACTCACAGTGTGAGAGGCAGGAGGTCAGAGAGAAACAAAGTAATGAGTTCCTTGAGCCCCAGCTCCACCCAATGGAGAGGAAGGCTCTCCCCTCCCATGGTTTGCCTCCTGCTGCCTGGTGCTGCCCCTCAGAACTTCCTGTGAGCTGAGGAGAAGAGAGGAGAGGGAAGGAGAGACAAGAGGGACCCCACGCCTCTCCCAGAGCTTGAGAAGTACCCGTTCCATCTGGGAGTGAAACCAGAGGGCCTCGCCCGGAGCTTCTGTCTGCAACCAGAGCTCACCGCATCTTCACGCTGCCCTGAGCCAAGGTCAGGAGGCACCAGAGGGAAAACAGCAAGCTTGCCACCAGCTCTATGGGACTTGGAATTTTGGGAGCTTCCCATCCTGCCTCTGCTATGGATTTCCCGAATCTGCAAAGATCTGTGCCCTGCATCGATGGGCCCGGGTTCGGTTCGTTAGGTTCATGGAGGAAAGGGGTGATGAGATGTGTATTCACCATCTAATCCAGAACAGGACTTTCTGCCCTGTTACTTCTTACGATGTGCCAAATACTGGGTTCAGAATGGCGTCACCTTTGCATAAAAAGAACCTCTGTGCTTCTGCCTGAGCACACGGCGTTCTGAAATCACCTTCATGAGGATACCGTGCTCGGAAGCAGCCCTCTCTTTGCCTCATTCCCGCGTCCTTGCTTCTCCAGCCCCGTGCTCCAGGCAGGGCCAGCCTCCTGGCCACCAGTTCTGGCCCCTTTCCCCTAGGCTGGTGAAGCGCCAGTGCTCAACCTCTCAGCCATCCTGCAAAAATGGAAAACGCCCAGGGGAACAGACCAATACTGGCGCACAGCCCAGGCTCCACCCTCTCTGGACCTCACGGATCATTCTCCACAGTCTGTAGATTTCCCAGACACCTTCACGGGTGAGCTTTATATTCCATCCAACTTGCTTGGTCATCCTCAGTGAACAGTTGATCCAAATCAATAGATCTGCCATCCCTGGAGGTGGCCACCTCCTTTTTCGTTTATTTATAAAGAAACTTGCCCTGGAAGGTTTCCCGATGTTGGTGCATAGATGAAGAATTAGAGTTTAACTGCTGGCATGTCCTTCAATCACTAAACCATACTGAAAATCAGATTTATTGTGTAAGGGCTTTTCTTCCCCAATTGACTGGCTGTATCAAAATGAAAAAGTACTACGCGAACACGTTCTCTTAAGACCGAGCCCCTGTGGGCAGTGCTGCCCCCCCTCCGGCCTCTGCGGGCGGGCCAGGCCTTCCCCAGCCTGTTTGTGGCCACTTTAGGGCTTAGCAGGCTGACTTGTTCGCTGTTGGAGGAAATCTTCAAAGACACAATGGAAGTCGCTGGGAACAGATGGTAAAATATTTAACATGATTAACAGATATTCTTCCTGAACGCACAGTAGTTCCACTGCATGGGACAAACCGCCAGATCCCAGTGGATGCCTGAAATTGCCAACAGTACCAAACCCTAGATACACTCTGTTTTTTCCTATACGTAACGTACCTGTTTAAACTTAATTATAATTAAGTGCAGCAAGAGATAAAAAGCAACAGCATACCGAAACCGGTTTGGCTCAGTGGATAGAGGTTGGCCTGTGGACTGAAAGGTCCCTGGTTCGATTCCGGTCAAGGGTATGTACCTTGGTTGTGGGCATATCCACAGTAGGGGGTGTGCAGGAGGCAGCTGTTCGATGTTTCTCTTTCATTGATGTTTCTAACTCTCTATCCCTCTTTCTTCCTCTCTTTAAAAAAATCAATAAAATATATATATTTTAAAAACCCAGCATAATAAAATAGAACAATTAAAACAATATACTGGCCCTAGCCAGTTTGGCTCAGTGGATAGAGCATTAGCCCATGGGCTGAAGGGTCCTGAGTTTGATTCTAGTCAAGGACACATGCCTCAAGTGCAGGCTTGATCCCCAGAGATGGATCATGCCTCAACATGATAAAGGCCATATATATAAACCGACAGCCAAAATCAGATTTAATGGGCAAAAACTAAAAGCTTTTCCCTTAAGATTATGAACAAGAAAGGGATGTCCTCTTATTCAACACAGCACTGGAAGTCCTAGCCACAGCGATCAGACAAGAAGAAGAAATAAAAGGCATCCAAATTGGAGAGGAGGAAAAGGAACTGTCACTCTCTGTAGATGACACACAAGAAACTGTATAGGGAGCCCTAAAGGTTCTACCAAAAACTACGAGAACTGATTCATGAACTCAGTGAAGTAGCAGGGAACAAAACGTATGCTCAGAAATCAGTTGCCTTTTTATACACCAACGAGGGGCCCAGTGCTCAAATTCATGCGCCCTGAAAGGAACTGTGGCCGAGAGGCTGTGGTAGGCACAAAGACGGGTCTCAGCCCATCCTCCGTATTGCCAGCCCCTCCCGCCACGGCCCCAGTCCCATCTGCCGGCAGCCCCGCTTCTGCTGCCACCACTCCCACGCGCTGATGGCGCCCAGCCCTACTGCACCTGCTGTGAGGCAAGTGGCAGCTGCTGTCTCCATCGCCCCTCAGGAGCAGGGGGAGGTGAAGCCCTGAGGGGCGATTGGGGCTGGAAGCCACTGCTCACACCCAGTGATAGTGCCGAGCGATCGAGACCAGCGCTGGGAGCCAGCAGTTCGTGCAAGCACAAGCAGGGCCAGCGCCAGCAGCAGGTGTGAGCGCCAGTGGAACCATGGTGCACGGAAGCAAAGAATTCTCAGTAACCACCAGAGGCTCACCCCAATGACAGCTACCAGCGCCCCATCTTGGTCTGGCGCCCCTGCTCACCTGCTCCATCATCCCGCTGCAGTTGACACCCACCATGTTCCATGCATGCCCCCTGGTGGTCAGCGCACGTCATAGTGACCGGTTGTTCCATTGTTCCACTGTTAGGTTTATTTGCATATTAGGGTTTTATATATATAGGTAACGAACTATCAGAAAGGGAAACTAAGAAAACACTGTGTTTACAATTGCATTAAAAAAAAAAAAAGGAAGGGATACATTTAACCAAGGAGGTAAAATCCCTATACTCAGAAAATTATTAAGACACTGAAGGAATTAAGGAAGATACAAATAAATGGAAGCACATATAGTATTTATAGATAGAAAGAATTAGCATCACTAAAATGTCCATACTACCCAAAACAATCTACAAATTCAACACAATTCCTGTCATCACATGAAGTGCAAATGGTGAAGGCCTGGGCAGGTCAATGGGGGGAAAAGAGGAGACATCTGTAATACTTTCAACAATAAATATAAATTAAAAAGAAGAAGAAGACAGCAAGTGTGTATGGAACCACATAAGAGCCCAAATAACAACAGAAATCTTGAGAAAAGAAGAACAAAGTTGAAGGAATCATGCTACCTGATATTGAACTACACTACAAGGCCAAAGAGCCTGGTAGGCCATAAAAACAAGCATAGAGGTCACTGGGCCCGAACAGAGAGCCCGGAAATAACCCACAGCTTATGGTCAACCAATACCTGACAAAGGAAGCAAGCACATACAACAGGGTAAAGAGTCTCTTCAATAAAGGTGTTGGGAAAACCGGACAGATACATGCAAATAATGAAACTAGACCACCAACTTACACCATACACAAGAATAAACTCAAGGTGGATTAAAGACTTGAATGTAAGACTCAAAATGATAAAAATCCTGGGGGGGGGAAACATACACTTAAATCTTGGACATTTCTCATAGCAATATATTTTCTGATATATCGCCTCAGATAAGGGAAACAAAAGAAAAAAATATAGAAATGGTACTGCACAAGACTAAAAAGCCAGTGTGGCCCAGTGGGTGAGTGTCAACTCATCAACCAGGAGGTCAAGGTTCAATTCCAGGTCAGGGCACATGCACGAGCTGCAGGCTCAGTTCCCAGGAGGGGAGAAGCAGGAGGGAGCCGATGGGTGATTCTCTCTCTTCATTGATGTTTGTATCTTTCTCTCACTCTCCCTAACATCAATAAAAACATATATTTTTTTAAAAGTAGAGTGACATTTAAAAAATAAAGTTTTGCACAGAGGAAATCAACAACAAAATGAAGACAACCACTAAATGAGATAACACATTTGTTAATAATAAATCTGATGAAAGGTTAATATCCAAAATTTATAAAGTACTTTTACAACTCAACAACAAAAAATAAACAAACAATCCAACTAAAAGTCAGCACAGGACATGAGTAGACACTTCTCCAAAGAGGACATACATACAGATAGCAAGAGTCATATGAAAACATGCTCAAAGTCACTGATCATCAGAGAGATGAAAATTAAAGCGGCAATGCAGTACCATCTCACACCCGTCAGAATGGCTACATCAACAAATGAACAAATGACAAGTGCTGGCGAGTATGCGGAGAAAAGGGAACCCTTGTACACTGCTGGTGGGAATGCAGACTGCTGCAGCCATTATGGAAAACAGTACGGAGTTTCCTCAAAAAAATTTAAAATGGAACTGCTTTATGACCCAGTGATTCAATATCAGGAATATATCCAAAGAAACCAGAAACACTACTGACAGAATGCACGCACCCCTATGTTCATCACATGTCATGTACAACAGCCAAGACCTGGGAGCAGCCACGGGCCATCGTGGTCAGTGTGTAAAGGAGTGTGGCACAGCCCACCACGGAACACTACTCGGCTAAAAAAGAAGGAACCGCCTTAGGCATGGCATGGAGGGACCTGGGGAGTGTCATGCTAAGTAAAATGAGTCAGTCAGAGCAGCACACGAACCACATGATCTCCCGTGTGTGGGAACCTGATGAACAAAATGAACACTGTAGGAGCAGACTCACAGAGACGGACGGACCGCTGTCAGCGGGGAGGGGAGCTGGCGGGCTGGGTGAATAAGAGAAGGGATTACAGACACCGCACAGACACAGACACCGGTGACGTGGTTCCGAGGGCGGCTCTGGGCTTGGGGGTGGCGAGGGCCAGCTCCTTGCCTTAAGCGGGGCCCACTGCGCTGGCACTGAGCCGAGACGCGTGGAGCTGTGCAGGGCCGCCGGAGGAGGAGCGGGCCCCGCGGGCGGCCTGGCAGCTGTCCTACCTGGGCTGGCTTCTGGCTGCACGGAGCTCAGAGGAAGGGGGGGCGAAGATTCGGGGGCGTCTGCAGCCGGGTGTTCGGCCACCGGACAGATGATGAACCACCTCTTCCCCGTGTGCAGGACTGCGGGCGGGACAAGGGCAGCTGTGAGAGCGAGCACGTTCTCCGGGCCCTAGCCGCGGGCCCACTGCCATGGGCGCCCGGGGATCGTCTCACCACTGAGGGCCTGCAGCCACGCACGGCTCCTCCTGGCAGCCCGGGGCCCCAACAAGCACTCCCAACGCCGGCGTATTCCCAGGACACCCAAGGGACGGTCACTGAAGGGGCGCGGCCAGCAGGAGGCCAGCAGGCAGCGGGAATCTATGCCACCCTCTCAACACCTGGCCCAGACAGGGAGGACATGGGGCGAGGTCACTGCACGGTCCAACAACCCCCGACACGCTCAGTGGGGCCCGAGTCACACGCGGCAGGAGGAAGAAGGGACCACGAGTTGTGGGCCCAGGAGGCACGTACCGTTCTGCTGATACACCGGGGCGTTGGCTCGGGACTGGCCATTCTCCTGAGGGAGGTGAAGGCGGCGGTCAGTCACCGCAGACTGAGCACGCGGCCTCGGCGCGGGCACCTCCATGTGCTAAAGGGCGCACCTCCCCACGCTGCCCCACAGGCTCTCCGGCAGGAGGGCGGGTGGCTGCTGCCTGCAGGGCCCGGAGTTGGGGGCCAGGCCCCGCCCTCCAGGGCAGCCCAGCTCACCTCCCCCGCACCCAGGCTGCCGGTGCTGAGGGGCGGCGGGCTCGCCCCCGGGTCGGAGCCCCGGTCCGCGTCCGTGTCCTCACTGAGCATGTCCTCCGCCTTGTCCATGACATCCTTCATCTGCTCGATGAACGTCTCCCGCTCGGCCTGGAGGATGAAGTCGTGCTCCACCTGCAACGGCACACGCAGCCCTGCCGTGGGGGCTCCCGGGCACACGCAGCCCTGCCGTGGGGGCTCCCGGGCACACGCAGCCCTGCCGTGGGGGCTCCCGGGCGCACACAGCCCTGCCGTGGGGGCTCCCGGGCACACAGCCCTGCCGTGGGGGCTCCCGGGCGCACACAGCCCTGCCGTGGAGGCTCCCGGGCACACACAGCCCAGCCGTGGGGGCTCCCGGGCGCACACAGCCCTGCCGTGGGGGCTCCCGGGCGCACACAGCCCTGCCGTGGGGGCTCCCGGGCACACACAGCCCTGCCGTGGGGCTCCCGGGCACACAGCCCTGCCGTGGGGGCTCCCGGGCACACAGCCCTGCCGTGGGGGCTCCCGGGCACACGCAGCCCTGCCGTGGAGGTCCATGGGGCACACGCAGCCCTGCCGTGGGGGCTCCCGGGCACACAGCCCTGCCGTGGGGGCTCCCGGGCACACAGCCCTGCCGTGGGGGCTCCCGGGCACACAGCCCTGCCGTGGGGGCTCCCGGGCACACGCAGCCCTGCCGTGGGGGCTCCCGGGCACACGCAGCCCTGCCGTGGGGGCTCCCGGGCACACGCAGCCCTGCCGTGGGGGCTCCCGGGCACACGCAGCCCTGCCGTGGGGGCTCCCGGGCACACAGCCCTGCCGTGGGGGGCTCCCGGGCACACGCAGCCTTGCCGTGGGGGCTCCCGGGCACACGCAGCCCTGCCGTGGGGGCTCCTGGGCACACAGCCCTGCCGTGGGGGCTCCCGGGCACACGCAGCCCTGCCGTGGGGACTCCCGGGCACACGCAGCCCTGCCGTGGGGGTCCATGGGGCACACGCAGCCCTGCCGTGGGGGCTCCCGGGCACACGCAGCCCTGCCGTGGGGGCTCATGGGGCACACGCAGCCCTGCCGTGGGGGTCCATGGGGCACACGCAGCCCTGCCGTGGGGGCTCCCGGGCACACAGCCCTGCCGTGGGGGCTCCCGGGCACACAGCCCTGCCGTGGGGGCTCCCGGGCACACAGCCCTGCCGTGGGGGCTCCCGGGCACACGCAGCCCTGCCGTGGGGGCTCCCGGGCACACGCAGCCCTGCCGTGGGGGCTCCCGGGCACACAGCCCTGCCGTGGGGGCTCCCGGGCACACAGCCCTGCCGTGGGGGCTCCCGGGCACACGCAGCCCTGCCGTGGGGCTCCCAGGCACACGCAGCTCTGCCGTGGGGACTCCCGGGCACACGCAGCCCTGCCGTGGGGGCTCATGGGGCACACAGCCCTGCCGTGGGGGCTCATGGGGCACACAGCCCTGCCGTGGGGGCTCCCGGGCACACGCAGCCCTGCCGTGGGGGTTCATGGGGCACACAGCCCTGCCGTGGGGGCTCCCGGGCACACGCAGCCCTGCCGTGGGGGCTCCCGGGCACACGCAGCCCTGCCGTGGGGGTCCATGGGGCACACGCAGCCCAGCCGTGGGGGCTCCCGGGCACAGCTGCCCGTGGGCCTGCAGATCTCCACCAAGTGACCTGCTTGCTTCTGCACTAAACCCGGGGGCAGAAGCGGCAGCGGTCTGGCCTCAGCTCAGGGCTGCACGGTTCAGCAAGAGAAGCCAAGGCCTGAGCAGCAGCCCGCGGGGACCCAGACCCAGCAGCCACTGCTGAAGCAGCAGGACAAGGAAGGCTGGCAACAAGGGGGCTGGCAGCCAAGTGCCCAAAGGGCCTGGAGGAGGCAGCCTGGCCAACCCAGAGGCAGGGCAGCCGACACAATCACCTGGCAGACACCACGTACCATGTAAGTGGCGATCTCGTCGGGTGCGTCCCCATCCAGGTCGAACTTGAACGTTACCATCTTGTGGTTGTGTGTCTCCAGCTGGCACTCCACCATCTTGTCGCCTGTGTTGCACACCTGCAGGTCCAGGACAGTGAGACCAGGTGTTGCACACCTGCTGGCCCAGGGCGGGGGGGGCAGGCATTGCACACCCATGGGCCCGGGCCGGGGGGCCAGGTGTTGCACACCCATGGGCCCGGGGCGGGGGGCCAGGTGTTGCACACCCATGGGCCCGGGGCGGGGGGCCAGGTGTTGCACACCCATGGGCCCGGGCCGGGGGGCCAGGTGTTGCACACCCATGGGCCCGGGGCAGGGGGCCAGGTGTTGCACACCCATAGGCCCGGGCCGGGGGGCCAGGTGTTGCACACCCGCGGGCCCAGGGGTGGGGGGGCAGGTGTTGCACACCCGCGGGCCGGGGCGTGGGGGCCAGGTGTTGCACACCTGCAGACCAGGTGGGAGCTCCCGCCACCCTCCCCGCTGCCTCCTCACATTCAGGATGGTCAGCCGGGGCCGGCTGAGCCTCTCCGGGCGGGAGCGCGTGCGTGTGGACCTGCGGTGGTGTTTCCGGGCCGGCCTGCCTTCCAGCCTCCCTGCTCCGAAGGTGCCGTCCCCGCTGTCACTCAGCTCCCTCCCAGAAGGGGCGTCAGACCCTCCGTAGCTGCCGGAAAACCAGGGTTACTCACCCCCGAAAACGACGGCACACCGGCTCACGCAGGAAGCTCAGCTAGACCACCGGAGGGCTGCAGGCAGCCGAGCCCCATGTGCACCGCTGCATGGGGCCCTCTGCCGGCCTGGGCAGCACCATGGTGGCGAGGGACACGGGGCTTTCTGACCCAGGACCTTGTCCTCTAGGCCTCCTGTCCTATCAAGCAAGCCTCCTCGTGGTAAACACAAAATTCACAAACAATCCTCTCCGGTGCCTCAGTTTCCCTATCTGTGCTAAAGCAACAGAAACATGCCCACCACGTGGTTTGCTGCAAGTTTGAGGAGAACTTGCAGAGCAGTGAGGTTGGTGCTGACCTACCGAGAGGGTGGGACATAGGGTTACTTCCTGTAACCAGTTCCCTCCAAAACGCCACACGCCCATGCCTGGGAGCCAAGGGGGGCGGGGTGTGGGCCCTGCCCTCCCAGTCTCCTCCCCACCAGCACCTGGAAACCCTCGCACACAGACCAGCCAGGACCAGGACACAGCCCGGGCCATCGGACAGCCAAACTCCAGCACGAGCTGGCCAGGACCCGGAGGCTCCCGGGGCCCAGCACTCAGGGAGGCCCCACTGATGTCAAGCCCTGCCACGTGAGGGGCCGGGCAGGCGGGTCCCCGTGACATGGCCGCGGGCCAGCTGGCCGTACCTCTCACAGCTCTGCAGGCCAGGCTGCGCGTCCTCGGAGGCCTGCTCCTGAAATAAACACGAGGAGGAAGGGTCACAGCTCCCGCAGTCCGGCCCCGCCCCGCCCTCCTGTCCAAAGCGAGCAGACAACAGAGGGCAGTGAGTGAGGGTTTCACCTTGTTGGAGCCAGGCTGACCCCTAGAAGCCTTCCCAAGCACACTAATCCCCTCTGGCCATCCCCACAAGGAAGCACACCGCCCACGGGGCTTGTAAAGAACCCACACCTTCCACCTGGAATGCATCTGAGGAAACTGACGTCTGGGGACAGCAGAGGCCGGTGAGCAGGCACCGTGTGTCCCAACGCGCACATCCCGCCTCCCCACGTCTAGGGCTGAGACCGGCCCAGGGCAGGCATCAAGGGGCCGTGCGGGAGGCCCGGCCCACACACCTCGGGAGCCAAGTCCACGGTCAGCTGGACGGCCGAGCTGAGGCCGGAGAGCCCTGGCCCGCTGGTCAGGGGCAGGTTGGCGGGGGGCAGCGCAGTGGCCTGCACAGGCAAGCTCGGAGTCGCAGCCATGGGCGCGGGGGCCTGCGAGCTGGGGAGCTGCGGCAGGCGCTCGGGGGCGGTGGGGGGCAGCCCTTCCGGCACGGGCGGGGCGAGGGCGGCGGCAGGAGTGGGCCCCGTGGGGGCCGGGGCGGTGACATCCACAGCGTGCGGAGGCGGGTGGCCAAGCAGGACCTGTGAGCACAGGAGGCGCACAAGTTGGAGTGCCACTGCCGTCCGGGCCCGGCAGCCGGCCACGGCAGCGCCTCCCTGTCCGGGCGGGTGAGCAGGCGAGGGGTCTGAGGCACCCCCTCTAAGGCACTCCCTCCTGCCCAGCGAGCCCTGGCCTCTGAGAACATTGTACACAGACTTGGAAGAAACAAAAGGAGGCGCTCTGAGTCCCCACTTGTGTAAACTCTAACCTAGAATCACGCGTCCCTTTTGCACGTCTAGTGAGGGCTTGCACCGAACGCTGCCCTGCTTCCTGCCTCCGAGGGAGAAGCCCTGGACCTTGGCCTTCCGTGGGGTGACCTGGACGCTGGGCCTGACTCCCCACTGTCCTCTCTAAGAGCTCTCAGTGTAAAAATAGCGTGGTCAGAAATGAATGGACCCCCCTGGACCTGCTAGCCTGAGACCGCTCGGCCACAGGGGAGGTGGGGCAGCCCTCGGTAAAACCAAGCAAACACAGGCCTGAGCCTCCCCACCGGCTCTGGCTTTCCTCACATGCCTTGACCCGTGAGTGGACGCTGCTCAGAGCCACGAGCAGCCCAGGGCCTGCATAGCCAGGTGCCGGCTGCTGACGTGCTTAAACAAGCGCCATCCTGTGTCCAGAGAAGCCACCTTCCTTCTCCAAGTGCCAGCCCCGCTGGGACTCAGACCGCGAGAAGCATGCCCAGGAGTCTGCGACTCAGGACGGCTCTCAGCCGGACCGGAGCAGTGCCGTGAGCTGATCAAAAGGAGGCACCCACCCCCCTGAGCAGGCAGGAGCCCAAGTTTTAAAAGGAAAGCACGGTGCCCATGGCTCAGGCTATGAGGTTTAGGGCCAGGTGGGAAGGCACCAGGAGGGAGGGCACCAAGTGAGAGTGCCCAGGCAAGAGGCCTCACCCCACTCCTCTCCTCAGAGTGGGGACCAAGCCCTGACTCCAAAACACAGGGTAGGCAGGGAGCAGAGCCACTCGGAGGCTCACCCAGCCTGCCGGTGCATCTGCACCTCTTCGCTGTCTGTGTGCACCAGCCAGGTCCCCTCCTGACCCAGGACGTCATCCCCGTCTGCCATGCCCACCCTGGCGCCGGCAGCCACACGCTCCCGGCCACTGCCTGGACCCCAACTGTCAGACCCCCGAACCTGGTGCCCCGTCTCCCCACTGACATGGGGTCATTAACCTACCTCGTTTTGACAGGTGACAAGATGGACAGTGTAAGCCTCCCAGCGCCCTCAGAGGGGTTGCCAGGCCCCACTAGGTGAGGGCAGGTGCTGGGCACAGCGAGGCTAGGACCCTACAAGCAGCTACTGCCCCTGCTGTGGAACCTTGGGCTCGGACAGGTGCTGGGAGTGGGAGGAGGCAGCAGACCCAGGGTGGAGCCAAGCCTGTGAGCAGCGCTGCCTGCTGGCCTGCTCCGCCAGGCCCGCCCTCCAGCCATGGGCCAAGAAGAGCAGAGCTTCAGGCCCTTGCAGCTTGGGCACCACAGGGTCTCCCAGTGCGGGCAGCAGGCCCTCCTGGCAGGTTACCTGGCTCCCCCCCTGGGGGACAGCGGCCGGCTCAGGAAGGTGGGTGACGCTCGGCAGGTGGGGCTGCGGCAGCACGAGGGGTGCTGGCTGCAGAGGGGCGGCCTGCACCGCCTGCGCCGTGTGGAGAGGAGAAGGCGGGACGTCACCGGGCACCATCTGCGGGAAGGCAGCCTGGTACACGGGCTGGGCCGGGAGCTGGGCCACGGCCGGGTGGACGGCCGGGTGGATGGACAGCGTGGCCACGCCCTGGGAGGCCACGGCCAGCAGAGGGATGGCAGTGGCGGTGGCCGCCACATTTGGCACAATGGTCTGGCACGGCACGGCCAGGGGTGCCCCGGCGGTGTGGGGAAGCTTGGCCGTTGGCAGAGGCAGGGCTGGGGACGCGGGCAGGGAGCCGGCGGCGCTGAGCGGGAGGCTGGGCAGGATGACGGCGGGAGAGAAGTACTGCGAGGGGGGCGGCCCCGCGGGCCCAGCGGCCGCCGGCAGGTCAGGGAGCGCCGAGGGGAGGCTGTCCACGGTGGCCAGCGGAGCGGCGGGTGGGATGATGGGAGGTGGGGGCATCTGAAAGAGAGGGAGCGTGTCGGCCCTGGGGCATGGCCCTCGGGAGGCTCAGCCCGGGCCAGCGCCCGAGACACTGCTGTGCAGCTGCCGCCCAGGGAACCCACAGAAAACCCAGTTCAGTGGAGCCAGGTGCATCCTCCAGGGAAGCAAGGACAGGGGGTGGGGTGGCCTGAGGAGCCCCCTATGGCCCGCTGCGGAGGGGCCGCGGTGCTGAGGGTGCCAGGCATATCCCAGAGTGCCCGGTCGGCTGTGCCACCAGGACTGGGGAGGTCAGGTGTCCCCACCGCGGGAGCGCCCAAACCTTCTGGTCCGAAGCACCCTGCATCTGGCCCAGGGTCTGCACTTCACACTCAGCGCTTCTCGGCCAGCGCTCTCCAGAGTAGGGCCACCCCCGGCCTGCATGGGGCCGTCCCCGGTGTGCATGGGGCCGCCCCTGGCGTGCATGGGGCCGCCCCCGGCGTGCATGGGGCCACCCCTGGCGTGCATGGGACTGCCGCCTGGCGTGCATGGGGCTGCCCCCGGCGTGCATGGGACTGCCGCCTGGTGTGCATGGGGCTGCCCCCGGCGTGCATGGGGCCCAACCCCCTGGTGTGCATGGGACTGCTGCCCCCGGTGTGCATGGGGCCGCCCCCCTGGCGTGCATGGGGCCACCGCCTGGCGTGCATGGGGCCGCCCCCTGTCATGCATGGGACTGCCGCCTGGCGTGCATGGGGCCGCCCCCCTCCCCGGCGTGCATGGGGCTGCCCCCCGTCGTGCATGGGACTGCCGCCTGGCGCGCATGGGGCCACCCCCGGCATGCATAGGGCTGCCGAACACGCAGGGCCTGATTGTGTGTCAGCGGCGCCGACCTCTCCCTTAGGTCGTCAGATAAGGAAACAGCAGCAGCCAACACAACCACCGTCTGCTGTGACTGATCCGAACTCAACCTGCTTTGGCAGACTGGCAAACAATACATTTCCGAGTGCTGCCGAGGTTTAAGAACCAGTCTGTGTGCCATGAGGTGAAAGGGCTGGCAGCTGCTGTCCCGAAGAGAAAGCTGTTCTGGTGGTGGCACACGCGTGGCCCACGCACACGCACGTCACACGCACACGGGCCCGGGCAGCTCGAGGGCAGGGACGAGATGCAGGCCGACCTCTGTGCATTTGAAAATCAACTCATGCAGTGGCCACCACCAGGCGAGGGGCGGCTAACTGGACAGAAGGGAAACCAACGGCCACCGGAGGAGGACGAGGGCTGCCCTGACAGCTGACGGGCCAGAGCCTGTGCTGTGGGGGAGCTCGGGACACGCCTGCTTCTCCATGAAGCGGCACGTCCATTGCAGCTTGGTGCCCACATGAGGCAGAGCAACCCAAGACCATCACTGGTGTGAGCCTGGGCAATGGCACCTCACCAAGGACCACAGTCATGCCCCGCCCCGCCCAGGGTCAGCAGGAGGGCGGCCGGAGAGGGCGGTACCTGCGGGGGGACGTGAGTGAGTGGCTGCAGAGGCACCGGTGGCATCTGGACGGGCGTCGACTGGGCCGGAGCCACCTGGGAGGTCGAAGCCAGGTACGGCGGCAGGTGAGCGGGCACAGGCTGCAGAGGGCGCATGGGCTGTGGGGCCAGGACCTGCGGGGCCAGGACCTGTGGCAGGGGTGCTGGCTGGGCCAGGGGAGGCTGGAGGGAGAGGGGCATCTTTTACACAAGTGCTCGGACATGACAGATAATCAGTGAGTGTGCACACACACATGCACACACATGCATATCCCCACACATACTTACACACCCAGCAGGGGCCCAGGAAAGGCAGATTTGGACGAACTGCTGAGAGTGCATGGGCCCCTCCCAGTGCTATGGGACTTGAATTCCACAAACACAAGAGACACCCTACATCCCCTCCCCAACTCCCATGAACACCCTGGGCCCAGGACAGCCAAGGCTGATTGTTGGAGGAGACTGAGGCACCAACGGTAGCCATAGGAGGGGCTGCCCACACTCACCTGGAGGCCCGCGGGCATGGGCTGGCCTGGGCAGGTCAGCACAGGGGCAAAGCTCACGGCTGGCTCCGGGAAGTGCTGCGGTGGGAGCGGAGCGCGGGTGGAGGGTGGCATGGAGCCCGCCGGCAGGCCAGGCTACAGAGAGCACGGGCACACTATAACTTAACCCGCCCCGCCACGAGCTTGACAGATGCAGGACCACCCTCACTCCCCATGCCCATCACCTGTGAGGAATGGTTTGCCTTGGAACATGACTCACAGAACAAGGTGTGGCGGCCTTAAGGCAAAAATGGTCACAACTCCTAACCAAGGAATGTTCTAGAACATTAGCGCCACAGAATATGACGCAATCGTGAGAAAAGACCATTATAAGGACTTCGGAGAATTGTGGAGAAACGCCTGTTGTGACAACAGTGCGGAAAGGTAAAATGCATTTGCTTCCTGACTGTAACACACACATGCGTATACACGCACACAACACAGAAACATGAAGGCAGACAGCAGGCCTGCAATCCGGGCCTCTGCAGAGTGAGGTCTCCAGCACAGAGGGGATGGGAGCCAGAGCCCGAGCACGGCCGTAGGGGGCCAGTCAAAACCGCTGCTAACGTGTTCATTTGTGGGTGCGACACTGGGAGCAGGTTGTTTTCAGAAGGCTTGACCCGGCAGGTACAGGCTGAAATGTGTATGGGCAAAATATCTTCTTGTTTGGGATTTACTTCAAAACAGCGGGGTAGTGAGAAGCAAGAGGCTGTCTGCACTCCGCGTGCGGGGACAGTTCTCACTGGGGCTTCTGGTGAGTCACAGGACAGTCATCTGTCACCTGTGGCCTGCTCTCGGCGTGTCCGCCTCCCGCAGTGAATGTGCGACAGCAGCACGGGCGGACACACCTGCTGTGCACTCACCGGGGCCGGGCCGGTCACACAGGCTCAGGAGGCCCCGACCCCTCCACCCTGCTCTCATTCACCACCATCGCCCTCCCCAGGAGACCACGGACACGGGGACCCCCTCCCACCCTCCGTCCAAGCTGTTTCTGCATAAACAGGCAGGACATGGGAGAATACACTCTGGTCACACCCAGCTCGGCCTTCCCCTCTGCAGGCAGGAGCTGGACAGGTAGGGGCTGCCTGGCCGGGCGGCCTGGAGCCAGAGGCCTGACCCTGCACCTGGAGAAGTGGCCCAGCTCCCGCCGGGCAAGCCCAAAGCAACCAAAAACGTGTCTCAGGACTCAGGCACCTCCCACGAGGTGTCATAGCCGTTTTCTCCGTGTCTCCCGGCAGGTCTCCAGCCTGCAGCCTGCACCTCCCACACAGACGGACCTCCTGCGGAGCTGAACACGCCGCACAGGGAGGCCCATGCCCGGCTCCAGGGGCGTGCAGGGCTCCTGGGGAAGGGCCAAGCTGACTCACCGTGGCGGGCTGCGGGTAGGCCCCCAGCGAGGGCAGGCTGTGCGGCAGGACGAGCCCCTCGCTCATGCTCACGCTCACGCTCACACTCACGGGGGCGCTGCACACGCTCTGGGCGGTGAGTGGGGCGGTGTCTGCCAGCGAGCCCAGCACCACGCTCTGCTGGCTGCTCTGGGAGTCCGAGTACACGGTGGAGCCCTGGCCGCTGTCGAGCGTGCTGTCCGCTGGGGAGGACAAAAGCACAGCTCAGAGTGGGTCCCCAAACGGCACCCCCATGACACTCCACGCAGGCCGGGAAGGCCGATGTGGGCTCACACACGCGCACTCACTCAGCTGTACGCTTTCTTCTGGGAGACAGGCTTTGCTTCCAGGGCGTGTAAGTAATGAATGTGCATCATTTACATAACCAATGGCAGAGCCGTAAGGCGCTACCTGCACCCAGGAACGGCCCTGGCAGCCCACCCACACAGCCTGACGCCTTGGGGGGCTGCCTGAGGCCACGCCCAGTCCTCACGGCCAGGCAGCGGCTCCCGCCTGGTGTAGACGGGCCTCAGACAGTGCCGGCCGGCCTGGAAGCGAGCCCTCGTCCAGCCCTGCAAGGGCGCGGGGTCTCAAGAGGCCGGAGTGTCCACGTCAGAAGACTCCGTTCGGCTGTCACCTGTGTCTTATGGTGAGGAGGCTGCAAGACCCTGACCATCTTCACCTCCAGTGAAGCAGCAGATCTGGGTCCAAACCCGGCCCCAGAGGCACAGGCCGGCTCTAACTTGGTTGGCAAACGGGGCTGACAAGGCACTCACCCCACAGGGGCTGTGAGAGGGCCCCTGGAGGCTCTGCAGCCTTTCTTGCAGTCAGCCCCACATGGCCCGGACATGGCCCGGACATGGCCAGTGGGCGGGGCTGCCATAGCTGGGGGCGGGGCTTGTGAAGGGAGCAGACAGGGCCCACATGGCCCATGGGCTCTTCCGGCCAAAGGTTCAACAACTATTGAGATGGCACTCCAGGCTTGCTTCCAGGTTCCAAAAGCTACACAGACGTTACCATTTGTCACTGATGCACCCCAAGCGGCTTCCTCAGCTGGACACTGTTCAAATGGGTGAAATCATTTAAACAAAGTTAAGGGGCAGCTTTTCAATTCTGTATAAAACAGTTTCTCCCCAGGACTGACTAGGGCTTGTTTTAACCAGGAAGACGTGAGAGAGTTGAGGTGGGAGTGTGCAAAAGCAGCCGGACAAGAGGCTCTGGTTTCTGAGGTGACAGGCAGTTATTCCACTCATACAGAGAGACAGACAGACAGGCGAGGAGACAGACATAAAGGGAATTCACAAGAGAGACACGGAGGAAGACAGACGGGAGAGCCGCACGGAGGACGTGAAGAGACCGACAAGCCGCAGGTAGAGCAGCTCTGACCTCCCGGGGCGAGAGCATGTGCTTCCAGTGTTGCCTAGGACGCGGATGTGCTGCCCAGGCCCGACTGTCAGCTGTCCGTCCGTGGGCACCGCGGCCAGGGGCACGCCTGTGCATGGGCGCCCGCTCTGACCGAGTGAGGCTCTGAGTGTGCAGGGTGCCGGGTGTGAGGCGTGCGCCTGGGCGTGTAACGGCATGTGCGGACTCTCTGCGCTGCCGGCGTCAGTGGCCCAGGGAGGCGCTCCCTGGCTCCAGTGCATCCTCCTCGGATGTGACAAGACAAGCTCTCCGTTCCCGTCCTAGACCCTGGCCAGCTGGCGGTTACATCTGTAGTGTGTGTGCTTTTTCCTCCAAAATTTATGCACGCCAATTGACTTTTTGGGTTATAAGAAAATGGAGTACGATGCTATAGCAGTTTAGTCTCCAAAACGAACTTGAGGAGGTTTGAAAGGAAGCAACCAGTAAACAGTCCCTGCGTTTAGCTCAGCCTTCTCTGAGAACCATCCGTGTGTGTAAGGGAAGGTGTGCCTACCAAGTCCATCACACAGGCTGTTCCACCTTCCCACTCCAAACCTAACTGCAGCCCACGGCGCTGCCCGCCCTCCGAGCTCCTCTGGCCCGACAGGAAGGCTGCTCCGCCTCGGCCGCAGCGGCGGCGTGGGCACGAGGGCAAGGCAGGCAGAAGCTGCTCTGGTCCAAAGGTCTGAGGTGGAGCCAGGCACGAACGGACCCACCCCCACCGGAACACGTCGTCTCAAGGTTCGCCACTAGAAGGCAGGCCACCTGGGCACAGACACTCCTAAGGACAAAGGTCACACAGCACGGCCACTCCCCTTCAGCCCGGCGGCCCTCGGATCCCTGTCCGAGCAGACGTCACCCGGTGCTGAGCCCTGGGCCCCATGCTGCCGGCCCGTGCCCTCCAGGGTGAGGAGTCGCCGGAGCCGATATACCCCGGGCTGGCCCGGAGGCTCTGGAGACCTGCACGCCTGTGCCCACCTGGCCAGGCGAGCTGGCAGAGAGCTCTGTGCGGCACCAGGGAAGAGCCAGGGGTGCCACCCCACACCCACAGGGGAGCCAGGGGACGGGGGGAGCAGCACTCACAGGCCAGGGAGGTGGCGCTGGCAGGCAGCGCGGGGGGCAGGAGGTGCTGGTCCGCCTCGGGCTCCTCGGGCTCCGGCGGCACCGCCTGTGTGTGGTAGGTCACCTGGACCTGCAGGGGCGCGGGCGGAGCCCTGACCGTGTCGGGGCTGCCCGGGTCCTGCCGCTCCTGTGGCTGCAGCACCGGCCAGATCCTCTCCCGCCGCCACTGGATCAACGCCACGCGGTCGCGGATGGACTTGGCCACGATCTTCACGTCGCTCTCGTGGAAGAACCCAGACTCGATCTGCAAAGGGACCCCTGCCGTTACTGGGACCATTCCCCCGCCCCCTCCCGCACAGCCCACTGCCCAGCCTGTCCTCCACCTGCACTGCCCCGTCATGGGGCCTCCGCACAAAGCCCCTCCTCAGGCCCCACTCCCATCCTTCAGGGACGCTCTCAGCATCCCATGAGGAATGGCCTCCATGCCGACTACACCACAGGGGGTGCGACCCTCGGGATCTCACTGACATGAGCCGGAGGGAAGGAAGCAACCTATTGTCTGAGCCCTGAGGCTGCCTGGTCCCCCCGCCCCCCCCCCCCCCGGTCCTCCCCTTGCCGCAGGTGGCCCGAGCAGGACGGGTGCTGGCCGATGCCTGTGCCGGGGCAGCGGCGAGGCCCCGAGGCCAGCGCTGTCCCTGGCATTCCCCCAGCGGCACGGCTCTGCAGCAGGAGACCAGGGCGGAGGGCACCATGCCTGGCGGCACTCGGGGCCCGGCACACCCCACAAGGTGTTGGGGAGCACTTGTAAAGGAGCCGAGGCTCCCAGGAAACACCCCGCTCTCTCCGAGATCCGTGGTCAGACCACACACGAGGGAAGCCGGCTCCTGCCGTCACGTGGGATCCCATGCGGAACAGAGACCAGAGGAGGAGCCTGCGGCGCCGTTTCCAGGCCCAGAGACACGCAGGCAGACGGCCACAGCGTGTGGCAGGGACAGCCCACGCCACGCCATCACGGAGCCCACAGGCACACAGGGCTCTGGAGACAGCCCGGCCGCCGGGCGGCTGCACTGGGCTCTGACCGCCGGGAGCTGTCCGAGGCCACTTGGGCGCATACTGGCAACCCTCTGGACGCCCCCATCCAGGAGATGGATGAACCATGACCCCAGCGTGCCCCCCAGGCTCAGCGGTGAGAGCAGGGGTCGCACACCCCGCCCAGGGCACAGCCGCCTGACGGGAGGCCCCGAGAGGCTGCTGGCTCTGCTGCCACTTCTATTTCTGCCGTGACCCACTTTCCCGCTGCAGCCCAGGCCCCGCCCACCACGCAGTCTCCAGGCTCGCTTGTTCCCAGCCTCGTAGGTCACCGCGAAAGCCCGTTACCCAGGTGAGGCAGAAGGAGGCTGGCATATAACCTTGAGAACCCCCTGTGCTGGGCTCCCGCCCCCTCACCGGGGCCACCGAGGGGAACCTCCAGATCAGAGACCCGCTTTCTCTCACCCCTGCATCGTCTTTCTGACTCACGCCCCCTCCCCATGTCCCTGCCTGAGGACCTGCTGGGAGGGAACAGGTGAATTTAGAGGGAGCAGAGCTGTCCTCCCTGCTCCTCCCACCCTGAGGGGCCACGTCACAGCCACAGCAGGTGCTGGAATCTCTCCCCTCCCCCAGTGCTCACTGACCTCAGCCCAGTGCTCCTCACTGACCTCACCCCCAGTGCTCACTGACCTCAGCCCAGTGCTCCTCACTGATCTCACCCCCAGTGCTCACTGACCTCAGCCCAGTGCTCCTCACTGACCTCACCCCCAGTGCTCACTGACCTCACCCCCGGTGCTTTCTGACCTCACTCCTGGTGCTCCTCACTGAACTCAGCCCAGTGCTCCTCACTGATCTCACCCCCAGTGCTCACTGACCTCACCCCAGGTGCTTTCTGACCTCACTCCTGGTGCTCCTCACTGAACTCAGCCCAGTGCTCACTGACCTCACTCCTGATGCTCACCAACCTCAGCCCTGGTGCTCTCTGACCTCGCTCCAGTGCTCCTCACTGACCTCAGGACAGTACTCCTCACTGACCTCACCCCCGGTGCTCAATGACCTCACCCCCGGTGCTCACCGACTTCATCCCCAGTGCTCACCGACCTCAGCCCCAGTGGTACTCACTGACCTCACCCCTGGTGCTCACTGACCTCACCCCTGGTGCTCACTGACCTCACCCCCGGTGATGCTCACCGACCTCACCCCCGGTGCTCACCGACCTCACCCCCGGTGCTCACCGACCTCACCCCCGGTGCTCACCGACCTCACCCCCGGTGCTCTCTGACCTCACCCCCGGTGCTCACCGACCTCACCCCCGGTGCTCTCTGACCTCACCCCCGGTGCTCACTGACCTCACCCCCGGTGCTCACCGACCTCACCCCCGGTGCTCACTGACCTCAGCCCCAGTGGTGCTCACTGACCTCAGCCCCAGTGGTGCTCACTGACCTCAGCCCCAGTGGTGCTCACTGACCTCACCCCCAGTGGTGCTCACTGACCTCACCCCCAGTGGTGCTCACTGACCTCACCCACAGTGGTGCTCACTGACCTCACCCCCGGTGCTCACTGACCTCACCCCCGGTGCTCCCCGACCTCACCCCCGGTGCTCCCCGACCTCAACCCCGGTGCTCACTGACCTTCACCCCCAGTGGTGCTCACTGACCTCACCCCCAGTGGTGCTCACTGACCTCAGCCCAGTGCTCCTCACTGACCTCACCCCCAGTGGTGCTCACTGACCTCACTCCCGGTGCTCACTGACCTCACCCCCGGTGCTCCCCGACCTCAACCCCGGTGCTCACTGACCTCACCCCCGGTGCTCACTGACCTCGCCCCCGGTGCTCTCTGACCTCGCCCCCAGTGCTCAGTGGCCTCACCCCCAGTGCTCAGTGACCTCACCCCCGGTGCTCACCGACCTCACCCCCGGTGCTCACTGACCTCACCCCCGGTGCTCACCGACCTCACCCCCGGTGCTCACCGACCTCGGCCCTAGAACGAGGCAGCTCCCCAGTGGGGGTCACCCTGTGCTCTTGCTGAGTTTCCTTGTTAGTGCCTTCCATCTACAACTGGCCGTCTCACCCTCTGACGGGGCTGCAGGGTGCTGGTAGAGAGGTTCCCCGGGGCCCTCCCATGCTGCCTGCCCCTCCGCCTACAGCCCTCCTCTCAGGGCTCTGGACCGCGCTGCTCTCTCGGGGATCTGCCCGGAGACGTGTTCCTCCGCCTCGGGAGAAGTCTGAGTGAAGGCTGCGGGCGGTGAGCTCCTCAGCGCCTGGCGGCGGCCCAGCCGCAGGAAGGCTGGGCTGCAGAGGCCGGCCCTGCTGCCAGCTCCGGGCTTTACGGCCAACAGCCACAGGACCAGCATCAGCACGGCCCGGCCCGGCGGGAGCCGCAGGGCCGGGCACGGGCACCCGCAGGGAGCGCTTTGGGTCAGCACAGCCGCTCCACCAATCCGCCCGCACTCACGCAGAGCACGGGGACACGCTGTTCTGGTCTGGCCTGGAACTGAGCACGGGACGT
This sequence comes from Pipistrellus hanaki, assembly GCF_964339955.1. NCBI lineage: Eukaryota > Metazoa > Chordata > Mammalia > Chiroptera > Vespertilionidae > Pipistrellus > Pipistrellus hanaki. The sequence goes on along the minus strand of NC_140513.1, from coordinate 69,389,784 downwards.
GCCTGCTGCGCGGACTGCGCTGCAGGGCAAGTGCTCCACATGGAAAGCTCTTCTGAGGGAGACGGGGGAGGGGCAGAGGGAGGAGAAACTGGCCCAGGGCCTCCGGGGACCTGCCGCCAGCTGAGTGAGTGCAGGGACGGCGAGTCGGGGCCTGGGGGGTGGCTGGGCTGCAGGAGGGCAGGCAGCCTGGGTGGGAGCGTCCTACGGGGAGGTGGGCAGATCCCACAGAGAGCAGCGGGGTCCAGACCCCTGAGCAGGAGGAGGAGGCTGCAGGCTGAGGGGCAGGCAGCGCTGGGAGGGCGGCCGGGGGACCCTCTGCCAGCACCCCTGCGTCCAGGCACTGCACCGGGTGCAGGAGGGCTCCCGGTGCCCACCCTGACACGGAGGGCGCACTGCTGGCTGCCTGCACCTCCCCAGTGCCCGGCCCTGGCCCCAACCTCAGAGCCGAAGGCACCTGTGCCCCACGGCCGGCCCAGGGCGCACCCATCTCCGCGGAGGGCCCCTTCCCGCCCGGCCAGTGTGCGCGGAGGGCAGTCAGGGTGGCCAGGACGCTGCGCAGGCCCACCCCAACAGGCCGCGGCACTCACTGTGCTGACTTCAGCGGAGCGCGAGGGCCGGCGGCGTGGGGGCTACGCACACGGACGCCGCGCGGGGTTGGGTCCATGTGACGCTCAGCACACGCAGGGCCAGCCCGGCACGGCAGACCCTTCCGTCCGCGCGCACGCGTGTCTGCTTGTGACTGGCGGCTGGGAAGGGGCGGGCTGGTCCTGACCCGGGAGCCAGGCCACCAACAGGACCTCACACCCTCTGCCATGCGGGTGCTGCAGGGCACAGGCCTGTCCGGGGAAGGTGGGGCCGTGACCGGCCACGGGTGCCCACTCCGTCCCCCGCTGGCTGCTGCCCCCCACCTCCCCACGCGCCTGGGCCCGCGGCCACTGGCCACCCTCGGCCGTGGCTCCGCACTCGCGTGTGCGGCTGGCCTGGCTCCTGCTGGGGCGGGGCCTGGGCCAGCGGGAAGCTGCACTCTCCCGGGCGGCCCCTTCCTCCTCCTAACCCCCCCTGGATGCCCCTGTGGCTTGTGGCACTTCCAACAGACGTGCACATTCACTGACATTTGGAGAAGGCGGGCTCGGTCTCCCAGACAAAGGCTGGCCAGGCCCTCGCTCTCCGCGGGAACCTGCTGGCTCTCACTCTGCCCGTTTCTCCAGGAAAAGGGTCTCGTCAGTGTCTCAGGAACCTGTCCTCTCTGCGACCCTGAGCACACCCGCCTGCTCCGCCCCTCCTGGGCCCAACGCGGCTCCAACACAAACCGAACTCAGAGCCCACGTTCACGCAGCGTCGGCAAGAGTCCGGTCCGGCCAAGCAGGCCTTTCCTGACACCTGGTTCAGAGCCACGTCCCGCTTCTGCGCAGCGGGCATCCGACCCTGCTGCCCTCACGGACACGCAGCACCCTCTGGCTTTGTTCTAACCCGGACACCACAGGCTCTCAGGCTGTGCCCTCTCCACCGCCCCCTGCCCCCTCCACCGCCACCCTCCACTGCCCACTGCCCCCTCCACCGCCACCCACCACTCACCGCCACCCTCCACCGCCCACCACCCCCTGCCCCCTTCACTGCCCTCACCCTCCACCGCCCCCTGCCCCCTCCACCACCACCCTCCACTGCCCACTGCCCCCTCCACCACCACCCACCACTCACCGCCACCCTCCACCACCCACTGCCCCCTCCACTGCCCCCACCCTCCACCGCCCACTGCCCCCACCCTCCACCGCCCACTGCCCCCTCCACCGCCACCCTCCACCGCCCACTGCCCCCTCCACCGCCCCCTGCTCCCTCCACCGCCACCCTCCACCGCCCACTGCCCCCTCCACCGCCACCCTCCACCGCCCCCTGCTCCCTCCACCGCCACCCTCCACTGCCCACTGCCCCCTCCACCGCCACCCACCACTCACCGCCACCCTCCACCGCCCACTGCCCCCTCCCTCCACCGCCCACTGCCCCCTCCAATGCCACTTTCCACTGCCCGCTCCGCCACCACCCTCCGCCGCCCACCACAGTGACACTTTACCATCTCCTGCGCCACATCGTCCGGCGTCTCCTTCTCCAGGTCGAAGGTAAACTCTATGGCCCCGTTGTCCTTGGGCTTGCCCTTCAGTTTCTTGGGGTCCTCCACCCAGAGCCGCAGGGCGATGGTGGACTTCCTGCCGTGGTCCTCCTCGGCCAGCTCCACCCTCACGCCCGTGTCCTCCGCGAAAAAGGCGTGGCTGAGCAGGTCCTTGATCTCGTACCTGGCGGGACAGAAAGGGCACACCTGCTGGGGAGGCCCTGCGCTCTGGACCGTCCGTCCATCCCGCCTGCTGCCCTGCTCTGCCCCAGGGGCCAGCACAGCCTACAGTGGACGCCCGCCTCCCGGGACAGGCCCGCCTCCCGGGGACAGGCCCGCCTCTGGGGACAGGCCCGTCCGGCACATCTCACTGGGCACACTGGGCCCTTCTCTATGGCGAGAAGAAAGCATGCCCGGGGGAGAGGCTCCCGGAGCCCGGAGGCCGGTCAGCCAGGTTGTGGAGAGACACGGCCGCCGCCGGCAGGGACCAGTGTCCCCTGGCTCCACAGGCCTGAGCGTGGTAACTGCAGGTTTGGGATGGACCACACAGATGACGATGAGCAGCCTGGAGCCCAGGAGAGAGAGCAGGACGAGCCGCATGGGGAGGCTGGGCACAGGAGGCTGAGCCAGGGAGGCCGGGCAGGGGGAGGCCGGGAACGGGGAGGCCGGGCACAGGGAGGCCGGGAACGGGGAGGCTGGGCACAGGGAGGCCGGGCATGGGGAGGCCGGGCACAGGGAGGCCGAGCATGGGGAGGCCGGGCACGGGGGGGCACAGGGAGGCATGGGGAGGCCTGGCACGGGGAGGCTAGGCACAGGGAGGCATGGGGAGGCTGGGCAGGGAAGACCGGGCACAGGGGTGTCCTTCAAGTCGGAAACAGAAGGATCCACCAGAGTCAACACAGAGAAAAGACAAGGGGCAGAGCGAGGCCCCAGGAGCCCCCTGGTGGGCAGGAAGGAAGGGGGCTCCAGGATTCCCCAAAGCCCAAGGCTGGCTCTCGGAGGCGGCCGAAGCCTCCGCAGCCAGCTGGAAGGGTTTCCGGGAGAAGTGCCCAGGCCGGCGCCGCTGGGACTCACCGCTCCTCCTTGTTTTTGCAGATGCACTCCCCGATGATCTCCTTGATCTCGGGGTCCTGCACTTTCTCAAAGCTGGCCGGCTTGATGCCCTGCGGGAGGAGCAGAGTCACCCTGCGGGGTCCCACTGCTCACACGGCCCCGGGGCCCAGGCAGGAAGTGCACCGGCTTCGGGTGGGGGGCCGGCGGGCGTGAGCGGGGGAGAAAGACTGGGACCCACGCCCTCTGTGGAGGAGGTTGGGCACGGGGAGGTGCGTGGAGGAGGTGGGCCGGTGGATCTGCCCAGGGGGCTCGGAGGCCGGAGGAGGAAATGCCCGCACAGGCCGGCCTTTCTCCCCCCTCATTCCGGGAGCCGAGGGCACGATCTGTAGGCACCGCAAGGGCCGCCGAGACCTGCCACTGAGGTACCGCAGGGCTGGCTTCCCAGGCCCGGAGCTCAGGCTTCTGAGAACGACTGTGCTTTGCAGTTCCCCCACCTGGGGCTGTGGAGCGACCCGGCCAGGTGACCGTGAGGCGGGGTGCCAGGGTGGGAACAAGCCTCCTCTCGGACCAGAGCCCAGCGGGATCGCGGTGCGGGCAGAACGCAGACACCGCTGCAGGGAGGGGCCAGGCCGCGGGGTGTATCTGTCCGCGGGGCGTGGCGCTGCCTGAGCGATACCCGGGGGTTAATGTGTAAACACACTGAGGGCTCAGCCGTCCCGTCCTCTCTCCTTCAGCAACACCCACCTCCGCAGCCTGTCCCGTGTCCTTTTTCTGCACAGAATGGGGCACACATCCCCACAACGAGGGAGGGCAGGCGCGGGCAGACGGAAAATGCAGGACCCCAGCAACCCGCAGGCCAGGGGAGGCCCCTGCGCCCACCAAGCCGGACCCCGGGACCACACCGGAGCCAGTGGGGCCGTGCTGTGTCTGACGCGGGCGAGTCTGACAAGGGACCCTGAGCTTCAGGAGCGAAGAGGGCTCCCCGCTGCCAGGGGGAAGGGCGGCCCTGTGGGCGGGTGCCAGGACCTCCATGGCGGGGGCACACTGTCACACCTCTGAGCACCGGCGCCCCTAGGCCAGCAGACTGCGCCGGAAGAACAGGCGCTGCTCTGGAGGACGGAGTCTGGGCTCGCTGCACGAAGCCGGGAGCTGACAGCACAGGGACCCACGGAGCCTGGGCGGGTGTGGTGCCCCAGGAGTAAGCTGGGTGTCACTGGCCCGAGGACACCCTGAGGGTCGGGAAACTCGCTCCCGGCTGCTCCAGGGGACAGGCAGCCTGGCTGTGCCTGCTTTCCCAAACCACGGTGCCACGGCGCCTCGGGACCCGGGCCCGGGCCTGACAGGGCAGGGGGGCTGCTGGAGAACAGGTGGCCAAGGGCACACCCTCGGGGCTCTGTCCGTCGCCCCAGGCCAGCAGGTGGGCCAGAACAAGGGTCTCCAGGCGACTCCTCCCACCCAGAGCCAGCACCAGGTCTGGCTGGGCACCTGCTCTCAGCCCCGCCATCCTGAAGGAATGCCCACAGCTTCTCCTGCCAGCAGCACAGGGGGCGCACCAGCCGTGGGTCCTGACCACCCAGGGCCTCCACCCGAGCCCTACTCTCCTGCCTCCAGGCCCGAGCAGCACACAGGAGGGCTCCGAGCTCACACATGACCACTAACTCAGAACTGAGAACCAAAGGAGAGAGCCGAGCGACCTCCCAGGATGGCTCGAGAGTGTGCAATGGGCTGGTGCCTGGGGTACAAGAACCAGGCTCCTCTGCAGAAGCCAGGAGCCCTGGAGGGGAGTGCCATCCGGGGAGCCCACCCAGAGTGCAGGCGCAGACAGGGACAGCCACGCCCGCGGCGCTGCGTCGACACTGCCCGGGCTCCCGCAGGCAGAGGGCTGCATAGGGAGAACGGTGGTCTCCGATAAAATCCTGGGCACACGCCAGGAGACACCAGGGCCCTGGTCTGTCCCTGTCTGCGCCTGCGCAGCCCCTGGCATGGCCTGGAGGTGGGCTCCAGCCTTGCAGCGCTGAGGCCCGGGCAGCCCCGGGCACTGTTCCCAGCACTCGCATCACTGCCGCTGAGGCTGCCCCCTGCAGCCCGGAGGCCTGTGCGCCTGCCTCCTCGTTCCCCCTCCGTGACACAGCGTGCCCTCCTCTCACAGCAGCTGTGACTTCCCCAGGCGCCCCCCGCGGGCACTCACGCAGGTGACCTTCCGGTAGATCTGCGCAGCGTTCTGGCACTCGGAGTAGGGGTACTCCGAGGTGGCCATCTCCAGCATGCACATCCCGAAGGCGTACACGTCCACTGACTCGTCGTAGTGCTCCTCGTACATCTCGGGGGCCATGAACTCGGGGGTGCCTGTGCCGGGAGCAAGAGGTGCAGGATCAGCGGCCGGCGGCCAGAGCCCGCCCCATCACATGCCGCGCAGCAGGTCCCGGAACCCTGATTCCGACAGGACTGTTCTGTAGACAGAGGTTCCCAAAAACCTGCCGGGACCCTCCTGGTTCCGGCTGGACCAGCCCTCGGAGCGGGCAATGCTGGGTGCCTCTCGGGCAAAGCACAGCCCCGTCCCCTCCGCAGGCCCAGGGACCAGAACAGACAGAGCCGTGCCAGCACAGAGCTGCTGAAGTGGCAGGAGCCGGGAAAGCCCCAACAGCCCGCCAGGCACAGCCCACAGCAGAGCGTGGGCGGCAGCCCCGGACGGGCACGGCACAGGGTCGCTGGTGGGCAGGTCCAGGTGGAGACGGTGCGTTCTGAGCACACCAGTTTTCAAATAATGTTCCCTCTGAATGTTAAGGCCGTGAAGACTTACCCGAGGCAGAGTAAAATACACAAAATACACGTGCGTGCACACGCTGACCCTGGTGCGCGGCCGTGAGCAGACGGGACTCACCTGGCAGCTGTGACCACAGCGATTTTCCTTAGTGACGCTGGTCTAGGGCTTTAACTTTTCTATAACCTTTTTGCTCTAATAATCACACTCCCTTTGTGAGAGCAAGTTCACCTGAGCACCTGTCACACTAACCACCAAGGGGCATCCTCTTCAGGGAGGCTGCTCTTGGACTCCCCGCTGACACGGGAGGTTTTCTGAAGCCCAAGTTTTTAAAAGCAAAATGCCATGAACTGGCTGTTGTGTCAGAAAGCATATGGCGGGAGGGGGAGTGTCTTCCAAATGTTCATACCTCAGCCCTGGCCTGCGTGGCTCAGTGGTGGAGCACCATCCCAGCACTGAAAGGTCGCAGGTTTGATTCCCAGTCAGGGCAATGCCTGGGGCTGCGGGCTTGATCCCCAGCAGGGGGCGTGCAGGGGCAATATTTCTTCCTCTCCCTCTCCCTTCCTCTGTGGGCTCAGAGGAGGAAGAGGAAGGCAGAGGCACACAGCCAGCAAACCAGCCCCACAGTGATGCCCCAGACCCGCCCACAGAAGCACTGGTCACTCCAGGCCCCAAACACCTGGGTCCTCACATGCAGGGGGGCAGGGGGTTCCCCACCTGCAGAGGCCGCCCCCGCTCCTACTCCTGAGTGCCATAGCTCACAGGCACCAGCAGCCTCACCACCGACCCACAGCCCAGCAGGCCGGGAGCCCCAGCCTGGCTGAGGGCAGAAGGCGGCAGCCTGGGAGAGCGGAGCGCACCTATCACACTCTTGGCAAAGGACGCTCTCTTGAGGGTGGCCAGGCCCAGGTCACCGATCTTGACGGAGCCGGTGGGCCCGGTGATGAAGATATTGTCGCACTTGAGGTCGCGGTGGATGATGGGGGGCGTGCGGGTGTGCAGGAACAGCAGCCCCTTCAGGATCTGCCGGCACCAGCTGCGCAGCACCTTGGGCTTCATCACCTTGAACCGCTTCAGGTACCTGCAGGGAGGGCGCCGTGAGGTCCCGCTGCCGTGTGAGAAAGGCTTCCCGCTGCGGTGGGCGTGCGTGTCACCCACGGCACCCTGTGAGGCAGGAGTGCTGCGGACGCAGGCAGGACCGCCGGCTGGCTGCGTGGCCGCCCGGACCCGGCCCCCGAGGCCGCGGCAGGGAGCGCTGGCTGTGTGGCCGCCCAGCCCAGCCCCCGAGGCCGCAGCAGGGAGCACTGGCTGTGTGGCCGCCCGGACCCGGCCCCCGAGGCCACGGCAGGGAGCGCTGGCTGCGTGGCCGCCCAGCCCAGCCCCCGAGGCCGCGGCAGGGAGCACTGGCTGTGTGGCCGCCCGGACCCAGCCCCCGAGGCCACGGCAGGGAGACCGGACGCTGGCTGTGTGGCCGCCCGGACACGGCCCCCCGAGGCCGCGGCAGGGAGCGCTGGCTGCGTGGCCGCCCGGACCCAGCCCCCGAGGCAGTGGCAGGGAGTGCTGGCTGCGTGGCCACCCAGCCCAGCCCCCCAGGCCGCGGCAGGGAGGCCGGACCGCTGGCTGCGTGGCCGCCCGGACACGGCCCTCCTGAGGCCCGCAGCAGGGAGGCCGGACTGCTGGCTGCGTGGCCGCCCGGACCCAGCCCCCGAGGCCGTGGCAGGGAGCGCTGGCCGCGTGGCCGCCCGGACACGGCCCCCCGAGGCCGCGGCAGGGAGCGCTGGCTGCGTGGCCGCCTGGGGCCGGCGGGACGCACTCACGTCTTGAGCGTCCCGGAGGTCATGAGCTCGGTCACCAGCACGATGCAGCGCTTGCCCTTGGCGCTGGACTCCCAGAAGTCGTAGAAGCGCACGATGTTGGGGTGCTGCAGGCCCTTGAGCATCTCGGCCTCCTCCTTGAACCGCTGCCGCTCGAGCTTGGTGAGCTTCCGGTCCTAGAGAGAGACACACAGCTGCCTGGTCATCCCAGGGGTCACTCCCTCATTTCCTTTTGTCAGGGAGCAAGGCGGGGGGGGAGGGGGGGAGAGAAGGGAGGGAATGAGGAGGGGAGGGGTGAGGAGGGGAGGGAGAGAGGGATAGGAAGGGAAGAGGGAGAGGGAAAAGGGGAGGAGTGGAGGGGAAGGGAAATGGAGGGGAGGGGAGGGAAGGAGAGAGGGGAAGGAGAGAGGGGGAGGAGAGGGAAGGGGAGGAGAGGGGCAGGGGAGGTGAAAGGAGGGGAGAGGGAAAGGGAGAGAAGGGAAGAGGAAAGGAGGGGAGAGGGGAGGGGAAGGGAAAGGAGGAGGGCAGGGGGAGAGGGAAAGGAGGGGGAGATAGAGGGGAGGGGGGGAGGGGGAGCCACCCTGAGGAGGAGCCCCTAGCTCATCAGAAAGATCTCTACCCTGGTGTGGGTGGCTCAGTGGTTAGTGTTGTGCAGTGCACTGAAGGGTCACAAGTTCAGTTCATGGGTGGAGGCACACACCCAGGCTGTGGGTTCAGTTTCTAATTGGGGCACACACAGAGGCAACTGACGGATGTTTCTCACATCGATGTTTCTCTCTCCCCGGATTCAATGGAAGACACATCCATGGTGAGGATTAAAAAAGAAGCTCTGCAGAGACCCAGCGCCTCCAGCCACTGCAGTGCCAATGCTCCCTCCGGCCACGCCTGGTGCCCGGGCCCTGGCTCTGGTGCTGCAGAAGGAGGCGAGGACTGGGACTCTGAGGGCCTGCTCATGGCCACGGCAACGACAGCCAGAAACCCGGGCGGGATGGAGCTAGCGGCAAAGGAGGAAGGCCAGGTCGCAGGCCGCTCCCGTCGGGGCTGGGGCAGCACACACACTGGGGGCCTGGGCCCGCAGCACATGGGAACACACTCCAGCACCCCAAGCCAAGGCTACACCTGACCCCACACCTGCCACCACCCAGGCCCTGCCTCGTCGTCCCAGCAGCCTCTTGTATCCACCTTCCCCTCACAGATCAGCCCCACCTCGGCCCAGCACCCTCTCCCACACACCCCCAATGTCGCCTCTGTCCCAGTCCGACGGCAGAGCCTGGCAGCACACGCCTGGCGCCCGCCAGAGGAGCCCTAGGAACAAACACCGCTGTGGGTGGGCGGGAGCGGTGGGTTGCAGGAGACAGAAGAGGTGCATGCGGACAGAGGGTGGGAGAAAGCAGAGCTGAAAGGAAACACAGGCCTGGACTCCTGGGATATTTCCAAAAGAGCCCAACGGCATAAATATTCCAGCAAACCCAGAGAGGAGACGGGAGGGGCTGGGGTCACCGGGTTATGGGGTTCTTTCCCAAGTGGTGCTCTGAGCATTAGGCACCCTTCCCCACAAACGCCATCAGCCTCTTCGTGCAAAGTGGGCCCGCCAGCACGAGCACCACGGAGCAAAGGAATGCCAGGAGGAACAAAGACAACTTCGAGAACATCTAGCTCATGCCCTCTAAGGTCGGAGAGGCTGACACATATCAACGAGAGAAAGCTTCTACTGAAAAAGGAGCAATTGAAATGCTCGGAGAACCACATCAAAATTACAACTAAAACAGAACTGCCTCATTCAGAACCGCCTGGGACTGGGTTGAATGGAAGCCCTGCAACTAGAGAAGCAAACAACGCACACTGAGGCTGGTGGGCGGGGCGGAGGCCCAGACCAGCTGGTGCAGCACCACCTCTGGTGTTTTTACATCAGGAGGGAGGTCTCAGCTGCAGAGGCTTCCCGTGAGGAGCAAGGAATCCCAGCCCCACACTGGACACACAGTCTGGGGTTCCAGAGCTGAGAAGGTAAGTTCCCGTAACTCTGGGCTATAAAAACCAGCAGGGATTGTAGCTGAGTGACACAGATGGAGACCAGGTGTTCCTCTTAAAGGGCCAGGCGCACGGACTTGCATGGAATCACACCTTCTGAGCTCCAGCACCAGGTGGCTTCAGGGGACCCAGGGACATACGGGGAGGAACTAGACTGTCTGTTATTGGAGCAGGAACTCAGGGGCAGCTTTCTCCCAGATCAGGGAACTCACAAGGGTCATTGTTCCTGTGCTGGGACCTCCTGTGTCAGGGAGCTAACTGGCAGTCATATCTGAGCCTCCATCTGCCTAGAACACACTGTTCACTCTGCCCTGGGGATTCTGAGACCCGCCCCATCCAATCTGCAGCCCACCCAAGCTGTTTGCAGTGGTTTTTCCATGTGAATGGCCTGTCCTGGCTCAGGCCTCCGATTTTGCTAAAATCTCTCCAAAAGGCAGTAGCTGGTGTCAGCGTGCCCCAAACCTATCAGTAAAAGGTTCAAGACTCAGCAATGCCGAAACCGGTTTGGCTCAATGGATAGAGCGTCGGTCTGAGGACTGAAAGGTCCCAGGTTTGATTCCGGTAAAGGGCATGTACATTGGTTGCAGGCACATCCCCGGCGGGGGTAAGCAGGAGGCAGCTGGTCGAGGTTTCTCTCTCATCGACGTTTCTAACTCTCTATCCCTCTCCCTTCATCTTTGTAAAAAAAATCAATAAAATATATTTTAAAAAAACCACACACACACACAAAAAAACCTCAGCACTAGCACCGGGCTGCCTTGCTTCACAGCTGGGCCTCGCCAGGGCACATTCAAGCCCAATACAAGTAGCAGCTTTGGCAGACCTCTCTGTATCTGTCGCCAGGTGGCCCCAGGCAGTGGCTAACTTTGCACTTCCCGGGAGGCCCTAGAGCCAGTGCCCTAGGTGGACAACTTCAGACCACACGAAGACCACACCAGACTACAACTCTACACATCCACAAGCAATGCACCCAAGGGGCAGACTCAGTGAGCACCAAAGCCCCACTGAAGCAAGTCCTGCTCCATAGGGTGCCTCCTATACAGCTGCTCTTCCACTGTAGTCCCAACCGGTCCTCAGCCAATTGACTTTCAGGCAACAGCAATAGAGGTTCAACTACAAGACTGTACACTAAGCCCACACAAGGTTGCACCTGGAGTTCCCAGCTCAGGTGACTGGGGAGGCTGAACACTAGGCCCTACGGACACCTACTACATAAGGTCACCCTACCAATTCCAGGAGACTAGAAGCTCTACCTGATACATGGAAACAAACACAGGGAAGCAGCCAAAATGTGGAGACAAAGAAATGAAGGAAATGGAAGCAAGCAAACTACTGGATACAGAGTTCAAAACCATGAGTATAAGTTACTTAAGGATCTTCAGGAGAGCTTTAAAGGACTGAGAGAGAACTTCAAGGGACTTAGTGACACTATCAAGGATTTTACTGAGAATGTCAAAGATATGAGAAAAGACTATCAAGGATCTTACTGAGAATGTCAAAGACATGAGAAAGGACCAGTCAGAAATTAAGCATACACTCACTGAAATAAAAAATAATTTACAGGGATTCAATAATAGAGTAGATGATTCTCAGAATAAAATCAACATTTGGAATATGAGGAAGCAAAAATCAATCAGAGGAGCAAAAACTGACAACCAAATTAAAAAGTATGAAGGCAGTGTAAGAAGACTCTGGGACAACTTCAAGTGTACCAACATCAGAATTATGGGGGTGCCAGAAGAAGAAAGAAAGATATTGAAAACCTATTTGAAGAAATAATGACAGTAAACCTCCCCCACCTGCTGAAAGAAATAGACTTACAGGTCCAGGAAGCACAGAGAGTCCCAAACAAGAGGAACCCCAAAAGGCCCACACCAAGACACATCATAATGAAAATGCCAAGGGTTAAAGACAAAAAGAGAATCTTAAAAGCAGCAAGAGAAAAGCAGTTAGTTACCTACAAGGGAACTCCCATAAGACTGTCATCTGACTTCTCAACAGAAACTTTGTAGGCCAGAAGGGAGTGGCAAGAAATATTAAAAGTAATGAAAAGCAAGGACCTATAATCAAGATTATTCTATCCAACAAAGCCATCATTTAGAACTGAAGGTCAGATAAAGAGTTCACAGACAAGAAAATACTAAAGTAGTTCATCATCACCAAACCAGTATTACATGAAATGTTAAAGAGTGGTGGTGGTGGTGGTGGAGGAGGAGAAGGAGGAAGAGGAAGAGGAGGAGGAGGAGGAGGAGAAGGAGAAGGAGGAGAAAGAAGGAGGAGGAGGAAGAGGTAAAAATATGAACAATAGAATGGCAATAAATGCATAGCTCTCGTTAATTGAATCTAAAAATCAAAATAAACAAATAAGGAATCTAATGAACAAAATAAACTGATGAATAAAATAGAACCAGAGGCATGGAAACATGGAACAAACTGATGAATCTTAGAGGGAAAGGGGGGGGGGGGGGCAGGATAGATTAACCAATGATCTTATCTATCTATCTATCTATGAAAGCCTCTCCACATATAAAATCCTAAGCAACCGAAGGACCAGTTGCTATGATGCACACTGACCACCAGTGGGCAGACACTCAATGTAGGAGCTGCCCTCTGGTGGTCAGTGTGCTCCCACAGCCAACCTCCCATGGATGGCAAACCTCCTCAGGTCCCCCTCCCCAAGCTGGCCGGCCAACCTCCCGCGGTCCCTTCCTCCCCACAGCTAGCCAACCTCCTGCAGACACTCCCCCCAGCCAGCTGCCCCCCGCCCCCAAATCAGCCCCAATCACCGGCCAGGACAAGGGATCCCACTTGTGCATAAATTCATGCACCAGGCCTCTAGTGGACATACATGAATTACCGATGGACACAGGCAGTGGGGTGATGACACCTGAGGAGGGGGACAAGGGGAGGAAGAGGAGGAAGGCATCTGTAATACCCTCAACAATAACGATTTTTTAGAAAGGAAAGATAAATAGCCCCAGCAGGTTTGCTCAGTGAATAGAGCATCAGCCTGTGTACTAAAAAATACCAAGCTTGATTCTAGTCAAGGGCACACGCTTGGGTTGTGGGCTTGATCCCCAGTAGGGAGTGTGAAGGAGGCAGCCAATCAATGATTCTCTCTCATCACTGATTTTTCTCTCTCTCTTCCTCTCACATCCTCTCTGAGATCAATAAAAAATATATTTTAAAAGAAAGATAAATAAAACAGTTTTGAAAAAAGGAACAATCAAGAGCTCTTGAAAAATAAAGCTCAATATTTTAAAAAGATATTCTGTAACCCAAGGAAATATTAAATACAAAAATCAACTTTTATTTTTTTATTGTTGGCAGTATTACAGATGTCTTCCATTCTTTCCCCTTTACACACCTCTGCTCAGCCCCTACTGCTTGTGTCCGTGGCCTATGCATATCCTATATAGTAAAGAGGTAATATGCAAATTGAGCATCACTCCAACACACAAGATGGCTGCCCCCATGTGGTCAAAGATGGCCACCCCCTTGTGGACAGACACAAGATGGCTGCCACAAGATGGCCAGCTGGGGAGGGCAGTTGTGGGCAATCAGGCCTCCAGGTGAGTGCAGTTGGGGGGGGGGGGAAGACCAGGCCTGCAGGGGAGGGCAGTTAGGGGTGACCAGGCCAGCGGGGGGAGGGGGGGCAGTTAGGGGTAATTGAGCCAGCAAGGGAGAGTACAGCAGGGGAGGGAAGTTGGGGGCAATCAGACCTGTAGGGGAGGACAGTTAGGGGTGACCAGGCCTACAGGGGAGGGAAGTTGGGGTTGACCAGGCTGGCAAGGGAGGGCAGTTAGGGGTGACCAGATCAGCAGGGGAGGGCAGTTAGGGGCAATAAGATCTGCAGGGGAGCAGTTATGCGTTGATAAGGCTGGCAGGAGTGGTTAGGGGGTAATCAGGAAGGCAGGCAGGCAGGCAGGCAAGTGGAACCAGCAGTCCTTGATTGTGGGAGGGATCCCTGATTGGAGAGGGTTCAGGCTGGACTGAGATACACGGGCGGGCGCGCGCACGCGCGCACACACACACACACACACACACACCATGCATGAATTTGATTATATAAGTTCTTTGATTTATCTCTCCTAGCCTCCCACCCCCCTATAGGAGGTATGTCGGTCTGTTCCATACTTCCATGCTTCGCGTCTTGTTTTGTTGGCCAGTTCATTCTGTCCATTAGATTCCACAAATAAGTGAGATCATGTGATATCTGTCTTCCTTAAATTGGCTTATTTCACTTAGCATAATTGTCTTCAAGTCAAAAAGTCAACTTTAATCTAGATAATAACATGGAAACACGTTTGACTCATCAAATATTTAAGAAAATACAAGTCAAGCCACAGACTGCGAGAAACTATTCCCAAAACAAGTATTTGACATGGGACTCATATGAACTCCTGCTGTTATCAGAAGTGAGGTTTCCCTTTCCCCACTGAGTACTGGGAGTCGTGTCTATGACATCTCAAAAAAAAAATAATAAATTTCTATGGCTGACATAGGAAGATGAATGATTTTTATCTGCATGGAATTGAATCCTTGGGTTTCTAAGGACCCATTTCCCTTAATCCAGTCCTGAAAGATGTGAGGCTGTGGATTCCGAACTAAAAGCAAAGCCAGTGTGCAGAGTGCCTGTTCTATGCTGGAATTGGGTCCACGTTAGCATCAGGCTCGTTGCAGTCCAGCAATCCATGGTGTGTGGGGTCCACGTGGCTGTGAATCACGGGGGAATGCAGGAGCCCAGGCCCCTGAAAGCCCCTGAGGAGCCAGGAGCACAGAAGGCAAGAGGGAGGACTCCTTTGTTTAGGAGACTAAGTCTCTCCAATCTTCCCATTCTGGCCAATGACCCGTCCCCAGGTGTGACTGATGGCCAGTACCTTCCCTGTTTCACCCAGACTTTCCTGGTCAGGTGTCTATTCTGCCCTGACCGGTGGCTCCCTGGGGAAGCTGAACAAATGGCTATGATATTTAGCCTTCCCTTTGCTTCATTCTTCATTCATAACTAGGTTTATTACAGCACCACTATAACTCAACGAGAGCAATGGATACGTGTCACAGGCGCGTATGAAAAGGCGCTCGGCATCCTGAGTCATCAGGAAGATAAATCCAGCTACAATCACAAGATCCCACTCCTGCCATCTGCAGAGTCATTCCAAGAAGGGTCATTCCAGCCCTGGATGGTGGTGAGCTGAGCCCTCTGGCACAGGCTGTTGGAAGTGCAGGTGGCACAAGCCTCAAAGAAGCCTTGGCAGCTTCACACCAGCTCTTGGCCCAGTCACACCCAACCAGGCCGCCACGCAGGACAGGCACACAGGGTTCAGAGCCGCTCCACTCAGAACAACCCAAACTCCAGAAAATGCCGGACTGTGGGGCAGAAACCAGAGCAGCACTTGCCTCCCATATGAACTCCTGCCTGTGCACTTACAATGTGTTTTATTATATGTCAGTCAGTGCCCAACTTTCCAAGTGTCAAAAAAATAAAGAGAAAACATCCAGAACCAAATGTGAGAAACAGAAGAGAAATGTCAAAACATGGAGACCCAGCTGAAAGTCCTGACAACACGGACCAGGAGGTCAGAGGGAAGGAGAGGAATCAGGAAGGAGAAGGAGATAAAGAAATAGCATTTTCCTGAGCTGAAAGCAGAACCATCCTATAAAATAAAATGCTAATATGCAAACAGACTGAACGGAGGAACGATTGGTCGCTATGATGTGCACTGAACACCAGGGGGCACACACGGAACATGCTGGGTGTGGGGGCAGCAGGCGGCAGTGCGGAACACGGTGGTATCAGCCGCAGTGAGATGGTGGAGCAGGTGAGGGGGCACCATTCGCTGTTGTCGGGGTGAGCCTCTAGTATAGGGG
Source organism: Pipistrellus hanaki (assembly GCF_964339955.1). Classification (NCBI taxonomy): domain Eukaryota; kingdom Metazoa; phylum Chordata; class Mammalia; order Chiroptera; family Vespertilionidae; genus Pipistrellus; species Pipistrellus hanaki. Next base: position 69,374,156 of record NC_140513.1, on the reverse strand, counting down.
TGTCGAACTCAATCAGAGAAGGGGCCAAAATCTAAAATCCAGCCTAAATCGCGGGCCGAATGGTTTACTGAACAGTCATAAACTGACAATGTCATAAACTGACAGTGGAGTGCAGTGATGACACCGCGGTGCGGGCCACATTGCAAGGCCTGGCGGGCTGGATTTGGCCCGCGGGCCTTGTGTTTGACACGTGTTCTAGTAGTTCCTGAAAACTCCCGTGTGCTGCAGTCCCGTGGCGCCGGCCCCCCTGCACTGGAGCCACCGCTCACACCTGCTGCCGGCACTGGCGTGGTCCCAATCACTCGGTGCCTCCAACGGGTTTGAGCAGCAGCTGCCGGCTCGATTGCCCCTCAGGGTTCTCCACCTCTCCCTGCTCCTGAGGGGTAATCAGAGCAGCAGCTACCATTCACACTTGCTACCAGCACCGGCTGCCATCACTAGCCCCACTCGCCCCCACTGCTGGTGTCAGTTCCAATCGCTCTGCACCATCAGCAGGTGCAAGTGGGGCTGATGAGCGCATGGGAGCAGCATTGGGAGTGGGGCTCTGGCAGACAGGGGACTAGGGGCCGCAGTGGGAGGGGCCAGGCGGGGCATGGAGGATGGGCCAAGACCCACGCTGTGCCCACTGCTGCCTCACAGCCCACAGTTCCTTCCAAGATGCACGAATTCGTGCACTGGGCCCCTAGTCTCTCTCTGTGTGTGTGTGTGTGTGTGTGTGTGTGTGTGTGTATGCAAATTATCCCCTCGGGAGTTTGAATGCTTGCTATGACGTGCGCTGACCGCCAGGGGGTGGCATGGAACAAAGGAAGGCCCTGACCAGTAGCTGGGGAAGGGAGGCCTCAGCCAGCGGCCAGAAGGTCTGATTGGCCCTGATCACCAGTTAGGCCTAAGGACCCTACCCATGCACAAATTTCATGCACTGGGCCTGTAGTTTAGAATAAATGGAAAGATGACCCACCACCAAACCAGTTCCAGCGAAATTCAGACCCCTGAGGGCTGAGAGCAAGCCCTGCCCTCCTAGGAGGGTTTGTGTGGTTTAATTTTCTTTTCTTTTCTTTGGGGGGGGGGGGGGGGGAGGGGGGTAGCGCGTCTCATCAGCAATCAAGGGCACAGCCAATGAGGCAGCCTCCTCAAAGTGCTGATTCTGATGTGGAACTCTAGCCCCAGACAAACTGATGTCAAACCCAGGTCTGACTCTCAGATGCTGGAGAACTCAAAGGTAACTCTCCTTCTGCACAACACAAAAGAGTGAGTGTGGCAAGCTGTGCCCACCACCGAATGTAGCCATAGGGCAGTGCCAGCCACCAAACATGGCCATGGGGCTGTGCCTGCCACAGAATGTGGCTGCGGTGTTATGCTCACCACTGAACGTGGCTGTGGGGCTGTGCCCACCACCAAACGTAGCCGTGGGGCACCCCTGCACCATTCCTGCAGGGCAGCTGGCTCAGGACAATGACATTTCAGTGTCAATCCTTCCAAAGGCCTGCCCACGGATTCTCCAGGGAACTCAGACTTGCTTACCGTAGAAACTGAACTGTTTTTGCCAATATTTCAGCACCTGCCAGCAGCAAAGTAAAAGATTTCATTGTGGTCTCAGATTTGTGTTATATAAATAGCATAACTGACAACAACGAAGAGGGAGGAAGGTGCCCAGGACATGCTAGGCTCGTTCCGTGACCGACACAGGCCAGTGGTGACAAGGACATGGGTATGATGTGGAAGCCAGCTCTCCAGACAACGCCTCTCAGAGTGGGTGGGGAGAAGCAGGAGAAACAGACCTTATTGTATGTTCTAAGCCACAGGCTATTTTTACCTACGTGACACACTGCTTGGTAATTTAAAAGGTCAATTGGTGAGTGCTGCTCAGAGTCTCTCCCCCCCTGAGCTGGCCCAAATCCTTGACTCTGCTGATCGCCATGCCATCAGGGCCTCCATGGGGGCAGCTGGCATCGTCACTGCTGTGGGCTGAACGCATTCCCTGGCTTCTGGCAGGCTGTGGTCACACCCCAGGGCAGGAGGGAAGCTGCTGGTCCTGCGGGCCCTCAGATCCGGCAGCCAGGCTGCTCCTCAGGTGCAGTGGGGAAGGTGCTCTGCTGCTCACAGGGCCTCGCTCTGTCCATGCCCCAGACAGGTGGGCAGCCACAGACCAGCCTCCCTGCCAACAGGCCCTGATGCTGCCGGGATTAGAGGCTCCTATTCCCCCAAAGACAGAGAGAGCCAATCAGATTAAAAGGAGAAATCAGTGTGGACAATGCTGGCTTTCGTCTCCACAGAAAGAACGCCAAGGCAGTTGCAAATGTCACTTTGTCCCAGCATCACCCTCAGAGCGCAGGCAGCAAGCTGTGTGGGTGCTCCGGTCAGAGGGCCAAGCTGGCCAGGAATGGCAGCCCTGAGTATGAAGGCCCTCCCGCGTGGCTTAGGAGGCGCCAGCCCCGCCCCAACATTCCCGCCCCGAGGCTGAGCGCAGACCCAGAGGCCACCCTCCGCTCGTGGCCAGTCGTGTGGCCATCTCCTTCCAGCTAGGCAAAGCCACCCAACCCCATGAGGACAGAGCTGCCTAGGGACCCCAAGTCCAGCCAGGATATGGGATCCACACACACAGGGCAGAGGAATAAGCAGTGAGGAGGAGAGTGTCCAGAAGGAGCACAGCGTCTGGGATGACAACCTGGCCTGGGACCTCTCTCTGGCCCCATTACATCATAAATCAAACCAGAAAAGCTTAGAGATCCATCGCTTATACAGGGAAGTCAGCCCAGGACGGGACTCCGGGTGCCAAGTCAGCTCAGACCATGCAGCTGCAGGGGCAGGGTCGGCTGGCCCAGGAATGGGGCTCTAGGACAGGGCTGGCTCGGCAGAGAGGGCACAGCTTCATCCATCAAGATCCCTGCTCCTGGTGGGCATCCACTGGCCCAACTCAGTTACTAGACTGTCTCTGAGGCTCTGGGTTGCAGGTCTGGGCTGTGGATAACCTCATGGGAGCAGACAACAGCCAAGAAAACAGAAAAACATGCAATTACACCATGCCTTAAAAAAGGGGAGGGAAAGGTGGCAGCACCCGCCGGGGACACCCCTGGGCCAGGGAGAAGTTCCCAGGACCTGGGCGGAAGGCAGGGCAGGTATCCAGGGGGGAAGTATCCCTTAGCAGGTGTGAGGTCGGGGAGAGCAGGCCACCTGTGGTTTATGTCCTCAGGGGCCAGCTGGGAGGCTGGCAGCCCGGTGTGGGCTGGCCTGGCCCCAGCTCCCACCAGGGCCATCAAGGCAGAGACCTCGAGAGAGTGATATCTCACACTTTCGGGCTGTGACTAGTACCCTCCAATATTTACTGCCGTTTTAAAAATAAATTCACTTCTTTTAAACCCAAGTGCTTTCCTATCTCATCTGAGCAATAAAATATGTGAAATCACAGGTGAGTGGTATATGCTTTTGGTTTTTTTTAAATAATTTTTTATTTTTCAATTATAGTTGCCATACAATATTATACTACTTTCAGGTGTACACCCCAGTGATTTCTTGCTCCCTCTCTTCTCCTTCTGGCACCTCCAATGTTGGTATGCTTAAAGTTGTTCCAGAGGCTCCTTACACTATCTTTATAATTTTGGATTCTTTTTTCTTTTTGCTCTTCTGATTGGGTGATTTTTGCTTCCTCCTATTCCAAATTGCTGATTTGATTCTTGGCATCTTCTACTCTACTGTTGACTCCCGGTAACTTATTCTTCATTTTAGTTAGGGCCTCCTTCATTTCTGACCAGTCTTTTTTTATGTTGTTGATGTTTTCACTAATTTTCTTGAAGTTCTTAGTAAGCAACCATTATTTTAAACTCTGTATCTGATGGTTTGCTTGCCTCCATGTCACTTAGTTCTTTTTCTGGAGTTTTATTCTTTTCTTTCATCGGTGAGATATTCCTTTGTCTCCGAATTTTGGCTGCTTCCCTGTGTTTGTTTCTATGTTTTAGGAAGAGCTGCTTTGTCTCCTGGAACTGGTGGAGTGGCCTTGTGTAGAAGGTGTTCTGAAGGGCCCAATGGCTCAGCCTCCCATCACCTGAGCTGGGCACTCTAGATACACCCCTGTGTGGGCTGTGTATACTGTCTTGCTGTAGTTGGACTTAACTGCTGCTGGCATCACTAGGAGGAACTGACCTCTAGGCCAATCGGCTGTGGCAGAGGAGGAGCTGTGATGCAGGAGTTGATTCTATGGAGTAGCACTTGCTTCAGTGGGGCTCTGGTGCTCACTGAGTTCACCCCTTGAGCGTGTCCCTTGTGGATGTACAGAGTTGCAATCTGGAGTGCTCTGAAGGTGACCATAGGTGCACTGGCTCTGATCACTCGGCACGAGCTACAAAGCAATTTGCAGATGGCAGCTAATTGTGTTGGGCTTGGGGGTGCCAGGAGAGGCCAATCTGTGAACCACAGCTGGCTGCTGCTAGTGCTGGGCCCAGAGCTACTCTCTGAGAGGTACGTGCATGCTGAAGCCAGCTGCTGCTTGTTGGAGACACTTTAGGAAAATCTGAAGCCTGAGCCAGGACAGGCCATTCATATAGAAAAACCACTGGAAACAGCTTGGGTGGGGCTGCAAATTTGGGAGGGGCAGGGACTCAGAATCACCAGGGCAGAGCAAACAGTGTGAGCCAGGCTGATGGAGACTCAGATATGGCACCTGCCTGTGGGCTTTGTGGTTGGGAGGGCTCAGCAAAGGAGCAATGGCCTCTGCCAGCACTTCGGTCCAAGAGAAAGCTGCCCCCACAGCTCCTGCCCTGATGCCAACAACTTAGTTCCTCCCGTATGTCCCTGGTTCTTTTCAAGCTCCTGCCCCGCCGTGGAGCTCAGAGGCAGTGAGTCTGAGTAAGTTCATCCGCAGCCTCCGTCACTCAGCCACAATTCCCGCTGGTTTGTCCAGCCCCAAGTGACAGGGACTCCTCTTCCCGGTACTGGAGCTCTGGCTGATGGCTCTGCTGTGGGACTGGGATCCCTTGCTCCTCGGGGGGACCTCCATCACCAAGATCTCCTTCCGGATTAAAATAAAATGGCACATGTGGGTGTCGGACTAACCCATTCCGCCCCTCCTACCAGTCTCAATGTGCTTTCGTCTTTAATTCTCTAGTTGTAGGGCTTCCATTCAGCCAGCTTTCAGAGGTTCTGAATGATTGTGGTTCTGCAGTCGAGTTGTACTAGTGACTTTAATGTGGCTGTGGGAGGAGGCAAGCACCTAGGTTAACTTAGGACACCATCTTGCCCTCTTACGGTACAAGCTTTTTCTTTTTTCTAATTCACGTTTAAAATAAAGGCATTGTCATTAAAACAAGTGGTCCTCAGGAGTCCTCTGGCCACTGCTACCACTGAAGACATGCCCCTTCCCCCTCCTCTGTCTCCCCTCACCCCAGCAGGCCTGAGGAAGAGCCCGCTGGCAGGGGCTGAGGGTGAAATCTTGTGAACAGGCAGCTCAGGGAGGGCGAGGCACACCAACACACACAGCTTCCCTGTCAAGGAGCCAACGAGGTTATCATTCCCAGAGGACAGCCGAATGCGCTCCGGGCTCCTCACAGCGTTTGAACACTGCCTTTAGAGAGGGAAGGCGCACCAATCCCTCCAGACCAGTGTCTGCAGGGGGCCTTTGCTCTTTAAAAGCCATGCTGGGCCCCGGCAGTGTGGCTCAGGGGTTGAGCATCGATCCATGAACTGGGAAGTCATGGTTTTATTCCCCATCAGGGCACATGCCCAGGTTGCACACTCAATCCCCAGGAGAGGGTGTGCAAGAGGCAGCCAATCAATGATTCTCTCCCATCACTGCTGTTTCTTTCTCTCTCTCCCCCTCTCCCTTCCTTACTCTGAAATCAATAAACACATTTAATAAATAGAAATATTCTTAAGAGTAATGAAAGCCAGGGTCACAGACCCCTGTTCTTCCCTCCAAAGGTAGAGTCCCCATGAGCCAGGGGTGAGCTGGCCCCTCTGCCCTCGGTAAGAGGCTGTGCACGTGGCAGCTGGATCACTGCTCCGTCTCGGTCTGTGTCGTTACAAAGGAGCCAGCTCCAGCATTCTGTAAATGTTGGCATTACTTTAATGCTCTGAAACATCCCCAGGGCACCTGACAGTCTCTCTGGCCGTTCTGCAAACACGTGAAAGAAACCACAGCCCAGACCCACATTTCCACCCGCAGACCTAATGGAATGTTTTTCCTGAAAGTGGTACTGACCACCCGCCACACTCCTCTGCTCCAAGTCAGGGCTTACTGCAGTCTCCATGGTCACACAGCCTGATGGCGGCGTGTTCTGGATGAGTCACCAAACAGACAACAGATGTGACGGAACATGCACGTCTCCCAGCTGCGTCACACACCACCCACAGTGCACCTTCGCGCCGCAGGACTTCAGGCCAGCACTGCCTCTTGCTGGGGCTCCCGTCACGTCGGCCCGCAGGCGGGTGAGGGAGCAGACACACCTGAAGCAGAGCTGTCCAGACTCAACCTGAGTGTGTCCCCAACCGCCAGGAAGTACCATCAGGGCCTCCTCAGTGCGGCTGTCAGCCCACCCCAGGCTCCCCTGGGCCCTCCGTGATGGACATCGGGGATGAGGTCTCTCTCCACCCCCGCCGAGCCATGGGCCATGATCAACCTGCAGGGCCTCCCACCTCAGCCTGCCCCTCACCGTGGGCACAGACAGGGCATTGCTGGAAGCCATGGAGCGGGGACGGGCTGAGGAGGAGCCAAGAGTGGATGGGAGGCTGCCAAGTCTATGAGCTGGCAGTGTGGGGTGGGGAGCGTTTGTTCAGAGAGCACCCCCAGGGGCAGGAGCACCCACCAAACCTGCCCCAGGGACCGCAGGCCGCACGCGGGCCATGCAGCCCTGAACCAGACGCAAGGCAGTCCTGGGCAGGGACAGGGTCACAGAGGAATTGGTTTCTTCAAGGCCTCTCGGGTGGGATGAGGGAACCTCGAGGCCAAGACAGCAGACACCACACAGGACCAGGCATCACGGAGGGTTTCTCACATCAGCTCTAACCCCAGTGGCCAGAGCAGCAGGCCATCAAGTGTGAAACGCAGGCGAGAGCCAGCGAGAGCATGCGCACTGGCCACTCCCCCTGGGATGACCAGGACACGGAGACCCCCAGCAAGAACATCAGCACTCACCCAGGGCGGCCCTGCAGCACAGCACACGAAGGCTGAACAGTGGCCACTCCTGCAGCTGACCACATCACGAAGGGCCACCCCACCCCAGGCCCTGGGGACCCCTAAAGACAGATGTGGACACACCATGGGCAGAGGATCATGCTTGTAGGGAGAGGTGGGGCAGGACAGTCAATACCCCACACCCCAGCTCAACTCTTTGGGGTGGGGCCAGTCAAAAGCATCTGCCCAAAGGCTGGGGAACCCCAAATTAGCAAGGTTCTTATGACAGTCTGCTAAATTCTGTGGACCCTCCCCCAGAAAGCACACTTCCCTCCCCCACACACACCCTCCCCCGCTGCCCCCCGCCAGTGAAAGCTCAGACCTGCAGCTCTAGTGCTCGTGACCAGAGGGCAGGGACCTGGTGTCTCTGGCTGCAGGAGGCCCTGTCTGCCAGCCCTCTGAGCCCCACATTAAGTCACCTAGACCTCACTCTTCTGTCCAGAGGCCCTGGGCAGCCTGAGCCACCTACCACCAGACCTACGATGACCCGTGTCGACTGAGTGGAGATGCTGCAGGACTGAACATCCACGATGCCTCCTGGGCCAGACACTGTGCCGGAGTACGTTAGGGGCTGGGGCATCAACAGATAAACCAGCCCACGTGGTCAGGGCCACAAGGACCACAGAGGCCCAGGGCAGGTGAGGTAAGACTCTGTAGCTTACATCTGGCCCCACCCTGTGAACTAACTTCTTGGTTCTTCCTCAAGTTGGCAGCAAGAGCCTTGGGGCCACATTCCAAACCAGACAGCAATCACACAGTGCCCATGATGTGCTGAGACACCAGCTCCGTGTCTGACTCCACACTCAGCACGTTCTCCCCGAGAGCTCTGTAGTCCAAGACAGTCGCTATAAGCACTTCGCAGGCACTGGTCCGCACAAAGACACACACTGGACTGCGACTTTCACAAGGCAGGCTGTCTCAGTGTCAGCACAGGCACGGGACTGGGAGCTGAGATGCTGGACAAGCTGAGGTCTGACAGGGCTGCCGAGGGAGGTCTCGGGGCATGCCCAGGCTTTTCCTCTAGTCCAGGAGATAACACCAAACAGCAGAAAACCAAGAGGAAAAACCAGACAATAGCAACAAATCCCCCGAGGAATCAAATATTGTAGTGAACAGACACAGGCTGTACATTACTGTGATCGGTGTGGTTAAGAAAATATTAGATATTTTCTTAACCATAGAGAGCAAGATGGACAAGTTCACCAGAACTGACATGTACGAGATAAGAATAAAATTAGCCCGGCCAGTGAGACTCAGAGGTAGAGCATCGTCCCATGCACAGGAGGTCACAGTTCGATTCCTAGTCAGGGCACATGCCCGGGTTTTGGTTCAATCCCCAGAAGGGGGCATGCAGGAGGCAGCCAATCAATGTTTCTCTATCATTAATGTTTATTTCCCTCTCCCTGAAATCAATAAAAACTTTTTAAAATCTTTTAAAGAATCAAATGAAAGCTGGAACTAAGAAAAGAAACTCAAAAATGAGTTTAACAGAAGATTAGACATAGCTGAAAACAGGATCAGCAAACTGGAAGACATGTCAGTAGAAAATATAGAAAGTGAAATGTGGAGAGACAAATGGATGGAAAACATGGCAAAGAAAATTAAAAAAAAAACATACAGAACACAGTGAAAAAGTCCAAACCCAATGGATTTTTGGAAGAAGAGGGCATAAAAAATAGAACAAATGCAATATTTAAAATAATGCCCCAAAGTTTTGCAAAACTGAAATTCAAGATGTTATAAACCCGAAGCAAGTTAAATACAAAAAAACAAAAACAAAAAAAACAATAACAAAAAAAATCACACCCATACCAAGCCATATTACAATAAAAAACAAACAAAAAAACCTCCTGAAAACTGAAAACACAACGTCTTGGACACAGAATCACACAAGGCAGGCAGAGGGGATGGGGTAGAAAGAGTACAATGTTCTAAGACCTGTGAGTTTATATCAGACTTTAATAATCAATGCTGTAATCTCTAGTGGAACCATTAAGAAAACTGTAAAAAAATGCCTAACAAGCTTTCTAAGTGCAAGCTCTAAACTACCCAAAGCCTGGAGCTCCAAGAATGGTTCGTCCCATCACTGGGCAGACACATCTGAGACCACACCTCAGCTGTTAAAATCACTACTATGTGGACACACAGTATACAATAAAATAATGACCAAAAATTACAAATACACAGTGAGAGGAGCATGCCAGCCAGGGACCCTGCTCTCTGCCATCCTCCGTGCTCCCCTCTCCAGCTGTCCCGCCTCACAGCGGCAGGTCTCCCGGTGTGCCCAGGCAGAAGCACAACCACCCTTGCTGCCCTGATGACCCATGGGAAGATGGCGTGTCTGTTCTTCCCTAAGAGCAGAACAGAAGCCCAAATCCAACACTGAGCCACGCGCAGGGGGCTCTCTTCCTGGCAGGGTGTGTGCTCCCCGGTGATGGTAAAGCCTCCGCCGTCTCCCGGCGGAGACCTACAAAGGCTGTCTGGCACCCCACAGGGCTCTCAGCCTCCGCCTGGTGGCTCTTCGCCAACAGATGCGAACAACCAAGGCCCGGGGGCCACTCTGGGGTGTGGCACCATGTGTGCTCAAGGTTGGGAGAGCTGGTGAGGGGAGGCGGGGGAGGAATGCCCCCTCAACATCCTCATCTCTCTCCCTCAGGCAAACATATAATGGCCATGACCTACTGAACAGCCACACGCCAGGCCCACAAAGATGGCCGCGAGACAAGACCTCTGCCCCTGGGGCTCACCCTTAAAAGCCTCGCACGTGCATGCTAAGGCTCAGGGAGGCTCAATGCCCCCAGGTGCAGGTCAGGTGTGACCACCAGCCAGCCTGGCTCTTTCTGCCTCCAGATGTGCGGGGGGCTGAGTGTCCCAAACGCTAGGGGACCACAGGAGAGGGGGCGATACGGGGCCTGACTGAAGCAAGCAGGTCTCTGTCAGACAGAGTGACACTGAGGGGCCGCCCTCTGTTCACTGGCCTGCTGATGCCGCGCTGTGAGCACACCAGGCAGGCACGCTGCACCAAGCACAGCGTCGGGAGCAGCTCTACCACCCACAGCTGGTGCTCCCTGACCGACCTCCCAGCAGCTGACCCAGCCGGGAAGGAAACCCCTTTCCTCTGTAGGCCCTTGCAGGGTCTGGGGAAGCCCCACCATTGACGGATGAGAGCAAATTAGCAAATGAAGGTGTGAATGAATGAAGGAGCAAGTCAAGTGAATAAAAGAATGAAACGTGAGATGGATTCCTGAGATAAGCGAGGGACTGGAGGCTGCACAACAGCCAGGGAGAAACCAGCACGCTGCGAAGGCCCAACCACGTCACACAGCACATAGAACACCATGCCATGTGCCACATGCCACGCATGAGTCACACATCATGTCACAGCACCCAGGCTGTCAGCGACGGTTGACCTTTTTTTTCGGTAAGATCGGGGTGATTCCCATTTATTCTTTCCTGTCCACATCTTCCAAGCAGCACATCCGGAAGAGGCAGAGGATGCCTACCAGTGACCAAGGAAGACTTACAAATGGCGGTGAGGCCCTTACCTCATGTCCACCAGACAGGTGAGGGCCAGCATCTGCTGAGCCCCACCGCCACCTCAGCCCCCTGGAAGATGGCCGCCTGGAGGCTGTCCCCAGGGAATGTCATTCCTCATCCGTGCATCCCCTAAACCAATCACCTCAGGACAGGCACATCTGTCCTATCCTGCACAAACAGAAAAGGGATACAATGGTATAGTGGGCTCCCAGACCCAGGGCCTGTCCCCACTCAGCACCCCACCCAGAGGGACCCTCCCAGGCCCAGGGCCTGCCTGCCTGTCCCCTGCTCAGCTGCCCAAGGACGTGGGCCTGGGTCCTGGCTGCAGACCCCGGGAACGAGGCTGGCGCAGGTGAAGCAGCACTACGCGGGCCAGTGGGTCTCGGGCAGCATGGAGCACACGTCATCCTGGGCCAGGAGGTTTGATGGGACCTGGGCCCTCTGCCCACAAGGAGAGTGCCTGCCTTCAGCTCACCCATAGCGGGGCCCTCGGAGGCAGCAGTCTTGCCCTTGCAGGTGCCCAGATCAGTCTCAGGCAGGAGGTACCCTCTCCCCCTCCAGCCCTCACAGGGCACCTCACCCCAGAGCCGCTTCCCTCCATGAGCACAAAGCCCCTCCTCCACCCCCTGTGCCCCCTGAACCCACAGGCACCCACGACGCCCCAGCTCAGGACCTGCACTGGCCCCATCGGCTTCCTCGCCGGACACAGGCACCCTCCTTTCAGGGGCCGGCGCAGTGTGGGCTGATGTCAAGGCAGGAGGCGCCTCTCCCAGCCGCCGGGCCTTCCTGTCTTCCTGAGGATGGGCCTGAGGATGCACGGAGCACCGCTGACGGTGGGAGGAAGGCGCTCTGCCCTGTACACCGCTCCCTCGCCTGTTTTCAAGATTCCTCAGGAGCCAAGTCAAGAGGGCTGTGGAGGACACCCTCATCTGTCCCGCATCCATCGCGCCCTCGGGCTCCGGAGCCCTCCGAAGCCTCGCGGCGGTGTCTGGACGCCCTGGACGCGAGTCACCGTCACAAGGAAGAACCCCATCCCGGGGTGCCTGCGGGTGACGAGGCTGTGCAGGCTCAGGGCGTCAGGAGCGGCGAGGGGGCGCAGGCTGGCTTTACCCTCGCCAGAGTGAGGGGAGAACAGGCCGAGTTCAGGGCGGGTGGGGGGGGGGGTATCCTTCCTGCCCGGTGAGCTGGTCTCTGCAGACCGCCGCCGCCATCGTAACTGCAGCGGGAGGCGCACGGCCATGCGCCGCTGTGCCCGGCAGCACCGTGGCCGAGCTCTCCCCGCAGAGGGTGGCAGCCCCAGCTGCCTCAGTGCCACCTTTGGTGTCTGTTCTGTAAGTGGCTTCAGGGTTTGCACAAACATGCTCACTGGATACAGATCCCAGTACTTACACCCGCAGCCTCCGCCCCCACGCCCCAGGCTCCCGGCCGGTCAGAGGGTGCTGGCCCTGACTGTGCTGCATGGCAGAGCCCACCTCGGAGCTGCCGAGAACGAGCAGGGGACCCCCAAGGGTCATGGGGGCCGTCCACGTCTGAGCCAGGCCACGTGGCTCAGCGTCTACCTATTAACCAGGAGGTCACGGTTCGATTCCCGGTCAGGGCACAGGCCCGGTTTCAGACTAGATCCCCAGTGAGGGCGTGCAGGAGGCGGCCAATCAATGATTCTCTCTCATCACTGTTGTTTCTCTTTCTCTCCCTCTCCCTTTCTCTCTGAAATAATCTATAATAATAAAAAGCGTAACATGCTAATTCGACCAGATGTCCTCACAGATGAAGCCAGGGCTTCGAGGGAAGCCCAGGTCCCGGTGCCTGCCGGCGGCCAGAGGAAAGCCAGCCCGGGTCCCGGTGCCTGCCGGCGGCCAGAGGGAAGCCAGCCCGGGTCCCGGTCCTGCCGAGGGCCAGAGGGAAGCCAGCCCAGGTCCCGGGTGCCAGAGGGAAGCCAGCCCGGGTCCTGGTGCCTGCCGGCGGCCAGAGGAAGCCAGCCCTGGGCCCGGGTGCCTGCCGGCGGCCAGAGGAAAGCCAGCCCGGGTCCCGGGTGCCAGAGGGAAGCCAGCCCGGGTCCCGGGTGCCTGCCGGCGGCCAGAGAGAAGCCAGCCTGGGTCCCGGGTGCCAGAGGAAGCCAGCCTGGGTCCCGGGTGCCAGAGGGAAGCCAGCCCGGGTCCCGGGTGCCAGAGGAAGCCAGCCCGGGTCCCAGGTGCCAGAGGAAGCCAGCACGGGTCCCGGGTGCCAGAGGGAAGCCAGCCCGGGTCCCGGGTGCCAGAGGGAAGCGGGTGCCGGCAGCCAGGGGAAGGAAGACCTGCTCTTGCACGAATTTGGTGCATCAGGCCTCTAGTTTAAAAATATATTTTTAATATATATTAATATATTTTTTAAATAATAAATATATTTAAAAGAAAAGGTAAACACGGGAGACTCCTGGTGGTACCTGGGAGGTTTGTCAGTCCTTGTCCCCACTCCCTGGCCTATTGGAAGGGCCAAGCTGACGTCAGAAATAGCAGTGCTGGGTTCTGGCCCTCAGCCCGCGTGGACGCACCAGGTGTGACCTACAGGGCAGCCAGGCCAGACACAGGCACTCCGGCAGCCCCATGGACCCCTACAGAGGCCGGCACCCAGCAGGTGAAGACACGGGCAGGAGCGGCGCTTGGCAACCCCAAGGGACTGGCACTCAGCTGCCTTCACAGCCTTCCCCAAAAAACGAGGGGAGGCTGTGAGGATCGGAGCTGCTCAATCTGAAGTTCCTGTTCCCTTCCCATAGGCGGCGGCGCCCTGAGCACCGTCCTGGCACCCACTCCTCGAGGGCCGACCTCGGCCCCAACGCTGGCTCAGCCACCCCTGGCCCTGCCAAGTGGCTGCCCCCTCCCTGGTGCTCCAACGAAGGACACCCAGGAACTCACCGCTCCCAGCCAACGCCCAGGTGTGCCGAGCCAGACAGCGTCTTCTGGGCATCCCGGTGGCACCCTGGCAAGGGGTGAGGCGGGTCACAGCAGGTGCAAACACTGGCTAGCATGGCTGCTCCCAGCTGCCAGGACAAGAATGAGTGGGGGAAGCAGCCCTGGCATCCAAAGAAAGGGGCCCGCAGGGTAGGGGAAGGCGTGACGCGCACCATGCCCCATGGGCCGCAGAGGCAGGTCCCTCTCTGTCCTTGGTCACACCACAGCAGGGGCGTCACTGCCTGGCGTGTGTGAGGCTCCATGCCGGTTTCCAGGGGCCAGGGCGCTGCCAGTGAGCTGTGTCCCGGCCACCATCTCGGGCTCAGCAGCTGTCAGGCCCCCCTGCCAGCTCCCCGCTCGGGACCTTGTCACTGACCAAACCCACAGCACTCCATGACCCACGTCATCTGCTGCCCCAGATGCCGCCTGTCCGCGGCCCTGGGGGAGGGGCACCTCTAAGGAACTCACAGAGAGGGGGGGCCGCAGGCAAGGTACCCCCGGAGCAAAGGCTTCCTTGCACGCTGCCCTGTGCTCTTCCTGTGCTCACTCAAAAAGCAGGAGACACCACCAGAGATAAAATAAAATCCGCGGAGCCAAAAATACCTCCCCATGGGGTGAGGAGCAATGCCAGCTTCCACAACAGCAGTGGTTGCTATGGATACGGGCTCTAGCCAGCAGGGGGTGGGGACAGTGGAGACAGGTGAGGGAGAGGGGACAGAAATGGGGGAGGAAAGAGAGATGCACAGACCAAAGGTGGAGGGAGAGGCAGACAGGGGAGAAGGACAGACCCCGAGGCAGAGACTGGGGAAGGGGACAAGGATGGGCAGAAATGGGGAGAGGGGGACAGGGATCGGGAGGATGGCTAGATGCGGTCAGAGATATGACACGGGTGGGGGGACAGAGCAGTGATGGGGAAGGACAGATGGGGCGCACAGGAAGTGCTGGCAGGAGCAGGAGAGACTGTCCATGAGCGGGAGAAGTGCCTGCCCTCTGCGCGGTCACCAGCACCTCTGCCAGGAGCGCTGCCTGCACAGAGCGGGGCCAGAGCACTAACGCTCGTACCGGAGGATACGCGGCTCCCACAGACATGAACACGCTGACGTGAGCGCCGGGTCAGACACATTCCGGACTCCCGCTCCCTCACCAGCGCCATCACACGCAGGCTCTCTCTGGGTGGGGTGGCCGGACCGCCCGCAGCGGCCTGCTCCCGGACACCGCCAGGCAGGGCGCCGGCGCCGAGGAAGAGCCACGTGGCGCAGGCCCCCTACCCCTCCTGCCGCCGCGTCCCAGCCTGGCACACAGGCTGTGACGGAGGACAGGGTCTGTGTGCCCCTCCCCCCACCCCAGCGGCCAGGCCTCGGCAGGAACTGTCAGGACAGACCCGAGTCCTCCTGCCCAGGCCTGGCCCAGCCACACCCGCCAGGGGCTCCACGCAGGGTGCTCCCGGGGCCCTGGTGTGCTCTCCAGCACATGCAACCTTCCGAGGCCTGCCTTCCTTCTGCCATCCCTGCCGGCCGGTGCCCGCAGGGGTCACGGCCACCTCTGGGTAATGCTCCTGGCACCTCCCACACAGCGCCCAGACCCTGCTGCTGTTTCCATACCCTCCTCCGAGGCCCGCAATGGCCTGGCACCACTGACCAGGCCCGAGGTTAACACCCCCCGAGGCCTCAGGTGAGCCCTCCTCTCCAGCGCTTACCCGGACACACCCACCCAGCCCCGTCCCAGGAACCTGACCTGCAGGCCATGCCAGCTGCCACCAATGGCTGGCTCAAAGCTAGCCTTGTCCACGGTGCCCTGCGCCCAGCACAGGCAGCCTCTCAGCCGGCGCTCTCCAGGCCCTGTCCTGTGGCCAGAGCAGCCTGAGGAGCATGTCAGGCGGGGCTGCCTCCTAGGGATTTGTGGGAAGCAGGCCCCTTGGCCAGTTCTAGACAGTACCACGACGTTCCTTGGCATCTTCCGCCACCACGCCTCCCCACACCCCGTGCCCTCCTAAAAGACCAGGCCCACCGTGCAGCCCAGGTCATCTTCCCCCTCACGTCCTCGGGGAAACTGGGCCTGCAGTCCCCCCAGCGGCACGTGGCCACAGGGCCTCCATCACCCAGCCCTGCCCTGGCCGTCCCCCGGGCCCTGGGCCTGGCCACGGCAGCTGCCCCCAGGCTCCCTGCCAGCCTCCCCAGGGCTAGGCAGCACCAGGCTTCACGCCATATGTCTAGGCAGTGCCGCCATCTCTTTTATTTTTTCCTTTCCTTCTGTAAGTGAAGAAGGAAGGTCTGAGTGGCCACACCGTCTGCATCCCCAGCTACCACAGCCCTCTGCCACTGCCCACCCAGGCCCTTGTCCAATGGGCCCGGCCTGGTCCCCTCCTGGCTGCCACACCTTTCCCTGGGCCACACCGCACCCCCCTGCTGGTACCCCAGTCCAGCTTTCGCGCCCCAGCGGACACATCCACAAGGATGCTCATGGCCCAGACAGTGCCTCCCCAGGATCGGGGCTGAGCTCCAGGGGCACCAGCCAAGGCAGCCGACAGACTCTCTGACCTCAGGCCCCACAGCCAGGGCTGCAGCAAGACTCGGCAAGAGGGGGCTGCACAGGCCGGCAGACCTGGGAGCGTCCAGAGATCTGTGCTGGCAGCAGGGCCATTCCCAATGACACTCAGTCTTTCCAAACCGGCCGCCCCGCCTCCCCCGAACGGTACCTGCATGTTCCTTCCCAAAGAGAAACACGACAGAAGCCTTTTGTTGAAAGGCCATCAGCCATAACATCCGCCTTCCTGGTTCCTGCCCTGTCTCGGGAGGAAGCCTCTGCTGCCCGGCCGGGCCAGGCCACGCCGCCAGCACCCCGGGCCTCCAAGGGCTCGCCGTTCCCACCGAAGCACCCGGGGCAGGCAGAACTCCAACCTGACAAGCAACCCGGGACACCACGGCCCCCACACCTGTCCATGCAGCAGCCAGTGGGCGGGAAGCCAGGGCCAGGCGCCACGGCTGCCACACACGGGCCACGGGAGCAAGACCACACAGCGTACCTGCAGCAGCCCACCAGGCCCACCAGGCCACTGGGCACTGACCCTTGTACTGTACTGTCAGGCGCCCACACCAAGCCTAGACCCCTGGCTCCTCTGAGGCCTCCCAAGACCAGGACCGAGGGTTTGTCCCCGTGAGCCTGAGGGTGCGCCCCCCGGTGACCTCTGGCCCAGCCCAGGAACGAGGGGCAGCTGGCGGGCTGACTGGAAGGCCTGCCCCGCTGCTCACAAAAGGCCTGTCTCAGGAACATCCGGAAAGGGCTCCAGAGGCCCCAGCTCGCCCTCCAGAACAGAGCAGCCTTTGTGTCTTATCGTCACCTCATCGCATCCTCACACAGGCGGGCGCCACTCCAGGCCCCCCGGCCTGAGCCGGACCAGCCAGCACCTGCTCCGGCACCGTGAGGGCAGGTGGTCCGGCGGGGCCTGTGGGGCGGGTCCGCGTCCCTGTCACCTAGACCTGAGCCTGCAGGCTGCTGCCACCCACCTCGCTACTGGGACGCAGACATAGCCCATGTGCCCCCACGCCCCGCCCCGGCCAGGGATGCCAGAGTGGAAACTGCCAAGGGTCCGACAACAGGCGGATGGACAAGACTGTGGAGGTCCACACGGCGGCCACGGGACCGACTGCCCACTGCTCAACCGGGCCGAATCCCACCTCAACGTGCATGGCGGCGGGAAAGGCCACACTCGTGACCCGCGTGCAGGAAGCTGAGCTCAGGGTCCACGGGGCGGAGAGCAGCCTGCGGCCGGGCCGGGCGGGGCAGCCCGCCTCCCTGCGAGGGCGCAGCACACCCACCCCAGGCCCCAGCCGCTTCGCTCTAAAACCGCGAAGTGCATGCCTCTGTCCCGCAGTCTTTTTATTGGTCTCGGAGACAAGGGAGAGGGGAGAAGCATCAATGATGAGAGAATCGCCGAAGCCGGTTTGGCTCAGTGGTAGAGCATCAGCCTGCGGACTGAAAGGTCCCAGGTTCGATTCCGGTCAGGGGCATGTACATTGGTAGGGGGTGTGCAAGAGGCAGCTGGTCGATGTTTCTCTCTCATTGATGTTTCTAACTCTCTATCCCTCTCTCTCTTCCTCTCTGTAAAAAATCAATTTAAAAAAAAAATGATGAGAGAATCATCTGTCAGCCGCCTACTGGGGATCGAGCCCGAGACCTGGGCTTGTGCCCTGACCAGAAATCAAACCTGACCTCCTGGTTCCCAGGTGGATGCTCACTGAGCCACACCAGCGGGCAGTATCTTATTTTTATTAAATACCATTTATCCACTTCTTTTAAAGAAAACTCTCACTTCCTTTCATCTGCTTTTAATGGGTTTTGCCATGCCCCCTCCCTCAGCCTATTCTCTTCCTCTGAGTTGGCTCACTTTCTGGCCTCCTTTCGAGCCGCCTCCTCGCCGGTGGCCAATGGGAGCATCTGTGCGGCCTCACACAGGTCCAGGGGCCGCGGGGCCGGGGAGGCCAGCAGCTGCTAACAAGATGGAGGAGCAGACAAGGCCCCAAACCCCGGAGATGCGAGCAGTGGGGTCAGAGGGTCCACTGGCATCTCCAGCAGAAAGCCCCCCCCACCCACAGCAGGAGCCCGAGGAGCAGGCCCGGGGCCCCAGGATCTCTGCCCTACTCCGCGTGACTGCAGGTCACTGTGGCACTGCCATGCGCAGAGAGAAGCCACGAGGTTCTCATCACCCCATGGTCAAACCCTCAGCTGCCCTCCCCACAGCACCGCCTGCCCTTCCCCGGGGGACAAGCCCCTCCCAGCATGAGCAGTCCCTCCCCCAGGGGGTGCAGGTGTTGGTCTGCCGAGGCCACGAGCCCACAGCAGCCTCCATGCCTGCGCCCGGAGTCCTCCCGAGCCCCCCAGCACCAGCTCGGGGGGCCGCCCCTCTGCTCAGAACACGCCTGTGAGCCGGACACAGGAAGACAGCCCCACGAGGCAGCCTTTACCCCAAAGAGCCCAATGGCGAGCCGGTCCCTGCATGCTGTCGGGGTCACACGATCCCGAAGCGAATGCTAGCTGGCACAGCTCAGGCCACGGTGTGCAGCCAGGGTCAGGGTGCTGTGTCCCCCAGGGCCCCGATCATTCCATGGGCCCCTAGAACTGGCCTCTGCCTGCGCCTGTGGCCACCCCACCCCAGACTCCAGGTGCCTGCTCCCGGAGCCCATGACACCCTGGAGGATGGCGATAGGGGCTCCTCCGAGGGTCGTCCCTCTGAAGCCCCAGCAGCTCAGTCCTGGTGTGTACACAGGTTTGCCCAATCCCAAGCACACGGAGCCCCAACAGACCAGGAAGACTGCCAGCATTGCACCCACCCTGCTCCCACCCTCTCTCCTTTGCCTTTCCAGTTTGCAATGATTCTCCCAAAAATGAACTCCTCCTGCTGAACCCCTTCATTAAAAAGGAGAAATCCCTCTGAGCCTGTCTGGGCAGGTGTCAGTGGTTTGTCCAGCCGATGTGGCAGATGGCTTTCTGGCCTGAGACACAGCACACGGTCCTGCTCCCGGGGGCCGGGCCCTGGCCACGGGCATTGAGAGACATGGCCCTGGCCACGGGCACTGAGGACACACAGCCCCGGCCACGGGCACTGAGGAGACACGGCCCCGGCCACGGGCGCTGAGGACACACGGCCCCGGCCACGGGCGCTGAGGACACACGGCCCCGGCCACGGGCGCTGAGGACACACGGCCCCGGCCACGGGCGCTGAGGAGACACGGCCCCGGCCACGGGCGCTGAGGACACACGGCCCCGGCCACGGGCGCTGAGGACACACGGCCACGGCCACGGGCGCTGAGGACACACGGCCACGGGCACTGAGGACACACGGCTCCGGCCACGGGCGCTGAGGACACACGGCCCCGGCTACGGGCGCTGAGGAGACACGGCCCCGGCCACGGGCACTGAGGACACACGGCCCCGGCCACGGACACTGAGGAGACACGGCCCCGGCCACGGGCACTGAGGACACACGGCCCCGGCCACGGGCACTGAGGACACACGGCCCCGGCCACGGGTGCTGAGAGACACGGCCCCCAGCCACGGGCGCTGAGGATGCACAGCCACGGGCACTGAGGACACACGGCCCTGGCCACGGGTGCTGAGAGACACAGCCCCAGCCAGGGGCGCTGAGAGACACGGCCCCGGCCACGGGCGCTGAGGACACACGGCCCTGGCCACGGGCGCTGAGAGACACAGCCCCAGCCTCGGGCACTGAGGAGACACACCCACGTCTCGAGAAAGGAATTAGGCCTCGACAGTGCTGGAGGCCGGGCCCAGCTGCAGGGGCGAGGCTAGTGCTGAGCCCCCCTGAATTCACCCCCCCACCCTCCACCAGGGACAAGGCTGGTGGCCTCCCTCAGCCCTGCAGGGGGCTCACAATGAAGGTGGGGCCACAGCATGACTTTGCAAGAAAACCAAGACCATGAGCACAGACACGGCCAGCACCAAGCCAAGAGGCTGCTCAGGAGGCTCGGCAGCTTCTCAGACTTCACTGGCTTCTCCACACGACCCATGGACCGAAAGGAAAGGTTTTTGGGGCAGCGCCTTTTCCGAGTTTCAGCATTTGTCACGTCTGTCACATTCTGGAGAACTGAAGGAGCTGGAAACAGCCCCGTGAAGTGGCCTCCCCACCCCTTGCTCCCACCGCCTCCACCCCGACAGTCCCGCTCACGGGGCCCGGTACTGGCACCGGGGACCTGGCCCTCACCTTCCAGGATGAACAGGGGTGTGGGTGGACAAAGCCCGTGCGGGAGCAAGGCTTGAGGATGGCCCCAGAGGTCGGGGTCCCTTCTCCTGCAGAAGTCCACGCAGGCGGGGGCAGGCGTCCCAGGAGGCCCACACCTGCAGCGGCCTCCTAGAGAGCCTCCTAGAGCAGCCTGCTCAGCTGGTCAGGTCCCAGCTCCGCCCGACACCCAT
This sequence comes from Pipistrellus hanaki, assembly GCF_964339955.1. Lineage (NCBI taxonomy): Eukaryota > Metazoa > Chordata > Mammalia > Chiroptera > Vespertilionidae > Pipistrellus > Pipistrellus hanaki. The sequence continues at coordinate 69,353,603 of NC_140513.1, read as the reverse complement.
TAGGAGAGACCAGCATGGTCTGACCTGTCTCCCCCAATCCTGGATGGTTCCCACAGGATCATCCCCGATGGCTATGCGGCCAAAAAGGCAAGGCGGCAAAAAGTACAAAACAATGATTAAAGGCGGGGGGTGGGGGAGGCCAGTTCTACATTAAAACTGACATGAGCTCAGCCAGCCTGGCTCAGGGGTTGAGCGTCAACCTATGAACCAGGAGGTCATGGTTGGATTCCGGGTCAGGGCACATGGCGGGGCTGCAGGCTCGATCCCCAGGAGGGGGCATGCAGGAGGCAGCCAAGTGATGATCCCCATCATTGATGTTTCTCTCTCCCTCTCCATTCCTCTCTGAAATCAATTAAAATACCTTTTGTTTAAACACTGACATGAGAACCAGAAGCAACACCCCATCACTGACTGTCCTGGGTCCGGGTGGAAATGCCGAGCGCATGGGCACAGTCCACGCCAGACACCGCAGCCGCCCCTTCCTTGGATGCGTGGCAAACGTCCCTTTCCTATAGGAGCTGCTGCTGGGGTGTCAGTGCGAGGTGTAAATGGGCCAGAATAAAGCATATGCAGACAGAGAAGGCAGGTGTGGCAAACTCTTAAAAACTGGTCAGACTACTTCCCTACGTTTTTCTAAACAAAAAGTTGGTTGAGAAATAAAAACTGGATTGCTGGAGAGAAGAAAGCTCCGAGGAGGGAAGAGCAGAGCGGGAGGTGGGTCCGGGGACGGGAGGGAGCCCCCTGCACAGCCTGGAGACAGAGGGGCAGGGCGGGGGGACCCAAAGCGGATGCCACGGCCTCGGGGAGCACTGGCACCTGCAGGACTTGGGGGGAATGAGGAACCCAAAACAGGCGGCAGGTCAGCCCGCCCTCCCAGCAACACCCACTGTGCCCAGCCCCAGCGAACAGAACAGACCTACCTGGGCCTTCGTGCCTTTCCCAGAACCCCTTGCAACCCCTTTCTAGCCAGAGAGACCGAGAGGATTACAGCCAGCATCTCCTTTGCAGGCTAAAGTGTGACACCCACACCTAACCAGGCCCTCCCTTCCTGCTTTGAGGTGCGGCTGGGGTTCCTGGAGCGGCTGCCTGAGGCCTGAGAGCGGGGACAAACCAGCCAGGCTGAGAGCAGGGAGCGCTGCCCTGCGCGCACGGCCAGCGCCAGGGCCTCCGGGGCACCTCCAAGCTTCAGCCTCTGCGGAGAGCGAGGCTCTGCGCTGTGCGGCCACTGCTTGTGGCTGGGCTGTTCCCAGCACGCGGCTCCCAGCAGGCACAGCCAAGGGGCAGCCGAGGGAGAGGGTGTGGGAGGGCGACGGACTCCGTTGGAGCAAGCAGGGGCTGGGCCAGGGCCGATCTCCACCCCTAGACCCCAGCATGCAACAGGCTACGACTAGCCCGCTAGCCTAGCATGGGGCAGCTGCCTCCCGAAGGCACCCCTCTCCCCAGGCCGTCCTGTCCCATGGGAGCACGAAGGGCGAGGAGGGGCGCCTCCAACCACCCCTTCCCGGCCGCACAGCACGGCCGGCGGCCACAGGTTCTGAAAGGCCCACACAGCAGCCTGCCCGGCGCACTCCCACATCTTTCTGCAGCGGCCGTGAACCTGAAAGGGACGGCCAGGGAGTCCCTGCGCCAGCCGCTCTGCTCTGTAGCTCTGCGTGACCCCTCCCCGGCGCCCTCACCGGGGAGGCCTGGGGCCTCGCAGTGTGCTCATTGCTTCCTGCCAGTGTCCGCCCACAGCCAGCTGATGGCCGGCTCGGACCTTCTGCCCACAGCCCCTCACAGACTACCAGGACTCGGGGCACCAAATCCCTCACCCAGTGCATTTGCTAGAACTGATTGCCAGTATCGGTACATTATTATTAACTTAAATCTACATCTTACACTAGAGCTGTCTGTGGGTTCGGACTGATGTATAAGAACACACATCTACCATTACCTTAGCACACAGCGTATTTTCAGGGCCACCCGAACCCCGAACCACCACCGTCTCCACAGCTCTGCCTTTTCCAGGATGTCATAGCTGCAGGTGGCCTCAGACCGCCTCTCTCCTCAGCATGTGCACGGCGGTTCATCCCTCCTTCCGTGGTTTGACAGCTTTTTTAAAATCACAGAATATCCCCGGTCTGCTCGGACCGCAGTCTGTGTATCCATCACTGCCGAGGACGCCTGGTCGCGGCCAAGTTCTGGCGGCTGTGAATCAGTGCTGTAAACATCCTGTGTGGCTTTCTGTGCCGACAGAGTTTCCAGTCCTCTGGGTAGGCGCCAGGGAACGTGACTGCTGGAGCGTGCGGGGTTATGTAAGGAACGCCACGCCGCCTCCCACCGTGGCCACGCCACCTGCGCTCCCGCCAGCCGGAGCTCGGGCCCGCGTCCGGCCAGCCGGGCTGCCGGGCTCTGGCTTCCCCGTCCTATAGGCCTGCTGTTTCAACTCGCATTTTCCTGACGGTACGTGGGTGGAGTTGCGCACCTTTTCATGTCCATTTGTTTAATGAGGTGTCTAGTGAGGTCTTTGGCCCATTTTTTAATCAAACTGTGCGTTCTTATTGTTGCGTTTTAAGTTCTTTGTATATTCTGGGTAGCGGTCCGTTATCAGGTCTGTGTTTGGCAAAGACCTTCCCCCAGTCAGTGTTTTGTCTTTCCATTCTCCCTCAGTGGCTCTGCAGAGCAGTTTTCCATTTTAACCAAATTCAACTTAGTTTTTCTTTCTCGCATTTTACTTCTGGTGTTGTATCCAAAAAGCCATCGCCATGCCAAAGGCCACCTGTTTCCTGCTGCTATCTTCTAGAGTTCCAGAGCTCTGCGTTTTTCAGGGAGGCCGGATCCATTACGAGCTAGTTTTTGTGGAGGAGGAGGTTCTGCCAGCTGCTCCCGCCTGCATTCCCCCCGCAGGGCAGCTGACTCTGAGGTGGGTCCGTTCTGGGCTCTCTGGTCTGCCCAAATGGATCTATTTACTATTCTGTCACCCATACGCAGTCTTGAGCTTTTATTTTATTCTTTTCCAAAAATCTTTATATTATTAAATGCTGGCATAATTAGATGTAGAAATCGTCTTCTGGGCAATCTTAGAACTCAACCAGCCCAGGAACAGAGCCAGATTTGAAAACCTGATGAAGCAGGAAAACACTCAGATCGCCCCATCCCATGGGCTGTGCTTCTGTTCTGAACTGATCTCGCTGGGGCCTCTCTACGGACCCACAGTACCTCCACCTCCACCGTCTGTGGTCCAGGCAGATCCCCACCCGCTCCCTGGGGATCCCAGCTGCTGCCTCCACACACCCTCTCCTCGTAGGCAGCGCAGGATGGCGGTGCCCGTCGGCCTGCACAGAGGCCCGCACCAGCAGGGAGTGACAGGCAGGCCCGGCCTTTCCAGATCAGCTTGCTCTCACTCCCACCTGTGCTCCTCAAAACTGTGTCCTCGAGGGGAGCACGGGAGGGCAAGGACACTGCCCTGCCAGTGCCTGCCCGTCCTCAGCACACTCTCCAGTCTCCATGCCGTCAAGCCTGGCCGGCACTGCCCTCACTGCAGACAGGCAAACTGAGGCGCCCAAGGGAAGCTATGGGGCTGGGGTCTGCACATAGTAGGCCTCCTGCTTCTAGGGTGTTTGTGTGCCTGGTTACAGGGCTCCTGAACGCCCCTAGAACCCCCGCAGGCAGATGCCAGCACCCGCCTGCCACGCAGCCGAGGGGACAGTGAAGGAGACCAGCAGGTGGCCACACCTCTGCTGGGCCCGGCCCAGCTCTCCCCACCAGTGACACTGGAGTCGTGGCCTCGCCTTGGGCATCACCAGCTCTGGCGTGAAGCTGGCGTGAGCCACTGGCCCCACAAGATGCCCAAGCTCACAGAGGCTGCCAGTCCAGGCCGCCATCAAGGTGAGCAGCCCACACAGGCAAGCCCCCAGAGTCTGGCCCTGGACCGCAGGACAGACTCTCCCCACACGGCACACCCCATTCTTGCAGCTTCTCACAGACGCCTCTCCGTGGGGGGCTCTGCTCACGGTGGTACCCCAGATGAAACCAGAGCACACACTCAACAATGCCATACATCTGAGCAAATAAGCCATACTGCCCAGTGGAGCTCTGAGCACGGGGCCTGGTGCCGGAAACTTCTGGAACATCTGCTCCCTCTCCTCTTAGCAATTCTTTTTCTCACCACCATCATGTCCGGACCCACAACCCCACTTCAGAGTAAGCCCCCAGCCACCACCCAGAAACGGCACAGGGTGGGGAGGTGCCGCCAGCCCTCCCAAGGTGTGAAGCTGACTGGGCCCAAATCCTTCAGGATTTGGCCCTGAATAAGGCTCAGCTGATGCCCACACAGCAGGGCCTCCGAGGATGCCCAGAGGGCACACAGACGGACTCAGGAGCGCTTACTTCCAACAGGGAGGGAGCCAAGAATGCCCAATGTGCTCACAATGGTGACCCCAACCTGTCCATCTTCACAGACCACATCCCTTCCCCAGCACCATGCGGGCAGGGGCACCCACGGCCTGTCCTGGCGGGAGGGAGCGTCTTCACAGGCCTCCGGGTGGCTGGTACCAACCTGTCTCACCAACCAAACCAGAACCGTGGTGTGTGGCTTCACTGGGAAAAAACAAGCTCAGTGCTGGCATCCAACTGACTTCCCAACACAGCTCTAGAAAAAAGCTAAGCTCTTGGGAGGTTAATAAAAATATCAAAGAGGGCAGCCACCTGCAAACTGACTGCAGCCCTTCCAAGGTCCTACTATCAGCACTACCATCCCCTTGGAACTTTCCCCTCCCATCAGCTGCTGAGGGCTCCTGGGAAAGCAGGAGGGACTGGGGAGGGACCTTCCCACCTTGGCCAGGCTGCTGGTGAGGCGGGTGGGCGCAGCCTATGAAAGGGGAGGGTGCACGGCAGGAGGCACCTGAGCTCGGCTAGCACAGTGCAGGAGCCATGGCCACAGGGAGGTAGCTGGCCATAGGAGCAGCAGCTGGCCACAGAGAGCCATGGCCACCAGAGAGCCATGGCCACCAGAGAGCCATGGCCACAGGAGCCATGGCCACAGGGGAGCCATGGCCACAGGAGAGCCATGGCCACAGGAGAGCCATGGCCACCGGAGAGCCATGGCCACCGGAGAGCCATGACCACTGGAGATCCATGGCCACCGGAGAGCCATGGCCACCGGAGAGCCATACCACTGGAGATCCATGGCCACCGGAGAGCCATGGCCACCGGAGAGCCATGGCCACGGGAGAGCCATGGACACAGGAGAGCCATGGCCACAGGAGAGCCATGGCCACAGGAGAGCCATGGCCCCAGGAGAGCCATGGCCATAGGAGCAGCAGCTGGCCACAGAGAGCCATGGCCACAGGAAAGCCATGGCCACAGAGAGCCATGGCCACACGAGAGCCATGGCCACAGGAGAGCCATGGCCCCAGGAGAGCCATGGCCATAGGAGCAGCAGCTGGCCACAGAGAGCCATGGCCACAGGAAAGCCATGGCCACAGGAGAGCCATGGCCACCGGAGAGCCATGGCCACCGGAGAGCCATGGCCACAGGAGAGCCATGGCCATAGAGAGCCATGGCCACCGGAGAGCCATGGCCAGAGGAGAGCCATGGCCACAGGAGAGCCATGGCCATAGGAGCAGCAGCTGGCCACAGAGAGCCATGGCCACAGGAGAGCCAGGGCCACAGGAGAGCCATGGCCATAGAGAGCCATGGCCACCAGAGAGCCATGGCCACCGGAGAGCCATGGCCACCGGAGAGCCATGGCCACAGGGGAGCCATGGCCATAGGAGAGCCATGGCCACAGAGGAGCCATGGCCACCGGAGAGCCATGGCCACAGGGGAGACAGCTGGCCATCCAAGGCCAGGGAGCGGACCATCGCCGTAGGCATGGCCGCATGCAGCACATCCCCAGGCACATCGCTCACAACCGAGGCACAGACAGGGAACAGGACACACGCCTGCCGGGCACAGGAGGTGGGAAACACGGTGCCACTGTGGCCCATCAAGGGGACACCAGCAGGTCACACGTTGTCAGGTCCTGTGGTCTGCACATTTGCAAGCTGCACTCGCCGCCCCGGGACCAGCCACTTCCAGCAGCAGAGCTGAGGATGGCTTCATGATAGAACAGAGAGACCCAGGGCCTGAGGAGGGGGCTCGGCCTCTGGCACCTGAAGGGGCTACAGTGCTTGGGTGAAGGCCAAGGACGGATGCCCTGGGAGGCAGAGTGACCCCGGACACCCGGTGGGAGGCAAAGGCTCCAGGTGGGACCGCCAGGAGGCTGTGCCCAGTCCTGCCACAGCAGCTCAGAGCCTCCGTGGGAGGAGGTGCACAGGGCCTAGGCCTCTGAGGAGGGTCCCAGGTCCCTGAGGAAGACCTTGGAGAGAAGGGTGGGCCGACGCCTCCAGCTAGGCTCCCGCCTTGGCCGGTCTGGGCTGGCTTCGTTTCCTCTCCTGAGGTCTCCCACCGGCTCAGAGGTGCAGTAACCTGAGCAGCGGGGCCCAGTGCTGCTGACTGCCCCCCGCAGCACAGACAGGGCCAGCCCGCCTATCCGAGCACCATGATAGGAGAAGTCTGTGCGGCGGCTGGAGGTGAGGGAACCGGAGCCGGGCTGAGGGCAGCGATTCTGGGCATGCTTGCACTTCCTACATCACTAGTGAGACATGGTCTGATGCCAGGAACAAACGTTCATTTGAAGGAAAAGAGACAGGCGTGCTACTTTAAAATGGCTTCCCCGAGAAACCGGTGTCCTCCTGGACAAGCCGAGAGTTCAGTGCCACCGCACTGCTCCCTCTGCAGCACTTCCACCACCACCGACGCCACGGCATCTGCCGTCCTCCACTCACACCGCGAGACCCAGGAACTCGACGGCTTCCCGGGCAGGAAACCCAGACAAAGCAAGCAGGTGACACTGTCTCCGTCCTGGTTCCCGAGGTGCCAACGCCCCCCGCGTGCAGAGGGTGAGAGAATTGAACAGACTCTGAGGGCCAGGCGTCCTGAGACAAGGCCAGGCCCTGGGGGCAAGGAAGCCTCTGGATAAAGCTCCCTGCGCTGAAGGCAGTGCTCCAGGCAACCCACCCTGCCGGGGAGGGAGCCTGACACGGAGTGTCCACACTGCGAGCCCCTCTCCGGGCACAGAGCCAGAACGCCCCCCATCACGCTCCCCATGCACAGCCGTCCTGGGGCCTCAGCTGGCACCCGCCCTCCACACTCATCTCCAGCCCTAAGTGGACACACCAGGTCGGGCCTCCTCCCATGATGCTGCCAGCTCCCTCCCCGCCTACGTCCTCGCCGCTGGCCTGCGTGGGGGTCCTCAGTAAAGTGGGGGACAGCAGCCTCTGGGCGGTGAGGAACTGGTCCTCAGCTGATCCCTCTACCCCCCCCCCCCCCCGGCCCCCAGAAGGCTGCGCCACCCAACGCTGCCCTGGCCCGAGGCAAACATCAGCAGGACCCTTACTGGGGGAGACAGCTCGGTTCCCTGCCGGCCGGGGGGCCCTGTAACGCCAGGCCAGGGCAAGCGCCGGGCACGTGGAGGCCACCTACAGCCTTTCCTCCACCACCACGGCCAGCCCCTGGACAGGCAGGCTCCACCTCTGAGCTCTGTTCAGGCCGGAGGCAGACCACTTGCCTCACCCTAAAGGAAACGAGGGGACAGCCTCCTCCCCCCGCCCCGGGTCACAGCACCTGCAATGCCTCGGCCAGACCCCGTGCTCCACTGCTGCGGCCTCACAGGGCTGCCGCCTCCTGCCTGGGCATTACCGTGGAGCACCGGGGTGCCCACTGCCACGCCACAGGCGGATCACTCGGCGGTGGGACTGCGGCAGGAAGCCTCCTCCCCCTCCCTCACCTCTTACCCCATCTTCCCTCTCGGATCTTTGCTCCTCTCTGCATTCTGTGAGCAGTGATGCCCGCTCACTCCCGTGCCACCTCCAGCACAGCACAGACCCGGGCACCTCTCAGCTCTGCTGCCCGAGGATTCCCTGGGACACGCCTGCGTTTCCACAGCAGGACCAAGGGGCTTCCCTCGGGAGGGCGGCCCTGATCCTTTGTCTCAGGAAAAAGGCTGAGGACAAGTCAGCACCACCAACTAGCCCAGCATGCGTGCGCTCTCCGCCCTCCCCCCCCCCCTTCTCTCCCTCTCTCTCTGTCTCTCTGTCTCTCTCTCTCTCTCACACTCACACACACACACATCCAGCCAGAGCCTGGAGGACAGAGCAACCAAAGGCAGGCGGCCTGCAGGGTGGCAGCGGCCTGCCCTGCGTCAAACCTGGAAGGCCCGGCTAGCTTTACGGGCGCTGGGTCGGCTTACACCACGGAGGCCGCCTTGTGCTGGACAGCTGCCCCCACAAGACAGAGGGCAGTAAACACCCACGGTGACAGGCAGGGCCCCGCTTCCACAGCGCCCAGGGCAGCTCGGGTTACGGTTTATATAATCTTCCAGGGCCAGGACTGACACAGCCAGCACAAGGGCAAGGTTATGAAAAATGCATGTCCAGAGCCTTTGCAAAAAGAAAAAAAAAAGCCACCCATCTGCCTTTAGCACGACTTAGTTTTAAGACCTCACACACCCGCTGGTGAACAAATGGGCTTTGGGAGCTCTGAGAAGCCACTCACAGCAATTCCAGACCTTGTCCAGAGCCCGGACCGCCAGGCCCACCCTGAGCAGGCCTGGCTCAGAGCGGCCTGGAGCACCCAGGCCGGGGCACCTGCACCTTGCCAGACATGGAAGTGCTCATTGCAGAGCAGCTTGGAGCTCCCAAGCCCAGGACAGCCCGGCAGCCCGACACTATTGCCGCAAGGACACGGACCCACAGCCCGGGGTCAGTGCAGCGCAGCTCCGAGGAAGGAGAGGCGCTGAGACACACCCTCCGAGGGCTCGCTCTGCCCACTCTGTGGCCGCGCTGTGCTAGACTCGGTAGCCACACACCAGGAGGTCCCACCTCCATCCCCACCGGTCCGCACAGAGCCCCCGCCCCGGCCCCGCCGGTCACACAAAGGGGAGGCCCTGGGGCCGATACCCGGGACCCGGCCGCCACGCACCTGCAGCTCGCACCAGGCCACCTCCACCCAGGTCTCCGTGTCCAGCCCCTTGTACACCGTCTTGAAGGAGCCGCGGCCCAGCTCGATGTCAAACTTGAGGAAGCGGCCGTCCAGGGAGGTGGCCACGGCCTTGAGGTCATCCTCGTCGTCCTCCTCCTCCTCGGGCTCGTCCCGGCGGGCGGGCCCGGGCTCCGGCCTGGCCTCAGGCGGCCCCGCGTCCTCCTTCCTCGCCTCCGCCGCCTCCTCCGGTGGCCCCTCCGGGGCGGGCGCCGGCAGGGCGTCCGGGCCGGGGTCCTGCGGCCCCGCGGGCGCGGGCGCCGGCTCGGGCTCGGGGCCGGGGGCGGGGGCGGCGGCGGCGGCGGCGCGGGGCGGCGGCGCGGGGGCGGCGGGGCGGCGGGCGCGCTCGGCGATGAGGCGGCGCGTCTTGCAGAGCAGCAGCACGCGGCGCTGCAGGGGCTGCGGGGGCTGCGCGCCCGGCGCCTCGGCGGCCTCCAGGCCCGGCGGCTCCTCCTGGTCCGACTCCACCACGCTGCGGCGCAGGAAGCGCTGCGGCCCGGGCCGCGCCGCCCGCGCCCGGGGCGCCGCCGGCTCCGCCATGCCCGCCGGCCCCGCGCCGCGCCCGGCCTCCCCGCGGGCGTCTAGGCGGCCATCACCGTCCATCCTGCGGAAGGACACCGCGTCAGCGCCCGCACCTGCCCGGCGGGGAGGCGCCGGGCTGGCCGCGGAGGCTGCGGCGGGCGCGGCCGGCGGGCAGGAGCCGTGCCGCGGCGGGGAAGGGCCTGGGGGCTGAGGGGCTGAGGGCCTGGGGGCCTGGGGCTGAGGGGCCGAGGGCGGGGCCGGAGGGGGCAGCGGGGAGGTGGGGGGAGCGGGAGGACGGCCCCGCGGCTCCACAAAGGGCCGGGCCGGGGCGCGGGGAGGGGGCGGCGGCGCACAAAGGCGGCGGGGCTCCGCACTCACAGGGCGAGCGGGCGCCGTCCATGCCGCGCTTCGGCCGTGGCTCTCGGTCCGGCCGCTCTGGGTCCGCGGTGACGCGCTCCCGGAGCCTCAGCTGCGGCCGCGGGCGTGCGGCTCGGGTTCCGGCGGCTGCGCTCCGCACCGGCTCCCTCAGCGGCGCGGGGCGGGGCGCGGGGCGGGGCGGGCACGCCCACCTGGCCGGGCTGCGCCACCTGCGGGCGGCCGGCCCCGCCCCGCGCCCCGCCCCCGCCGCCCCCACTACCCCCAGCCCCCCCCGCCCCCCACTACCCCCCCGCCACTCGCCCCCACCGCCCCCCACTACCCCCGCCGCCCCCCACTACCCCCCCGCCACTCGCCCCCGCCGCCCCCCACTACCCCCGCCGCCCCCCACTACCCCCGCCCCTCGCCCCCGCCGCCCCCCACTACCCCCGCCCCCGCCGCCCCCACTACCCCGCGCCCCCCCGCCGCCCGCCGCGCCCCCCGCCGCCCGCCCCGTCCCCCACTACCCCCCGCCGCCCCCCGCCCCGCCCCCCACTAACCCCCGCCTCCCGCCACCCCCGCCCCGCCCCCGCCGCCCGGGGCTGTGGGACCACAGCGCCCACGGACAACCCGGGCCCTGGCCTCTGGCTGCCTGGCGTGGCTGCCGGCCGGGAGCCCGTGTCCCTGAGAAGAGGCCCAGGCGCCCTCCTCACCGGCGCCGGGGTCCCCGCCCTCAGGGAGACCTCGGGATGCCCACGCCACCCCACCCACGGGGCTCAGCCTGCGGAGGGGGCGCCCTCTTACTCACTAGGACCCCCAGGACCTCACCACCTACCCGGAGGGTGAGCGCTGGCCTCATACTCCCTCTGCAACTGAACAACCAAGACCCCAAAGGCCGAGATCATCTGCTCTGACCCCAGAGCTCCTCAGGCTGAGCTGCCCTGGCGGGCAGAGGGCAGGAGAGCCTTGCAGAGGCCCCGGCCCAGGTCTCACCCCCTCTTTTACATGGCACCGTCCCCTCTGCAGATCCTCTCTCACCCTTCCTCCTCTGGACGCCCACGCCCACCGGCCTGCCCTTCTTCTGTCAGGGAAATGGCCCACCGCACAGACTACACTGCCAGTTCCCCAGCCCCACTCCCGCAGGCCCTGAGCTCACCCCTCTCCCGTCCTCCTCAGCCTGTGGTGTGTAGCCACTGGCCCACTTCCAGAGCAGGAAAGGGAGGCAAGGGGAGGCGGCTGCCAGGGGAGATGCCAGGCTGGTCTCATGTTGGTCCCTGCCCCTGGCCTGGCACACTGCCACGCACACAAACTTTCAAACAGGTGGTGTACCTGCGGCTGCGGGGCCTGGAGCCCGCACAGAGGCACTCGGCCACAGCAGGGGGGGTGCCAGCCGCTTTCCAGAGCAGCGGCACTTCCCGGGGTCCTGCAGGTGCCAGAGGGGCTGGAGCCACAGACACCCCCTGGGAGGGCTGGCACCTCTTTCCAACTCTGGTCAGTGACACGTGGCAAAACTGGGAGAAATTACACCATGGAAATGGGCGGATGCCACAGATCAGGACTCCCCCCAGGGAGCCGTGGTTCCACGGAGTGCTGGCATGGGCTGGGCATTTGGCTCACACCTGCTAAATGCAGGCTTCAGTCCTCACTCGTGGGGCAGGCATCAAGCTCAGAGTCCACATGAGGAAGGGCCAGCAGCGGACCCAGCTCTGCCCCCAGGACACCCTCTGATGTGGGGACCTGAGCGGGCCCTCCCCCAGAGCGGGGCCTTCCAGGCAGAGGAGGGGGGTGAAGGTCTTCCCTGTGGGACCACAGACCAGCCCGTCCGGCGTGCAGAGCCCGGATCCTCCTGAAGAACCGGCCTGACCTGGTTTCTCCCGTTGGGAGGAGTGCCAGCTTCTCCAAGACTCAGTAAGTCCTCGAGGCACCCGAGAGCCAACTGGGGTAGGCGGGCCTCGCCTTCCCAAAGCCCAGCAGGTGGATCTGCATGTCCCGGACAGATGCCCACCAGCCCGGCCTCCGCTCGCCTCCCTGGCCCCATGGTGACGGAGGAAATGGCTGGCCATTCACACAGGCCTGGGGGCCGCGGCCCAGCACAGCGGGCAGGTGTGCAAAGGACGGCAGCAGTGCCCCCACATGGCCGAGCAGCTCGGCCTGGGAGGGAGCCTGCCTGCCTGGGTGCGGTGTGGGATGTGTGCTCGGCCCTGGGCCGGCTTCGGGCCTGCTCACGCGCCTCCAGGGCAGGCAGCTTGCCTCCTCGGCTGACCATGACCACGGAGTCCATGCTAAGCTGCTAGTGGAGAAGCCAGCTGAAACCTTGGTTGGGCTCTGCCCGGATCCTAGGCCGGGAAGGGGAAGCCTGCGGCATCCTCGGACAGACCGTGGGACCAGAACTTTGCCAGGATCACTGTGGGTCCTTGGCCAAGTCTCCCGACACCTCTGTCCTGGCTCTGACACTGCCCATCTGCCTTACTGGTTGACTTAGGCTGGGATGAGTCAAACCGGTGGAAAACACTGCTGGTGATGACAGCACCTCTCTGTGCCTGGAGCAGCCATCTCAGTGGCTGTTGGGCCAAATGGGTTGATTCTCTCCATATCACAGATGAATATGTTGAGGCCCAGCCCAGAGACTTTTCGATTTTAAGTAGCTTGTTCAAGGCCACCGAGCTAGCCGCGGTGACCCTCGTACCCCCAAGAGCTTTTAGCCGGCTACCTAGGACTCCAGTGCCAGTCACCCCCAGTCATGGCTGCCCTGGTGCCCAGCCTAGTCAGTAAGATGGGCATTTCCAGGGCCAGAACCCAGCAGGCAACAGAACCACGTCAACAGTTGGGTCATCTGTGAGAGGGACATATGGCCATGATCAGCGATGCAGAGGTGCGGTCAGTGTCAACACAAGTTCACTCAGGAGGCAGAGAGGGCCGAGGCCAGACCCACCGTCCACCTCTGCTCACTCCGCCCGGGGCACCCCAGAGCGGGAGGCTGGAGCCGGTGTCAGGCACTGCCTCAGCGAGCTCAGGCAGCCAGGACAGCCTAGTGGGCAGACCAAGCGCAGCCTCCTGGAGCCCGCACAGGCCACCGCACAGGGAGGCAGCCCCTCGCCAGCAAGGGCCACTGGACCAGTGTGGAGCCGCCAGGTCCCAGGCAGGACAGCAGGGAGCTCTGGAGAGCAGAGTGGGGGTGGCAGGAGTGCCCAGGGAGGACAGGGACCCGCAGAGGAGGCCTCCCAGGGGTCCAAGGGAAGGGTGCAGTCAGGGGATGCACGTGTGTGGGGTTGTGTGGCCTCTGAAGAGTCCTGTATGGCTGGGAGGGCGTCTGGCCCCACCGGACGGGACCTCACAGACACCAGTGGTCCATGGACCACCGGTTGACCATCGCTGTTCTACAGCACAGTCTTTATTTTATTTTTTGTCATAATTAATACGCTGATGTAATCTTTTCTTTACTCCCAAATTTAAAAACGTGTTGATTTTTTAAATAATAGCTTTATTGAGGCATAATTCACACTCCACAGAATTTACTGTTGTCAAGTGTACAATTCAGTGGTTTTTAGTATCTCCAGAGTGGTACCTCATTCCCTCTCTCTAATTCCAGAGCAGTTCCATCACTCCCCGGAACACCGTCCCCAGCCCCAGTTGCTCCCTCGCATCCTAACAGCCCAGGCACCAGCAGGCGCTTCCTGTCTCTCTGGGCCCAGCTCTGCCGGACTCTGCTGAGGGGGCCTTGCCATGGTGCTCCCTGGTGACTGGCTCTCCCACTCTGCGTGACTGACAGCTCATCCAGGTGGCACAGGTGGCAGTACTTTGTTTCTTTTTATGGCTGAATGATATTCGTGAATGGGCCTGGCCAGTGTGGCTCAGTGGTTGAGTGTTGACCCATGAACCAGAAGGCCACAGTTGGATTCCTGGTCAGGGCACATGCCTGGGTTGTGGGCTCGATCCCCAGTAGGAGGCAAGTAGGAGGCAGCCAATCAAGGATTCTCTTTCATCATTGATGTTTCTATCTCTCTCCCTCTTCCTTCCTCTTTCTGAAGTCAGAACATTTTTTTTTAAATGTTCATTGAATGGATAGACATACTGATTTTTTAAAAGCATGTCCACATTGTAGAAAGTTTATAAGACAGAAAAAGTGGAAATAAAAATTTTTCGGTGGTCTTTGTGTTGCTATCCAAGTATGACGCCCAGGGCACCCCTGCAGCGGCATGTGTGTGCTGGTGGCAGCTGTCTGTCTCCTCAGGAGGTTCTTAGCAGGCTGCAATCAAATAAGTGAACTGCAGTTTGAACCTTTCCTCTTAAGCATAATTATTATTTAATTTTCCTCAATTAGATTCCCACCAGATGCAAAATCATACCTCCAGTTTTGTGTGGTCCAGAGCACAGGGCTTTAGCCCTCAGCAGCCCTAATGATGCACAGGTGTTTGACATCTCCTCCCACATCTGCTGAGGCAGCCAGGGCAGGGGTGGGGGGCAGGGGAGGGCTGTTAGGGGCAACCAGGCACACAGGGGAGGGCAGTTGGGGGGGGGGGGTGAGCTCAGGCCAGCAGGTGAGAAGAATTGTGGTGATCAGGCCAGCAGGGGAGGTCCATTGGGGGTGACCAGGCCAGCAGGGGGAGGCTGTTGGGAGCATTAGGCAGGCAGGCAGGTTAGGAGTGGTTAGGAGCCAGTGGTCCTGGATTGGGAGAGGGATGTCCGACTGCCAGTTTCCTTCTTCCTCTTCTTAATGAATACTTTTCAATATTTCGTGTAATACTGATTTTCTTGTCTGTGAAGTTCTTTATCTGACCTTCAATTTTAAGTGATAGTTTTGCTGGGTGGAGCAACTGTGGTTATAGGACCTTGCTTTTCATGACTTTGAATATTTTTTGCCACTCCCTCTGGCCTGCAAAGTTTCTGTTGAGAAATCAGCCTACAGTCGTATGGGCACTCCCTTGTGTATCACTAACTGCTTTTCTCTTGCTGCTTTTAAGATTCTCTCTTTGTCCTTAACCTTTGGCATTTTAATTATCATGTGTTTTGGTGTGGGCCTCTTTGGGTTCCTCTTATTTGGGACTCTGTGCTTCCAGGACTTGTAAGTCTATTTCTTTCACCAGGTAGGGGAGGTTTACTATCATTATTTCTTCAAGTAGGTTCTCAATATCTTGCTCTCTCTATTTTCCTTCTGGTACCCCCATGATGCTAATGTTGGTATGCTTGAAGTTGTCCCAGAGGCTCCTTACACTATCTTTATATTTTGGTTATTTTTTTTTTCTTTTTGCTCTTTCTGATTGGGTGATTTTTGCTTCCACATATTCCAAATTGTTGATTTGATTCTCAGAATCATCTACTCTACTGTTGAATCCCTGTAAATTATTCTTTATTTCAGTTACAGTATGCTTACTTTATAACTGGTCTTTTATATATATATATATATATATATATATATATATATATATATATATATATATATCTTTGACATTCTCATAGGATCCTTGAAAGTCTTACTAAGTCCCTTGAAGATCTCTTTGAATCCCTTGAAGCTCTCCTGAAGATCCTTAAGTAATCTTATAAACATTGTTTCGAACTCTGTATCCAGTAGTTTGCTTGCTTCCATTTCTTGCATTTGTGACATGTTTCTTTGTCTCTGCATTTTGGCTGCTTCCCTGTGTTTGTTTCTATGTATTAGGTAGAGCTTCTAGTCTCCTGGAACTGGTGGAGTGGCCATGTGTTGTAGGTGTCCTGTAGAGCCCAGTGGTTCAGCCTCCCCAGTCACCTCAACTGGACACTCTAGATCTTGTCGTAGTTGAACCTTGATTGCTGTTGGCATCACTGGGAGGAATTGACCTCCAGGCCAATTGGCTGTGGGGACCAGCTGGGAATACAGTAGGAGAGCTTCTGGGCAGGAGACACTCCTATGGAGCAGGACCTCCTTGATTGGGACTTAGGTCCTGGAGTCTGCCCCTTGAGTGTTTCACTTGTGGATGTGTAGAGTTGTAATCTGGTATGGTTTTAAACTGTCCATTGGTTGCTGAAACCGGTTTGGCTCAGTGACTAGAGCTTTGGTCTGCGGGCTGAAAGGTCCTGGGTTCGATTCGGGTCAAGGGCATGTACATTGGTTGCGGGCACATTCCCAGTAGGGGGCGTGCAGGAGGCAGCTGGTTGATGTTTCTCTCTCATCAATGTTTCTAGCTCTCTATCCTTCTCCCTTCCTCTCTATAAAAAAAATCAATAAAATATATTTTAAAAAAATAAACTGTCCACTGGGTGCACTGTGTTTGGGGCCTCCTGGGAGCTGCAAACTCAGCCTCTGCCTGGGGCCACCTGATGAGAGCTACACAGAGAGCTGAAGAAGGCTGCTATTTGTATTGGGCTTGGAAGTGCCCAAGTGAGGCACAGCTGTGAAGTAAGGCAGGCTAGTGCCAGGTCTTGGGCTTTTTAAAAAAAATTTTTAAATTGAATTTTTACAGAGAGGAAGAGAGAGATAGAGAGTTAGAAACATCAATGAGAGAGAATCATGGTCAGCTGCCTCCTGCACACCCCCTACCGGGGATGTGCTCACAACCAAGGTACATGCCCTTGACCGGAATCGAACCTGGGACTTTCCAGTCCACAGGCCAACGCTCTATCCACTGAGCCAAACCGGTTTTGGCTTGGGCTTCTTAATGATAGATTTGGGACATCCTGACTCCAGATGCTACTTGTTTAAGAGATTTTATTGAAATCTGAAGCCTGAGCCAGGACAGGCCATTCATACGAAAAAGCTGCTGACAACAGGATGGGTCGGGCTGCAAATTGGATGGGGTGGGGTCTCGGGGAATCACCAGCGCAGAGCGGATGGTGTGGGCCACACTGATGGGAACTCAGATATGGCTGCCAGTCAGCTCTGGGATGGGGAAGGTCTCAGTACAGGAACGATGACCCCTGTGAGCACCCCTGTCTGGGAGAAAGCCTCGCCCAATTCCTGCCCCGTTACCAGACAGTCCAGTTCCTTCCCATATGTCCCTGGATTCCCCCAAAGCCACTGCCCAGTGCTGGAGCTCAGAGGAAGAATGACCATGTAAGTTCACGCTCCGGCTCTTTAAGAGGAGCAACTGGGTCTCCAGCAGCCTCCCTGTCACTCAGCCACACTCCCCTCTGGTTTTTAAGCCCAGAGTTATGGGGACTTCTCTTTCCAGCTCTGGAACCCTGGGCTGGGGGGTGTTGTGGGGTTGGGACCCCCTGATTCTCATGGGAGGTCTTGGAGATATCCCCCCTGATTAAAAAATCACACAGACGGGTGTCAGACCAGCCTATTCCGCCTCTCCATCCCTCCTACCAGCCTCGATGTGCTTTTTCTTTACTTCTCTAGTTGTAGGACTTCCATTCAGCCAGCTTTCAGGTGGTTCTGGACGATGGTGGTTCTTTATTTTAATTGTAATTTTGATGTGGTTGTGGGAGGCAGCAAGTACCTGTGTTTACCTATGCTGCCATCTTGGTTTGCATGTTTCACATTTTTATTTCTCCTTAAAGCTCCAGGAATTTGGCCCAGGGATCTTGAGAAACTGCTATACTTTCAAAGTGGGAAAAGTTGCTGATCCCAAAGGGTGGTATGGATCCCCAAGTAATTTGAGCAGCTAAAATAAAAATAATAACGATGATGCCAGTACTACTAGGTACGTGGTACGTGCCCAGCACCTAGCTGTGTCTTTGTAGGAATTCTCTCACTCACCCCGCAAGGTGGCCCTGCGATCAGGTAGGAAGAGAAGTAGCAGAAAGGCCACCAGACTGAGCTGAGCTCAACCTGCAGCCTGGACGTGATAGGCCAGCTCCCCCTCCCCCAGCCGACCATGAGCTGCCACTCAACCTCAGGCCACTGCTGGCCACCTTCTTCAGGCCTCCATGGCTGGTCTGTGCCTGCACACCAGCTCTGCGCCCACGCAGCTGTGGTGGCCGTGGAGGAGCTGGAGGAGTCTGAGTGGAAGGAAGTATCTCTTCCTGTTTTCGATCACATCAGCCCCTGGGCCCAGGGCACACAGCACCCAGTGTCCTCTGGCCCCACTCTGGCCGCACTGTGCCCCTCTAAGCGCGTAGTGAGTGCAGGGCAGCGCCCCCTCCACTGGCCCGCCCTTTCACACCTCAGGCTCCTCAGTGCCCCCAGCCCAGTGCAAGCTGCTTTCTGAGCCCCAGAGGCCCATGTGCTCACTCCTGCTGGCCCCTGGTGCTGCCATGGTGTGGAGCCCCCTATGAGAAGAACCCCTCTTTCTGCTGTGCCCAGTGTCAGCTTCCGCTCTCTTCTGTGCTTCTAAACTGCTTCCTCTTTGGGGCTCCATGGCGTCAGGACCTCCCTTAATTCTAGTTTGACCTGGGCCCAGCATCCCCATCCCCTGCTCTCCAGGGCGGCCAGCGCCGCTGAGGCCCTGTACCATAGGTGATGACCTCTTCTTGGCCCTGACAGTTCACATCACCACCCGTCTTGTCTGCTGCCTTTGAGCAATTCCCTGGGCAGACAAGCACCAGCTTCCTGGAAAGCAGGTCAGGGTGGGAGCAAAGTCCAAACAGTGTTCCTGCCCTCGGCATCAGCGTCTCCTTTTGGAGATTTATACAAGGAAGGCACCTGTGGTACCTACAGATGTTCACTGGGAGGTTGTTTGTAATAAGTATGAATGGAATAAACATTCAATAATTAGAATATGGCTCAGAGAATTATGCTATCCTATAATAAAACCCTAACATGCAAATCAACTGAACAGCGGATGACTGGTCACTATGATGCATACTGACCACCAGGGGGCAGACGCTCAACACAGGAGCTGCCCCTGATGGTCAGTGCGCTCCCACAGGGGGAGCGCCAGTCAGCCAGAAGCTGGGCTCACGGCTGGCGAGCTCAGGGGCAGCAGCGGGAGCCTCTCCCTCCTCCACGGCAGCACTAAGGACCCCTCGAGGGATGTCCACCAAGGGGTCCCGGACTGCTAGAGGGCTCAAGCCGGGCTGAGTACACGAATATCATGCACCAGGCTTCTGGTTCCTACATAATCCTGTGTGGTGAAGCCCTTCAGTTGCTGCGTGTGGAGTTTTATAATGAGAGACAGTGCAAAGTGCACAGGAGAAGGAGCAGAAAGAGATACACCAAAATGTCAGCATGAGTGCTCCTACTGTTGTGCCTTTTTCTGCACTTGGGGCAGGAGGCAGCCGCTCCTACCTGCTGGCCCATGTCCTTGGGATAATAGAGGGTCAGTGGAGAGCAAGGTGTGTCTGGAGGCACAGTATGATCACATCTTGGCGCTGCCCACTGGCTGTGACCTTTGACCGGTTACTTTTCCTTTCTCTGAACTTCCGTTTCTGATCAGTCACCGCATAGCAGTGGAATCCACCTTCCAAGGAAGGGCTCAAGAAGATCTGAAATTCCGAGGATCCAGCGGCACAGCAGGCCTGAGTGCTGCCTCCTGGGCTCCGGCCAGCTCCGGCCTCAGGGTCTGCCGCCTTGCTGGCGGGACCCGCCATGAGAGAAGGATGGCCCTGACTCAGGAGAGCCGGCCAACCCTGGTTTCCCGGGCCGGAGCTTTGGAGGTCACGGCTGTGTGTGTGGCACCACAGAGCCGCCAGGAGGGGTGCGGGCTTGTGTGGACAGCAGACAGAAGGTGCGTGAGGAGCTGGGTGGCCACAAATCTTGGCAGCCAACCAGTGGATGTGGTGGGGTCCCGGGAGCAGAGCCCCACCGCAGCCCAGGTAGGTTCTGACCAGGAGGGCCTCTCCCCGCCCGTTTCCTCGTTGTACTCCGTGGGTTCTGGAGCTCCGGTGCAGCGGCCTCTCCTAGCCACTGCCATCGGAGGGCTTTGTCCGCCGGCCTGCAGCTCTCCTGCCTGTGGGAGGCCTCGCTGCTCAGTGCAATTGCGTGCCCGCCCTGGCAGCACCTGCTGGTTCAGCCTGAAGAGGTGCCCGTGTGACATGCACAGCGCCAAACTGCCGGCCTCGGGCGCGCTGGCCCAGCGGGCACATCGCAGGCCGGCCCCGGGAGGGAGCGGAGGTGGTACTGCTCAGGGGAGACACGGAGACCAGGAAAGCAAGGCCGGGCACTCACGGAGCCGCCTAAAGGGACCGCACACGGGGCCACCCTGAGCCACGGGGGCGACGCAGGTGCGGGCCTGTAAGCGTCTGGCCGCCACGCTTTTCCTCACCAGCCAGTGCACGTGTCTCTTGTGTCCCCAGTTAGGGACAGCTTGGTCACACTGTCAGTCCATTGCCACCCTCTCCGAGTGCAGCCCCGTGACTCCTGCCTCGAGAGTCTCTTGTGTGTTTGCTCCACGAGGCCCGCACACTCCTGGGGGACAACTCAGTCTGCAGCTGGGACCATTGCAAACTGCCACCCGCTCCCACAGAGGCAGAAAGCTGCAAAGGCTGCGATCCACAGAGACTGTGGGAAGAGCACTGCTTTCGGTCAGAGGAAAGCTGGGCCCGGAGGCAGTGAGCGCCCGCAGTCACCGCGGGCCGTGCTCACGGACTGGAATTTCCTCGCTCGATGGGGTCACAAGTAACCTTGAGCGAGCAGGTGAATTCACAGATACGGAATCCACAGTACTGGGCACCACTGCACACAAACTAGATAAGAGGTGGACTTAGTTCTGTAGACTGCCCAGCACAAGTACCATAAAGTAGGAAGACAAAGGACAGTTTTCTTAATCCATTAATTGCTCCCACAAATCAGTAAGTAAAGGCCAACAACATAATAGAAACACAGACAAGTCATGGAAGGAGGGAACTAAGGAAAAAACACAACTGCCTCGTAAATACAAGAAGAGCTCAACTTTGCTCCTAATAAGCACATTTCCATCGAACCTCCTGATACCACATTCCGCCCTCAGGTTCGCAGACGAGAGTCTGAGGGCGCGGCGGGCGCCTGGGCGGCCTGTGCGTGGGCCCAGCATGACGCACACGCCCTCCGCCCCCCGCCAGGCAGGGCTGCGGCTTCCTTCGCTGGGAATAAACGGCGAATGGTGTTTGGAGGTCTTAGAGTTTGCAAACGGGGACACAGCTGGGCAAAACAATGCAGCAGTGTCACAACGAAGAAAGGAAGGTAAAAGTTCTCAGTAAAAGGTATCTCCCAGAGAATGATCAGTTTGACACCCTTCGCCCAGGATCAGCCGGGGATGCTTACCGATCAGGCGCCAGGAGGCGGGGTGTGGGCGCCAACGGATGCTCAGAATAACGATGTCGAGTGGAGGCACATGTGCGTCCTGCAGGGAGTCAGGTGGCTGCACGCGGGAGTCTGCGGGGAGTGCGAGGTGCCTCTGGGAACTGGCTAGGACGGGCGTTTGGGTTGGCGTGCCACGGAGTCAGACCGGAGCAGTTCTCCTGCCTCGGCCTTCGCAGTGTGAGCAGCCGCCGGCGTGGGAGTCCAGCACATCCCTCTTCACTCCTCCTGACCCTCTGGAGCGCACTGAGCCCCTCACACCCCGGAGAGCAGGGCCTGGGGACGGACCCTCCCCTATGCGTGGCTCCTCTGGGCTCCTCGCCACGTTGTCTCCACTCCTCCCTCCCTCCGGTGTCTGGGAGTGAGGCCCTTCGCGGGGGGTGGGGGGAGGCCTGTTCACAGAACACACGTGCCAACCTCAGACACCCGGGGGGGTGCTGTGTCTTGGCCTCTGGCCCGAGGTGCCTCAGAGGGGCCAGGCGCAGATTCGAGGTTTCTCAGTTCATTCCCATTGAGGCCACTGCCCACCCTGCAGGGCAGAGACCCCTCGACACAGGACCAGCAGCTTGGGGCCCTGTGCCATGCAGGCAGCCTCCCTTGCCATCGTGGACTGTCACTCCCGGGCCTGGCTGCTCCAGGCCCAGCACCCGTGTCCTGACCCCGCGTCCAAGGCCACTGACGCAGCAGGAGCCGCAGCTGACTTTTGCCGCAGAGAAGCCAGGCTCTGTGTTTGGTGAGCGGCCGCCAGGCCACCGGCACGTGGCAGGTCCCGGAGGGGCAGGGGCAGCCCAGGCAGAGCCCATGGCCCCACAGGTGCCCCACGGCTCCAGGTGGCTCAGCACCCTCCCACAGCCCACGCGGGCTGAAATGGGTGTGGCACAGGCTTCTTTTGTTTTTCTCAGCTAGATTATGAGGAATTTGAACTCACAAGAACAGGTGTGAGCTGTGCTACCCTTGCTTTTCACTCGTTCTGCACGCGCTCTGGTCCAGCTGTGTCCTCCCTGTGCCCGCGGGGTCCCTGCGGCCGCTGGTGGGAAGGGACAGAGGTGGCTCCCCTTCCTGCTCATGGACTCGGCGTAGACGTGGGGACACCTTGGATTTGACCCCCTCTAACGGTGCCATCACTCAGGACACTTTTCTGGTGACAAACTCCAGCTCAAACCAGAAGGGAACTCGTTGACTCACTTGGTGGAAAGTCTGGCGGGCAGCACCACGTCAAACGCGCCAGACCCAGGCCCTCGGTGCGGGGCGTGCCAGGCCCTCCCTGCTCCTCCCTCCCGTGGCTCCTGCTGTGCCGCTTGCTTCTTCCAGAGGCAGCCCAGCCTCTGCGCTCCCTCCTACAGCAACCCCAGCGCCCTGACACTGCGATCAGCCTGGAGCACTGCCTCCTGGACTGAGGGCTGGGCAGGAGGGCTCTCCAAGCCAACGGAAGCATTCCTGGACTTGACCTGGGGGTGCAGTCCGGGGTCCCCTGACCTGGGGTTGCAGTCCAGGGCCCCCTAACCTGGGGGTGCCAGCTGGGGGCCTCGCAGGCACGCCTCGCCCCATGGCCTCCGAGGGCGTGCCCTCAGGGAGCTGTGCGAGTGGTGTGGGCGTGTCCCAGATGTCCTGGCACAGAGGAGGTGCCTGCCACGGGAGCAGCTGGCACTCTCCTGGGCTGTCACCGCAGCTTCCATTTGTCAGGTTCTACATGAGCTGCACATCCGGGATGAAGTCTCAGCAGTGACCACTCGATGAACGTATCGGAGTTGCCCTCTTGCAAGTTGGCACCAATGACCAGAGTGCCCTGAGCTTTAAGCCAAGGCCTACAATATGGCTGCCCCACAGGGCACCTGCAGGGGCTGCAGGCAGCCGGGGCTGGGGGCATTGTCCACACGGGCCCTGCGGGAGAGGCCAGGCCGGAGCAGAGCCTGGCCATTCACAAGATAAGGAACGGGCGGTGGCTCATGTGCTGCCCGGGGTGTGAGGTGCTCTGGCCCCGGATCCTGAGGATGAGGGGCTAGGCGAGGTGGCAGGGTCTGTGGCCTGTGGTGGAGGCCAGCGCAGACAGGCCTTTTCACTGACGGAGAAACCAGTCCTGGAGTGGGAAGGGGCTGGCCGCGGGCGCTGCTCCGGGCATCGGTGCCCAGGAGGCCTGTCCAGCGGAGGGAGCGTTCTGTGAACGTCATCCTGGTGGGGAGAGGGGACATTGTCGGGGGCTAGCAATCTGAATCCGTGCCATTAACCCAGCCGTCCTCCACCTTCCTGACGCCGCGGCCCTTTAACACAGCTCCTCGTGTGGTGGTGACCCCACCATAACATTATTTTCATTGCTACTTCATAACTGTAATTTTTCTACGGCTAGTGAATCGTAATGTCGCGACCCACAGGTTGAGAACCGCCAGCAGCATCGCCTAAGACGGTTGGAAAACACAGATATTTACATGACGATTCATAACAGCAGCAAATTACAGTTAGGAAGTAGCAACGAAAATAATGTTGTGGCTGGGGTCACACCACACGAGGCGCTGTATTGAAGGGCCGCGGCGTGAGGAGGTGGAGGACCGCTGCTCCACGGCATCTCCTCGCGAGGTCAGCATCTCCAGGAGCCGTCAGCCGCCTGTTGTACCGCGAGGCCTGGAGCCGCGGAGGGGGCAGCACGGCCGGAGGGTCATGCCTGCTTCTCTTCTCGGACCCCATTTTGGAATCCACCCTGAGAAAAGCAAACACTCGCCGAAACCGGTTTGGCTCAATGGATAGAGCGTTGCTTGGGGACTGAAAGGTCCTGGGTTCGATTCCGGTCAGGGGCATGTACCTTGGTTGTGGGCACATCCTTGGTAGGGGGTGTGCAGGAGGCAGCTGGTCGATGACTCTCTCTCATCGATGTTTCTAACTCTCTCTCTCCCTTCCTCTCTGTACAAAACCAATAAAATATGTATTTTAAAAAAAGAAAAGCAAACATTCAGTCCAGTGTTTCCCTCAGAGCTACGACAAAGGCAGAAGTTGGAATGATCGAATCCAGCGGGAGGACCTGACAGCCCCTCGCTTCCCTGGCCTGGCCGCCCTGAGGCCTGTCACTACGCAGGGTAACTGACTGAGGGATTCTCTCCCATCGTTTTCTTTAAAAAGGGGGTGGGGAGGGGAAGTCACTGGAAAACACATTCTCCAGTGAGGATTGAAAAGAGAATGGCCGCTGAAACCCATTTGGCTCAGTGGATAGAACGTCGGCCTGCAGACTGAAAGGTCACAGGTTCGATTCCGGTCAAGGGCATGTACTTTGGTTGCGGGCACATCCCTGGTAAGGGGTGTGCAAGAGGCAGCTGATCGATGATTCTCTCTCATCAATGTTCCTAACTATCTATCCCTCTCTCTTCCTCTCTTTGAAAAATCAATAAAATATATTTTTAAAAAAGAGAGAGAATGACCTCAGAAACAAGTGCTGCCCGCACACACTGGGGTGAGCAGTGCTTGCTCTGTCTGGGGGTACACCTCTCTCCGGAGCTTCTCTGGGGCGTCCGTTCACACAGCAGCCAGCAGTGGGGCAGGTTTGTGCATTTGTAATTGTGGCAGATTTTGCCAACTGGTCCTCAGGAGAGCTTGTACCAATGACCCCCGAGCCAGGCACCTCGCCCGGAGCAGGCACCCGGCTTTACCGGGACAGCGTGGCCTCCCGCTGTGGGAAGTGGCCTCTGGATCGTCTGCAGCACGGAAGCGTCTCACGGAAGCGGTTGCTGAATGTCCCGGGCCACAGAATGGAGGGAGGAGGGAAGTGCACCGGGCCAGCACCATGTGGGAATCCCCGGCACCTGCCTCGGCTAGACAGGGGAGCTGGAGGCCACGAGAAGAGGCCCCCGCCCGATTCCCAATGCCCGGGAGGGGCAAACCGTGAGCCCACAGTTCTCCGCCCGTGAGGAGTGGGGAGGGCCCCGCACCTTAGAGGTGAATAGGCTGCACAACGGACACCCCTCCAAACGGACTAAGAGCCTTGGTTTTGCCACGCTCCTGTCTCTGAGTCCGTTATGTGAATGGACAGGCCGGCATTCCTCACACCAGCCAGGTAAATTTCCCCGCCTCTCACTGGGCGGGAGCCGGCCTCCCAGCTGCCGAGCCTCCCAGCCCCCAGCCTCCCAGCCTCCCAGCCTTCCTGCCCTCAGCCTCCCAGCCCGCCAGTCTCCCAGCCCCCCAGCCTCCCTGTCCCCCAGACCCCCAGCCTCCCAGCCTCTCAGCCCCCAGCCCGCCCTGCCGGGATGGCCTCCAGCCCAGGACCAGGTGACCCGCACTGCCCCTCATGTGGGTGCCGCCTCAGGGGGCACAGGAACAAGCTGTGAGCTCACTCCCTGGGCTGAGGGAAGATCCAGACCGAGGGTCTGTGTTGGTCTCAGCCATCACAGGTTCCCTGGAGGCAGGGAAGCCACCACCAGCCATGGCCCCGCCCCCGCTGCTGTTACCCTGGAGTCACCACCTTCATCGCTCCCCGGCCCCCCAGGCAGCTCTCAGCCAGGGAGCCCACCCTCGGCTTCCAATCCGCTCCCCCCAGCAGGGCCCAACAGTGGGAGCTGAATGGGCGGGGCCAGAGCCCACCTCCTTTCAGCGACCCCCGAGCCAAGCCTTAGTCTCAAGACCATGGGGGGGGGGGGATGAGGAAGGGGCGGACTTGTTACTTAATTGAATAAATTAATCTTCTCTGTTTGCAACTTTATAGAGTGGTTTTCAGTGAGCCCACCCAGGGCCTGATACTCAGGCTAGTCCTGCACCCCTTCTGTGCCCCTCCTGTGTCACGGTGTCAGGGCCCTGGACTGGCAGAACAGGGAAACTGAGGGAGAGAGCGGAACACACTGACAGCGATTTGCAGCAGACACACCAGGTCCCCTCCGCACAGGTGACATCCAGGCTTCAGCTGAATTTCAGCTCCGGGCCCAGAAAAGCAGAACACCAGGGGGGCGACGCCAGGACCAGCTGCGATGACTGACAGCCCCCGGCCCCGCACTGACCAATCAGGGAGACCAGGGCCGGAGGAACCCGCCTGGAAAGCTGCTGCTCTTCTGCTGGAGCCTCCCCTGTGAGACAGAGGACAGACTGTCTCCTCTCGGAGCAGCCCCCAAGTTCCCTCCCTCCTCTTCCCCCACAGGCCTACACCTCCTCACCCTAACGGACCCCACGCCCAGGCTCACCCTGACCCCCTTCCCGAGGCCCCCTTTCCTCTGCTTCCCAGGGACCTAAGCAGCCCGCCTGGCTCTCCTGCTGCTGCTTCTGTGCTAAGCCCTCTTGTCTCACTGTCCCAGCTTCAGTAAATGTCCCTCAGTCACCTGGGTCCTGTTGTGAAACCTTTCCCACACCCTGCCGGCCGCCAAGCACACCCGCCTGGGCCGGGACCCCGTCCAGAAACAATCCTTCAGAAATGAAGATGAAATAAGACATTTTACACACACACACACACACACACACACACACACACAGTAACAATCCTTCAGAAATGAAGATGAAATAAGACATTGCACACACACACACACACACAGTAACAATCCTTCAGAAATGAAGATGAAATAAGACATTTCACACACACACACACAGTAACAATCCTTCAGAAATGAAGATGAAATAAGACATTGCACACACACACACACACACACACACACGCACACACACCCCCGCCGGGGCCGGGACTCCGTCCAGGGCCTGGACCACACAGCAGGTCAGAGAGCAGTGAGTGCCCGCCTCCGCCTGCAGGCGCCCAGACCAGACACAGACACTCTGTTTGCAGCATGCAATTTTTCATCACCCCTGCCCCCGGAGAATCACAGGAAGACGTTAACAAGAACATGAATTCAAGAGAAAGCGAACACGTCTAGAAATGGGCGGACTGAGCAGTGGGGGAGGCGCGCAGGGCCGGCGTTTCTGGACGGTGCACACGTGCTCACACTGAGGACAAAGCGCCTGTGAGTCCGAGCGCGCTCCGGGGTGGCCCGCCCCCCAGCACAGCGGCCTGAGCCGCTCCTGTGCTCCACTTCGGATGGAGCGGAATTTAGAACGTGTGGCTCCCCGGGCGGCCAGCCCAGCAGAGGGAGGCAGAGGGGTTAAGAAGCCTCCGGCCGTGACGGCCAGCTCCGCGGGCAGCCGCAGGCCGCTGTGCTGGGCTGTTGGACCGGAGCGGAGGGAGCAGGAGCGTGCGGAGGACAGGCCTGCTGGCAGTGCAGCTGCAGTCGCAGGGTCCCGATGGGCTGGCCGTGCACAATCCTGCCGGAGGCTGGCGCTCCTCTTGCTCCCTCGTGGTCAGCACAGCTCTCAGGAGCCCCGCCCGAGGCGCGGGCCGAGGAGCCGGTACCGGTGCGGGCGCTGGGAGGTGGGCGGGAGGGCTGCCCGCTGCTGGCCACCGCGGGGTCTTGGCGGTGACACAGGAGCCACAGCTCAATGTGGCGGCTCCAGGCCTGCGACCGCTGTACTCGGAGCTACAGACAAAGGAGGGAGCCACAGGCCCACGGACGCAGAGGGAGAGCCGGGCAGGGCAGGGCTCCGCCCGCACCTGCTCAGCGCGCTCCGCCCGCGTGTGTCTGGAAATCAAAGGCCAGGTTTTCAAGGGTGCAGTCCCCAAAACTGCCTCTCTCCTAGAGATTCCCATTACCGTCTCTTTATCTGATAACGTATCACAGCATGGTCCCATGCACCAAAGCCTGCAGGTTCAATACTGGGCAGCGTGTGTATGGGAGGCAACCGATGGATGTTTCTCTCTTTAAAACAAACACATCTTCAGGTGAGGATTGAGAAGAAATGTTTTAAAATAAAGTTTGGGAAAGTTGGTGGAAAGCCCTTATCACGCAGTCACAACCCACTTCCCATCCTCCCGACCCTGACAGCACGTGTCCGTGTCCCCCTCTGTCTCCGATGTGCCGCTCAAGACATTGCATTTGAACAGGATGGTCCCGCGGTGGCCGTGTCTGCGTCCTCGTTCCTCTGGCAGGAGCCGGGGCGCGAGCTCCACTCTGATGGCTGCGGACCAGCCGATGGTGGACGTTTGAACGCTTCTGCTCTGGGCTGCAGTGAGCTCCCTGTGCACTTGTGTGTGCGTGTGGGGCTGGGCCCGGTCACTGCTGGCCACCGCAGCCTGTCCTCCACCTCTCTCCACGCGCCTGCCAGCACAAACTCTCCGTGTCCAAGGTCCTGTCTGTGCTAATGGGCTAGAGGTGATCTCATGGTTATTGGCCGTTTGTGCAACTTGAGAGAAATATCTATTCAAGCCTTTTGCCCATTTTTTAATCCAGTTGTTTGTACATTTGCTGCTGAGTTTCAGGGGTTCTCTGTATATTCTAGACACTAGTCCCTGATCAGACTCACGATTTGCAAATATTTTCTCCCATTCTGTGGTGGTTTTTGTGCCCCCTGGGTGGTGTCTGTGATGCACAAAGTGTTCAGTTTTAAGGAAGTCTGCTTTTCCCTTGGCTGTCTGTGCCCGACATAATCGTTAACTAAATTCTCCACTCCTCTGGCCAAGTCCAGGGCCCCCTCAGGCTCGCTCCCCTGAGGGCAGGCCTTTCCCCAGCCCGGGTGTGCTGTGCCCCCTGCTGGCCGGCGCCTGGCACAGCGCGGGAGCATCGGGTTCCTGGAGCTTGGAATGCTAACCTGTGCTCGGGAGAAGGGAGAGGGGATGTTGTCTGCGCCCCGGTCCCGTGGCTGCTCTCACGGTGTCCCCAGCACTGTGAGGTCCCCATCTTGCTCCAGAAGAGGACCCTGGGGTTCAGAAAGCGCAGTGAGTGCCTGAGGGCCAGAGCTCCTGGGTGGCTGCAGGGACAGGCTGCTCATCCATTCATCCCACAAACATTTGTGAGACACGCCCCACCCAGACCGGCTGAGCCCCGCGAGCTCACAGTCCCAGTGGGACAGACTTACAGACAGTGCCACAGCGGAGGGAGCCCAGGCCCAGAGCCCAGCCTGGGCGCAGGGTTGGGGGGACGGGAGCATGGGAGAAGGACTACCCCTCACCCAGCTGGCAACTGGCGCTGACCGCTGACCAAAGAAACCCAGGGAGGGGGTGTCCAAAGCCTCACTGTCCTTGTGCTGCGAGTGAGCCTCCCCAGAGGACCTCTGTGCCCCAGGCTGGCCAGGGCCCCTCACCAAGGTAAGAGTGCAGCCTTGTGAGAACACAGCCTCCTCGTCCATGCGTGGAGCCCGCTTGGCTGTGTCTGCCTGCCACTCACCAGCGAGAGGTTCCAGAAGGAAGCGCAGACCCAAAGGCAGTGGTGTCCTGGGTGTGGGGCCACCGCGCCCGCCAGTGGGGGCAGGCATGCAGGAGAGGCCTTCTTAAAATGTTTGAGTCACTTGAATAAGACTGTTCAAAAATTAGGTTAAAAATGAAAAGAATGAGCAGAGTGTCAGCACCGGCTATGGGGACGGGCACCCAGGTCAAGGTCAGAGCACACTCAGTGGGTGAGAGGCGGGTGACTGCACCGGTTCCTGCCACCGCCCCCTCGGCTCGGAGGAGCTGTCTGTGGTCCTGAGTGGCACAGCAGCGAGCCCATGAGCATCAGCAGTGCTTCCGGAGGCAGGAGGCCCCAGGATGGGCCCTCAGACTGTAGCTGACTCAGTAACCCCCAGGGCGAGCTGAAATACAGATGCCTGGCCTCACCCGCAGACAGGACCATGGCCTAGGAACCTGCATTTAAAAATCCCCTTGGATGCTGGGCCAGTCCAAGGACCCACTTTGGAAACTGCAGGCCCAGATGCCCTCTGCTGCCCTCTGGGGGCAGGAGAGGGACGGACAGTTTTCACCACATGCCATTTTGAATTTCATACTGTGATTAGGCAACTTAACAAAAATCCTATATAGTAAAGAGGTAATATGCAAATTGACCCTCACAAATGGCCGCCTATGACTAGGCTGGCCAGGGGGGTTAGTGAGGGGCAATCAAGCAACTGAACAGCAGGCTGTGTGGGGCAACCAGGTTGGCAATGGGGTTAGTGAGGGATGACCAAATGACTGAACAGCAGGCTGCTTGGGGTGGCCAGGCCGGCAGGGGGGGCAGTTGGTGGTGACCAGGCTGGTGGGGGGGGGGGGCGGGAACAGTTAGAGGCGACCAGGACAGCAGGAGGGCAGTTAGGGGTGACCAGGATGGTGGGGGGGCAGTTGGGGGTGACCAGGCAGGCAGACAGGTGAGCGATTAGGAGCCAGCGGTCGAGGATTGTGAGAGGGATGTCCAACTGCTGGTTGAGGCCTGATTTCTGGTATTGGGCCTAAACTGGCAGTCAGACATCCCCCAAGAGGTCTCAGATTGGAGAGGGTGCAGGCTGGGCTGAGGGGATGAATTTCACACACCAGGCCTCTAATATGTAAATAAGATTTAAACTTCAGAAATTATTTTCATTATTTATTTTTAGAAAGAAAGGAAGGAAGATGGGGAAAGAGAAACATCAATCGGCTGCCTCCTGCACAATCCCTACCAGAAATGGAGCCCATAACTGGACATGAGCCCTCAGCAGGAATCGAACCTGAGACCCTTTAATGCATGGGTTGATGCTCAACCATCTGAGCCACACCGGCCAGAGCAAACTTTAGGGCTCATTATAACTTATTAGAATGAGGCATGTGTAGCAGAGATGGCTAGTGCCCTCCACTGCCCATTCCCTTCTCCCCCCATCATAGACCCCTGCACGTGATTGGGGAACATGGGTGCCTGGAACACAAAGTCCACCTCCCACTTCCCTCAGCCCAGACACGGCCACGTGGGTGAGCTCTGCCATAGATGTGAGTGAACGAGTCCAGGAGCTGCTGAGAAGTGTCTTAGAGTGTGCGGTGCACTCCTTTTTCTCTGCCTTTCCCCACTGGGTGGGTGCAAGCACGGTGCTGGAGTTCACAGAGCCGTCTGAGGGCACGAGGCGGAGCTGTGGAGAGGCAGCACAGGAAGGCAGGAGGAGCTGGGCTCTGGCCGCAGGATGCCACCACAGCCCTCCTGCTTGGCTCAGGCATCCTCGACGTGTAAGAAGGAAACACCTTCTTGCTTAAGCCACCGGTGCTTTGAAGCTTGTCATTCACAGGCACACTTGTCATAGGTGACATAGCATATAAAGTAATTGACTCATGGACTGGAACAGCTAATATTGATAAATGACCATATCACCCAAGTAAACTTACAAATTCAATGCAATCCCTATCAAAATACCAATGATGTTCTTCTCAGTAAAATTTATATGGAATTATGAAAGACCACAAATAGACAAAACAATTTTGAGAAAGAACAAAGTGAGAGTTGTCATGGTCACTGCAAAACTGTACTGCAAAACTATAATAATCAAAACAGCATGATACTGGCACAAAAGCAGACACCTCGTTCAATGGAACAGAATAGAAATCCCAGAAATAAACCCACCCTTATGTGATCAATTAATCTATGAGAAAGGAAGCAAGAACATAAATGGGGGGGGGGGGAGATAGTCTATTCAACAGCAGTGTCAGGAAAACTGGACAGACATGAGCAAAGGAAATTAAACTGGACTCCTAGCTTTAAACTCAAAGTGAATTAAAGACTTACATTTAAGAGCTGAAACCCTAAAACCTCCAGAAGAAAACATAGGTGGTAAACTATTTCATATTTGCCTGAGTAATATCTTTTTGGATATGTCCTCTCAAGTAAGGGATACAAAAGTAAAAATAAAAAAATGAGACTTTATCAAATTAAAAAGCTTCTCTACAGTGAATGAAACCATCAACAAAACAAAAGACAATCTGCTGAATGGGAGAAGATATTCATTAATGATACATCCAATAAGAAGTTAATATCAAAATATATAATGAAATCATATAGCTCAATAGCAAAAACAAAAAACAAAAACCAATCTGATCAAAATTTGGGCAGAAGACATGAATAAACACTTCTCCAAAAAGGACAAACAGGTGGTCAAGAGAAATGAAAAGGTGCTCAACATCACTAATCATCAGAGATGCTAATTAAAACCGCAATGAATTTTCAAAATTAAAGATAAATTTAAAAAACAAACAAAACACAATGAGATACCACCTCACACGTGTCAGGATGGCTACTATAAAAGGTCAATAAACAACAAGTGCTGGCGAGGATGCGGAGAAAAGGGAGCCCTCATGCACTGCTGGTGGGAGTGCAGACCGGTGCAGCCGCTGTGGAGAAGAGTATGGAGGTTCCTCACAAATGAAAAATAGAACTACCTTATGGCCCAGCAATTCCACTCCTGGGTATACACCCAAAGGGACTCAAAACACTAATTTTAAAAGATATATGGCCTGGCCCATGTGGCTCAGTGGTTGGGCGTCAACCTATGAACCAGGAGGTCATAGTTCCATTCCCAGTCAAGACACGTGACCAGGTTGCAGGTTCCACCTTCAGTAGGCAGGAGACAGCTGATCAATGATTCTCTCTCATCATTGATATTTCTATTTCTCTCTCCCTCTCCCTTCCTCTCTGAAATCAATAAAAATATATTTGGGAAAAAAAGATATGTACACCCCTATGTTCACTGAAGGATTATTAAAAACAGCCAAAATATGGAAGCAACCTGGTGTCCATCAATAGACGAGTGAACATGCATGCTACATACATTCAAGAAGCCTTATCAGCAATAAAAAGAACGAAACCTTGCCGCCTGCAGCACATGGGTGGGCCTAGAGGGCATCATGCTAAATGAAATAAGTCAGAAAGACAAATGCCATATGATGTCACTTACATGGAGAATCTAAAAGCAAAACAAACAGGCTCATAGAAACAGACCAAAGGGATGGTTCCCGGAAGGGAGGGGAGGGAGGATGGGGGAAGGGGGAGGGGACTACAGTCAGTCATACAGTGGTAAGTTGGCACAGTGACGGTGATCACTAGAATTAGTGGGGTGATCAATTGTAAGGTATCAAAATGCCAAATCACCATACTACACACCTGAAGCTAATATAGTATTGTATGCCAACTACACTTACATTTAAAAAGAAAGTTAATTTAACATAAACAGAAATAAAGTACCTGCCCTAGCTCCCAGGCACGCGGCTCTGGCTGAGGTGGGGAGATGAGTGAGGACTGTGAGCGGGGAAGGACTGGCCCCGGAGAACGAGAAACCTCACCCCTGCCTCAGCCTGCCCGTCCGGCCACGGCCCCACCTGCCAATGCCGGCACCACCTGAGCCCTTGTAAAAGTAGATGAAGGTCAACTGAGAGCGAAGGGGTGTGGGGGAGAGCATGTGTGAGCATGTGCATGCATGTATGAATGGTTGTGTGTGCAAGCATGTACATGTGTGAAGGAGTGAGTGTGTGAGCATGTACATGTGTATATGAGTGAGAGTGCGTGCATGTATATATGTGTATGAGCAAGAGTGTGTGAGTTTGTGCATGTGTGTGTGAGAGTGTGTGCAAGCGTGTGTATATGTATTAATAGTGTGTGTGTGCATGTGTATATGAGTGAGAGTGTGTGAGTATGTGCATGAGTGTGTGAGTGAGTGTGTGCAAGCATGTGTGTGTGTGCGTGTGAGAGTGTGTGCAGGCAGTGCAGCACAGGTGTGGCTCAGGTAGTCTGTCTTCTAAGCTCCAAGGGCTGGTGCAGCTTTGGGGGTTCCCAAGCCTTCCCACCTGGCCTTCCTGGCCTCCCCGCCCCATCTTAGCACAGAGCACACACCGGAAGCAGGCGCGTTGTCGCCCGGCCGCAGTCCTCACCGTGCAGCTCCTGCTCGCACCCAAGGCAGCTCCCTCAGCTCAGCCCAGTGCCCGCCCCGTGCCATCGGGGGTGGGGGGAGTGTGGTCTGTGCATAGGAACCACAGTGTGATTCAGACTTAGGTGCCATTGGGAGGGTGGGGTGGGGGGAGGGGGAGTGTGGTCTGCGCATAGGAACCACAGTGTGATTCAGACTTAAGTGCCATTTGGGGTGGGGGTGGGGGGCGGGGAGAAGTGTGGTCTGTGCATACGAACCACAGTGTGATTCAGACTTAGGAAAGAAGGACGTCTGACACAGGCTACAATGTGGGGAACCTTGGGGACGTGGGAAAACTATAAAGACAGAAGTTGGGACGTGGTGCCGGGCTGGGGCAGGGTGAGGAGTCAGTGTGTATTGGGGGCAGAGTTCCATTGGCTTGAGGCCTGTTGCACATGTGAATACACTTCACACTGCTGAGCTTTGCACTAAAAATGGCTAAGATGGAAAAGTATGTACACAATGTCATCGCTGGGCGGTCACAGGCCTTCTCAGAGGGCCTTTCTGTGCATGGGCGGTCTGTGTCCAGTTCGAGGCGGGAGCTGAGCGGGCGTTTGGTGCAGTGAGCTGAGAGGAAGCCCAGGGCCCCAGACTGAGAGGTCTGGCTGGGAGAGCCGAGGCCACGATGGGGGGTGCTGGTGTCCACTGGACACCAGGGAAGGCTGGGGGTGCCCGGTGCCAGGCTGGTCCGCAGCCACCAGGGTGCAGGCTCCGCAGGTCTGGTAGTCAGGCACACGGTGGGCGAGCTCAGGGCATCAGAATGTAGGCACAGGACTACAGCTCAAAACCTGTATCAAGAAGGTACATGGTGCCCAGCCAATGTGGCTCAATGGTTGAGCATTGATCTATGAACCAGGAGGTCGAGGTTTGATTCCTGGTCAGGGCACATGCCCAGGTTGCAGGCTTGGTCTCCAGTTGGGGGTGTGCAGGAGGCAGCCGATCAATGATTCTCATCATTCTTCTCTCCCTTCCTCTCTGAGATCAATAACTATATATGTATTTTTAAAAAGGAAAGCACCTGGAGGGTAATCACCAGGCCAGGGTGAGGGGCAAGGTGGCATGGGAACAGCACTCGGCATGTGGCTGGCCATCGTGCTCTCTGTGGGCGGGGCCTGGGTCAGATGCTGCGGGCTCTGCCTGAGGACAGGACACCCCAGAACACCGGTGCGCGAACTGGAAGAGCTGTGGCTGAAACTCAAATGAGAAAGTTGAACGAAGAGCTGAGAGTAGAGACAGAGATGAGGTCCCCCCCACCCCCCTGTCAGCTCCAGGACTGGCAGGGAAGGTGGCAGAGTGAGCGGGTTACAAAGCTGGAGCACACCTGCTGCCCACGGAGGTCCAGGCGCCGAGACAGAGCAGGACCAGGACACGAGGAGAGGGAATCCCTGGGAAATGAGGAAAGCAAAGGGCGTGGAGCAGAAAGAGAGAGCAGCTGAGGGCCATGCTGGGAGTGTTTACTGGCAAGCCAAGAGATAGCCGAACACCAGGAGAAACTGGGGGGCCGCTGATCAGGGTGTCCCTGACAGGGAAGCACCCACGGCCGGGCTGGGTCCCTTCCCGGAGCTACCTACGGGCTTGGAAGGGAAATCTCACCATCTTGAAGGGAAATTGAATCGTGTCAGAGGCCTGAATATCCACAGCCGCAGCGACCACCAAGCAGCTCTGACCCCCAGAATGCTGATCCCAGGCGGCGCGAACACTTGGACTCACAGGAGCGCCCACCGCACAGCGAGAAGGTCAGATTTCGTGGGGATAGGGTAGAAAAAGCCCGTGCTAGGAAAATGGAGGACAGGGGCATCATTGTTTACAAGTAGAAGCCCCTGGCTGTTGGGCAGGTGTCACCCGTGAGTGTACACGGGACTCCTAATAGGGGAGATATCTAAAGAGCAACACATTTGGATCTGACTCGGAGGGATATCGGAGAATTACAGAGGCATACAGTTGCTCAGACTTGCCCCCCCATAGATCAGTGCTGCTGAGAGGGGGGAGGGGGGGTGTGGAGAAAAAAGCTAGAGAGGCTTTAGAGCCCTGGAAGTCAACCTAGAAACACTGCCACCCAGAGGCTAAATCACAAATTGACCCTAGTGTAATAAAATCAAAGAAAGACCTGCTTAAAATTCAGGACCGGATTACAACACTGAGGAGCAGTGAAACGCAGGGAACAGCAATACTGTCCGGACTGGGAAACAGGCGTGCCAAACAGAATGATAGAGGAAGTGAATGACCTCATTACTGCAAATTTTATTTAAATTTTTTAAATTTTATTTTTAAAATTTTTATTTTTCATTTTATTTTTCATTATTTGCAACGTTTACTCAAGAAATTATTTTTTCATTTTTCCTCACTTGATTTTACCTTCTTAATTATTACATTGTATATGTAAACAACATTATTACTACTACTATTTTACCTTTTTTATCTTATTTTCTTTTGTTTATTTTTCTTTTTTTATTATTATTTTTTTTACTCTGGGATTAGGGTTTTACAATCTATATCTTTTCTTCTCCAATGCTTTTTTCTATATCAACCCTACCTTTATGCCATCACTCTCTTCCTAACCTTTTCCTTTTGGAGCCCTGTTTATCTTAACTCTTTCCTGCTCTAGGTTTTCCCTATTCTTTCTAAAATTTCACCCTACTTGTGTATATCTAATTTCCAACCCCCTGCTCCAAGCCCATTCACACCTCCCTTGTTACTGCCCTAAAAACAAGCAAACAAACAAAAAACAGTCTTTCTCTCTATCCCTTTGTAGTTGTATGTTGAATATTAACTATATTGAAGTTTTATGCTTTTTTGTAAAATTGGTTTGCCTATTCTTTTTGTTTGATTGTATGTTTTTGTTAGCTGGGTCCTAGTCACTTTTATTGGAGGTTATTAATATCGCAAACACATTTCTGTTCAGTGCTATGTGTGTTGTACCTGGTTGTGTTGTATTTTGTACCTTTAAATCAAAGCAGGAGAGAGAGAACTACATAACCAGACATCCTGAAAAGAGATATCATGGGGAGACAAAGAAATAGCCCACATATAAAAGAAAAGCAGGCTTCACCAGAAAAGGAAGTAAACGAGTTAGAGGCAAGCAACCTACCAGAGCAAGAATTCAGAGTAATGATCATAAGATGGCTAAAAAAGAATGGAAGACAAATTTGATGAGTAAGAACCAAGAGGAAATGAAGAAGAACCAAGAAGAAATGAAAAATGACATCGCTACTGTAAAGAACTCAATAGTGAGCATCAAGAGTAGACTAGAAGAAGCAGAGGACCACATCAGTGAGCTAGAAGACAAGATGGGAAAAAATACCCTATTAGAACAGCTTCTGGGGGAAAAAATTAAAAAAAACAGGAGGAGAGCCTAAGGGAACTTTGGGACAATACAAAACAAAACAATATTGGAATAATAGGGGTTCCAGAAGGAAAGGGAACTGAGGAAGACATGGAAAACGTATTTCAAGAAATAATGACAAAAAACTTTCCTGAGATAGAGAAGAAAAAACCCACACAAATCCAAGAAGCTCACAGAGTCCCAAGCAAAATGAATCCCAAAAGACCGACGCCAAAACACATTATAATTAAACTGGCAAACACCAACAACAAAGTAAGAATCTTAAAAGCAGCCAGAGAGAGACAGAAAGTTACATATAAAGGAACCCCCATCAGATTAGCAACTGATTTCTCAACAGAAACTCATCAGGCCAGAAGGGAATGGGATGAAATATACAAAGTCATGCAAAGGAAGGGTCTGAATCCAAGAATACTGTACCCAGCAAGGCTATCAATCAAAATTGAAGGTGAAATCAGGAACTTCACAGACAAAAACAGAATAAGAGAATTTATCTCCACCAAACCAGCAATGCAAGAAATGCTAAAGGGTCTACTGTAAAAATCAAGAAATAGGAAGCAAAGAAGGAACATGAGGGTTTAGAATAAAAATGGCATCAATAATAACTTTAAATGTAAATGGATTAAATGCTCCAATCAAAAGACATAGGGTAATAGATTGGATAAGAAAACAAGACCCATATATCTGTTGTCTACAAGAAACCCACTTCAGGAAAAAAAGATGCACACAGACTGAGGGCGAAGGGTTGGAAAAAGGTTTTCCAGGCGAATGGAAATGGGGAGAAAAAAAAAAAAAGCTGGGGTAGCAATACTTATATCTGACAAATTAGATCTCAGAGTTAAGGATATAACAAGAGATAATGAAGGCCACTTCATAATACTAAAGGGAGCAATCCAACAAGAAGAAATAACCCTGGTAAACATATATGCATCCAATTCGGGATCACCCAAATACATTAAAAAAAAAAAAACTGCTAGAGGACAGTAAGGAAGAGATTAATAGCAATACAATCATAGTAGGAGATTTTAATACCCCACTGTCACCTTTGGACAAATCATCTAAACAAGAAATCGGCAAAGAAATATCAATCCTAAATTACTTACTAGACGAGATGGAATTAATCGACATCTTCAGAACATTTCACCCCAAAGCCATAGAATATACATTTTTCTCCAGTGCACATGGTTCATTTTCAAAGACAGACCACATGTTGGGACATAGGCAAAGTCTCTTCAAATTCAAGAAGATAGAAATCATATCAAGCATCTTCTCAAATCAAAGTGGCATAAAACTGGAAGTTAACTACAATAAAAATAATCCAAAGAAATCAAACACATGTAGACTAAACAGCATGCTATTAAACAAGGACTAGGTTATCAGAGAAATCAAGGAAGAAATTAAAAACATCCTGGAAACAAATGACAATGAAAACACAACAATCCAAAATTTATGGGACACAACAAAAGCAGTTTTGAGAGGGAATCATATCCCTTCAAGCCTATTGCAAAAAACAAGAAAAAATGGTAACAAATTATCTAACTCTACAACTCAAAGAGTTAGAAAAAGAGCAACAAGAAAAGCCCAGTGTAAGCAGAAGGAAGGAAATAATAAAAATCAAAGCAGATGTAAACGACATAGAGACCAAAGAAACAATACATAAGATCAACAAAACCAAGAGCTGGTTCTTTGAAGGGATAAACAAGATTGATGAACCTCTAAGCAAGGCTAACCAAGAAACAAAGAGAGAGGACCCAAATAAACAAAATCAGAAATGAAAGAGATGAAATAACAACAGACCTCACCGAAATACAACGGATTGTTACAAAATACTATGAACAAGTCTATTCCAACAAACTGAACAACCTGGAGGAAATGGACATATTCCTAGAAAAATACAACCTTCCAAAACTCAATCAGGAAGAATCTAAAAATCTCAATAGAGCAGTGACTTGGGAAGAAATTGAAACAGTCATCAAAAAGCTTCCAGCAAACAAAAGCCCAAGGCCAGATGGCTTCACAGGAGAGTTTTACCAAACATTCAAGGAAGAACTAAAACCTATCCTCCTCAGACTATTCCAAAAAATTCAAGAGGAAGGAACACTTCAAAACTCCTTCTATGAAGCCAGCATCACCCTAATACCAAAACCAGATAAAGACAACTCAATGAAAGAGAATTACAGGCCAATATCCCTCAAGAACATAGATGCCAAAATCCTCAACAAAATTCTAGCAAATCAGCTCCAGCAGAACATCAGAAAGATCATACACCATGACCAAGTAGGATTTATTCCAGGAATGCAAGGATAGTACAATATCCACAAATCAATAAACATGATACATCACATAAACAAATTGAAAGATAAAAATCATGTAGTCATATCAATTGATGCAGAAAAAGCATTTGATAAAATCCAACATCCTTTCCTGATAAAAACTCTCAATAAGGTAGGAGTACAAAGATCATACCTCAACATAATAAAAGCTATATATGATAAACTCACAGCCAACATCATACTCAATGGGCAATAACTAAAATCATTTCCTCTAAGAACAGGAACAAGACAGGGATTCCCACTCTCACCACTCCTGTTTGACATAGTACTGGAAGTACTAGCCATTGCAATTAGACAAGAAGAGGAAATAAAAGGCATCCAAATTGGAAAAGAAGTAAAGTTATCCCTATTTGCAGATGACATGATATTGTACATTAAAAAACCAAAAGACTCCATTAAAAAACTAATCGAGTTAATAAATGAATTTGGCAATGTAGCAGGATACAAAATTAATGCCAAGAAATCCATGGCATTTCTATACACCAACAGTGAACTTATAGAAACAGAGACTAAAAAAGCAATTCCATTTACCATCACACCAAAAAATTAAGATACCTAGGAATAAACTTAACTAAGGAAGTAAAGGACCTATATTCGGAAAACTACATGTCACTGAAAAAAGAGATAGAGGAAGATGTAAACAGATGGAAGAACATACCATGTTCACAGATTGGTAGAATCAACATCATCAAAATGTCCATACTTCCCAAAGCAATCTATAGGTTCAATGCACTCCCAATTAAAATACCAATGGCATATTTCACTGACCTAGAATGAACTCTCCAAAAGTTCATTTGGAACAATAAAAGACCCCGAATAGCCACAGCAATCCCGAAAAAGAAGAGTAAAGTAGGAGGGATCTCAATACCAGT
Organism: Pipistrellus hanaki; assembly: GCF_964339955.1. NCBI lineage: Eukaryota > Metazoa > Chordata > Mammalia > Chiroptera > Vespertilionidae > Pipistrellus > Pipistrellus hanaki. The sequence goes on along the minus strand of NC_140513.1, from coordinate 69,313,319 downwards.
TTTCAAGCTGTATTCCAAAGCCACTGTTCTCAAAACATCCTGGTACTGGCACAAGAACAGACATATAGATCAATGGAATAGAATCGAGAACCCAGATCGCTATGCTCAATTAATATTTGACAAAGGAGGCATGAATATACAATGGAGTCAAGACAATCTCTTCAATAAATGGTATTGGGAAAATTGGACAGATACATGCAAAAGAATGAAACTAAATCACCAATTTACACCATACACAAAAATAAACTCAAAATGGATACAGGACTTAAACATAAGACGTGAAACCATAAAAATACTAGAGGCATCCACAGGCAGCAAAATCTCAGACATATTCCAAAAGAACTTCTTCACTGATACTGCCCCTAGGGCAATGGAAGCTAAAGAGAAAATAAACAAATGGGACTACATCAAAATAAAAAGCTTTTTTACAGCAAAAGAAACCATCAACAAAACAACAAGAAAGCCCACTGTGTGGGAGAAGATATTTGCAAATGTTACCACTGATGAAGGTTTAATCTCCAACATCTACAGACAGCTTATACAACTAAATAAAAGGAAGATGAATAATCCAATTAAAAAATGGGCAATGAACATAAATAGAATATTTTCAAAAGAAGACAGAAGGAAGGCCAAGAGGCACATGAAAACATGCTCAAAGTCACTAATTATTCAAGATATGCAAATCAAAACAACAATGCGGTACCATCTCACACCTGTCAGAATGGCCAACATCAACAAATCAACAAACGACAAGTGTTGGCGAGGTTGCAGAGAAAAAGGAACCCTCGTGCACTGCTGGTGGGAATGTAGACTGGTGCAACTATTGTGGAGAAGAGTATGGAGTTTCCTCAAAAAACTGAAAATGGAACTCCCATTTGACCCAGTAATCCCACTCCTAGGAATATATCCCAAGAAACTAGAAACACCAATCAGAAAGGATATATGCACCCCTATGTTCATAGCAGCACAATATACAATAGCTAGGATTTGTAAACAGCCTAGGTGCCCGTCAGCAGATGACTGGATCCAAAAACTATGGTACATTTACACAATGGAATACTATGCTGCCATAAAAGAGAAGGAATTCTCATCTTTTGCAGCAACCTGGATGGAATTGGAGAACATCATGCTGAGTGAAATAAGCCAGTCAATGAAAGAGAAATACCACATGACCTCACTCATTTATGGATAATACAGAACATTATAAACTGATGAACCAAAAGATAGATATAGAGACAGTAAAGCAACAAGCAGACTGTCAAATTACAGCAGGGAGGGTAGGGAGATCTGGGGGAGATAAGAGATCAACTGAAGGACTTGTATACATGCATATAAGTATAACCAATGGACACAAAACTCTGGGGAGGGAGGGTATGTATGGGATGGGGGCAATGTTAAAATATGTACACAGATAATAATTTAATAAAAAATAAAATAAAATAAAAAGGTAAAAAAAAAAAAAGAAAAGAAAAGAAAAGAAAGAAAGCAAAGGGCGTGGATGTGCCTGACAGAAAACGCATGGGCGCCGTGCCATCCAGCCCCCAGTACGAAGGGAAATGTTAAATAGCACTTACTAGACCTCTGATAGTAGAGAATTACGCTCCAAAACTCCCAGGAGAAAACGTGCATGCCTTCTCTGTCCCTTGAAGTTATAAATCTTATCATGTTTTTGAAATGGCAACCTCCCAGGAGATAACAGAAATATTGCCCCCAAGTGCCTGCAGCTGGGGAGGAGAAAGGGAGAGAGGCTTTAGAGCACAACCTGACCAGGCTTCTCTTACATAGATGTTTCTCTCTCTTCCCCCCATCCTCTACCTCTAAAATAAATTTTATAACATATCTATAGATATAAAATGCTAACATGCTAAGTGTCCTCCCAACTGTCCGACCAGTCACTATGACACACACCAGGGGGGGAGATGCTCAACGAAGGAGCTGCAGTGACACACACACATTAACCATTTACAAAGAAATAGCAGTGTTTGACTATATTCTGCGCAGTGAGAAAGCCTGAAGTCATTGTCAAGGTCCACCATTTCTTACTTCTTTTCAGTCGGGTCAAGTTTCTAAGCTTCCTAAATCTCCGTTTTCTGGCTAATGAAAACCTGGCACCCACAAAGCGACACTCAGCTTCCCCCAAGTGGGACACAGGCCCCGCCACCACCCCGGAGGACAGCCCACCAAATCACAGCCAATGCTGCCAACACCCCCTGGTGCAAAATGCAGCCCACAACCCAGCCCAGAAACGGTTGCTGTGGGCACTGGTCAATGATGTCACATAGCAACACCCAGCTTCCTCTCCCTAGCGACTAGCCTCCTTGGAGTTTCTTCAGTCCAGGAGCACGATTTTCTTCCTAGCCAAATGTCTGTGACAGTTTTCCCATGCCTCATTTGATCCTCACAGAAGTCCTGGGGTAGGTAGATAGGAGACTCAGTGGAATCCTATTTTTTCATTAGCCAGAAAACGGAGATTTAGAAAACTTAGAAACTTGACCTGACTGAAAAGAAGTAAGAAATGGTGGACCTTGACAATGACTTCAGGCTTTCTCACTGCGCAGAATATAGTCAAATACTGCTGCAGTTAAATATTTTACCCTTTGTTCTCCCTGCATAGTCTACTTTGTGTTGATATTTACTGCTGTGTTGCTAACAATTATTTTATTAGCATTATCTCTTTATTCTGAAAGAGAAGATGGGGTGTTTTACTGGGCATGAAAAAGTTTAGCTACATCAGAAAGCAGGTCTAATTAAGCAAGTTTATTTATTTATTCTATCTATAAAAGGCTAAATTGACTTGAGCATGTGCAATATATATAAAACTCTCATTGGCGCCAATTGTATGCCTGTGTTTCGATCTGTCATTGTCAATCGTGAATTTGGTTGACGCTTCTATTATAGAGCAAGGGCGAATAGCAATATTAAAATATTTTTTCTAAGAATCCAAGATGGCTGCTCGGGTAGGCACCTAGCCGCAGCCGCACGCAACAATTTCAATAAAATACAACTAAAATATAAAATGGACATTACCCAGAACTACAGGAAAGTCAACTGACTGGAAATTCTACAACGAGAAGCAAGGAGAAAACCAGAAGGAAGCGCGGAGGAGCTGTAAAAGCCCAAGGTACGGAGACACGCGGCGCGCGCGGAGAGTACAGAGCCAGAGAGGAGGGAGGCCGAGTGCCTGGCTGGCGTTCCCTAGCGGGAAGGAGATAAACACTCCGACTGTGCTGGGCCCCCGACTGCTCTGAACCCCCGTTCTAGGCCAGACCCCGGGGACCCAGGCTCACACAGAGGGAGCTGGGTTGTAAGGCAGTACTCGGGGAAGCAGCGAAAGGAGGTCCCAGAGGCGCGCACACAGCGCGCAGAGAAGGGCCGGCCGGCTGTGCCGTAGGACTGCCCTGGCGGGAAGGAGACAGGCTCCAGACTGCTCTGAACGCCACCTCCAACTCCACTTCCAACTGAACTGAACCCCAGTTTCGGGCCCATTGCGGGAGAGCTTACACTGTTTGGTAGCAGGCGAAAATCGAGGGCACCTTTCTCTCAGAGGCGCTTGCAACAAGTACTGAAGGACCCTGAGTCTCAGGAGTCGCATAGGGAGGGCTGACGGAAGCCGAGGCTGTAGGCTCCACCCTGAAACCCCGCCCCATCAGGAAAGCTGCCTGCGAAAATGCCTAAACCAAATAGATCACAAACGAAAGAAATGGAGGACAAAAAGAGACTGGATATAGAGTTCAAAACCACACTTATAGGGTTTTTCAAGAGACTCC